>NC_084608.1:6290949-6605949 GCF_033807715.1 Cololabis saira
AACTGGAGGCTAAAGAATGAATTCCTGCTGCTGCGAGTCCATGTGGATTTAAGAAGTTGGACATTTTTTCATGCAGAAAGAATGTGCTAAACTTGGCTGGAGCTATTATAACTGCACATTTGTGGGCCTCCTGGACCAAAATTGTCCATTTCCCATCAGAATCCATCTGCATTTGGAGACCTATAATTAGGATTATTTTTGGAATGCCAGAGTTTCCAGTGGTCACTGCATCCTCTGAATGGATCTGGCAGGACCACGAGAGCTGACCTGAACCCAAACAATTGCACCACAGTGTAACATAAACACAAAGCTGATTCTGCGCTGGATTCCTCTGTCCATCACCACTGCTTCCAATGAATCAACTGCAGGGTTGTCAACGTTTGGGGCATTGTTGGGCAGCAGTCATTGACATGTGCTCCACTTTCACTTCTAGGTAGCACTGTTGTCTTTTTGTCCGCAGGAAGACGTCTGAAACTAAAAATGTGCCTGTCAGCCATCACATGCTACCGATGTGATTATGTTTTGTGTAGAGTGACAACAAATGAGCTCACGACATCATAACTAAGAGCTGGTTATCTAATCTGCTCAGTTTCTTCCTCTGGAGAGCTTTTATTTTTCTGGGCAGTGAGCCCAGAGCAACTGATCAGCAACTAACTAAAGCGGCAGAGGGAAAGTCGGGAGAAGCAGCAATATCTAAGCAATAAGAGTCATAGACTACGTTTACATGCAGTCAATAACACTTTTCTAACTGGAATATTTGCAATAACACGGTTGCGCACGGCCACGTAAACACCAATAACCCCTTTGAATAATTCAATTCAATTCAATTCAATTTTATTTCTATAGCGTCTAATACAACAGATATCTCTAGACGCTTTCCAGAGACCAGAGAGGGGGCGCAGGCAGGTGGAAGCAGCAGCAGGATGACCAGAGGGGGGGGACCGCAGGCAGGTGGAAGCAGCAATGGGATGACCGGGGGTGGGTGGGGTGGGGCGGGCGTCGGGGGACCGCAGGCCAGCACGCAGCTCCCAAGGCTCCGACTTGCAAACATGCACAAATAACTGGAATTTGCTTATGTTTCAGTTTTTAAAAACCTGAAAATGACCTCTGGGTTACTCCTTTTATAACCCGAATATTTGTTCATGTATAGCCTAACGGGATATCCCCATCAAAAGGAACAGGAATTTGTTTTCTTGGTCTTTTGAGTCCAGGAAGTTCTTATAAACATGGAGAAACGCAAGACCAGGAGGATACTAATCACTTCATAAATGTAATGAAGGATATGAACATTTTGGCATTTGTACACGGTAGAAAGTACCGGGATAGCCAGATTTACAACAAGGTGCGCGAAGCAGGATTTGTAGGAACGCCAGACCAGATCAAGCTCCGCTGGAAGACGCTGAAAAAGGTGAACTACAGGCCAAGAAACAAAACGCTACCAGTGGGTCCGATTATCTGCCGTGCTGCTGTTATTGTTTTGGATTTGGATACAGGAAGAAGAAGCGGAAATGACGGGAATTGCGTCACGACGTTCTCCGTGCGTCGCTGGTTTGATCCAGATATCCCAAATGATTAATTACCATGTAAACAGGGATAACCCTGATTGCTCACGCATGGAAACAGATTATTCCCAATGTTTCAGTAACTGGAATATTGACCTTAACCCGAATTTTGACTGCATGTAAACGTAGTCATATACACACAGCAGCACAGAATAAAAACCTGATCCAAAGGCCCCTACTACAACGCTGCCACGATCAAACCGCCTCCACGCCAACAAAACAATTCCCAAAACACCTGGGCTTTGACGGGGTAGAGTGCCTACGGTAACTCGGGCCAGATGTGAAGAGGGACCTCGGCGTATGAGGTCTGAACCCTGAACGCACCACCCAGGAGCTTCTGCACAGGAGATCTGAAGGAGCGGCTGGGGATTTTATCCTTTTTTTTGTTGTTTTTTTGTTGGTGTGTGTGTGTATGTGTGTTTTGGTCCAGCTGTGGATTCTGGTTATTGTTGTTAGATAAGAGATCAGTGAAGAAGAGGGCATGCTGGCCACTCTCAACACATGAGGATCATGTAAAGCCCCCTCACCTCTGAACCAGCGGTGTGAACAGCTGCCTCGTGTTGACATAAAGACCGACTTTGATCCACCTTGATCTGGATGCGGGCGGACAACCGAGCTCATATCGTGTAGAGGAGTTGCTTTCGGAAAAAGTGAACACTGTTCATCTACCTGTTTTTATTACCTACCTGTTTAAAAGAGGGAATTATCCCCTCCGGGGGCTGCTGCAACCTTTTATCCCCATGAAGCAAAAAAAGAAAAAGTGAGCTCTGACGCTTCATAGTACACCCAAGTTTTTATTAGCTACAACTTAATTAAATAGGGTTTGAAGAGCCAACTATTACGGAAGAGTACTAGGGCCAGGCAGGAGAAAAAATACTTTGAGAGGGGAAGATTTTTTTTTAATGTGCACTTCGAGAAAAAAGTTGAAATGTCGAGAAAAAATCCGAAGTGTCGAGATTAATGTTGAAATACAATTTCAAGAATAAAGTCAAAAATTTGTGAATAAAGTTGAAATAGAATTTTGTGAATAAAGTCGAAATTGTACTTCATCATTAATCTCGACATTTCGACTTTTTTCTCGACATTTCGACTTTTTTCTCGAAGTGCCTGATGAAAAAAAATCTTCCTCCTCTAAAATATTATTCTTAGTTTTCTCCTGCCTGGCCCTAATACTCTTCCGTAAAATATAGAGCCCTCCAAGATTCTCCCATTTAGACAAAAAGAGAAAAGAAGGGGTGTCAGCAGGTACAGCCCTCTCATACTGATAACACAATTCATTGACACATTGTACTGTATATGAAGACAATCACTGTGACAGAGCAGCTATCATCAATGTGCAGTCCACACCTCATAAACTGTGCGGAAATTTAGAAAGTGTGCACCTTTCTCAGACGAAGCCTATAGAGCAGGGGTGCTCACACTTTTTCAGCATGAGAGCTACTTATAAAATGATCAAGTCAAAATGATGTACCACCTACTACAAAAAATGCAAAACATGCGTTGTGTCGCATTAAATGTAGTCCGGGCGTAATACGAGGATTTGAGCTGGTGAAATTAAACGGAAAAAAAAAAGAAATTAAACCATTCCTCGAGGCAGAGAAAATTCCTCTATCATTTTTTGTAATCGAATTACTCGAATTATTTGAGGAATCGTTTCAGCCCTAGAAAAAACCAAAGGCTGAAAACTGGCCGGAACTCGCTGACAAGCTTGCTAGTTAGCACTTAGCGCAGTTGTTTGCTCATGCGCAGCGACCTATGACCTCAGACAATATTCAGATGTCATCTGATTGGCTGCCATGTATATCAATCAAAAGACGGGATGGATGATAGGTTGACGCCAATTTTTTTAATGTCACGCAATCTACCAATAATACCTTTGCGATCGACTGGTAGATCGCGATCGACGTATTGAGCACCCCTGCTATAGAGGGTATGCGCATGACGTCACAGATGCGACTTCACAGCGGGTTACGCCCACAGAGTGGCAGAAAGACTGAGTGGCAGCGTAAACTTTCAGTTTGAGCAACTGGAAAAATCTAAAATGGGAAAGAACTGTTGTGCGATCGACTGTACTCATAGATTTAGCAAGAAATCGGAGTTATAGTTTTAAAGACTGATGAAAAATAAGCTTAAGAGAGACAAATGGATCGCTGCAATTCGCAGAAACAACTGGATTTCCAGGCACCGAAACGTGGATTTGCGGTTCCCATTTTGTATCAGGTAATGTTGGATTTTTGGGTAGCTAACGTTAAAAGGTCATATCATCAAGTTCGGTGTCCTCATCACTTTAATTTCTACAACAAATCCTGCCTTGAAGTAGGACCAAGCATCAAGACTTTTGTATGCCTTCAAGCTTTGCTTCGTGTATTAATGTCCATGGACCACTAATTCTTGGGGTAACTGTACCAAATATTAATGTCCATGGACCACTGGTTCTTGGGGTAACTGTACAGGTCACTGTCAAGTCCAACTAACTTTAATTTAAGCCCATAATCGGCTGTTATCCCGTCTTCTCCACTAGTTGCAGACATTTTTGCCAGTTGGATGTTTTGCCACTCAGTGAGAGTAAGGGGGCTGGTCCAGTGGGGAAGTGACATCAATGCATACCCTCTATTACTTTTATTCTAATGGGATATTTAAATGACTCTATAAGACATACCGGAATAATAAAGTGGTTAAAGGAGTAGAAGGCAGCTTGCAGTTGTTGTGGAGGACTGCCCATTTGTCTTCACAAAAACCCTCAGGGAACTCTTGCTGTCTTGCATGAAGATGTTTGAGGTGGATGATATAGATGTCAGGAGACTGGGGTCCGTCCAGAGACTGACACTTTTTTAATATATATATATAGTCCAAGTGCATGCCTCATGGTACTTTTGGACTTCTGAGCATTAATGTTGCCATCTGCTTCCCCCGAGGTCACGCACCCTCAAAACATCACAGACATCTCATGGGTTGGGATTTTACTTGTTATTTATTTATTTATTTTTATCAAAAGCATTTTTGACTCCTCTTCAAGCGTTGCGTTCGTGATTACGAGCAGAAAGTTCCGAGTTGGCCCCGTCTCCCCGTGACACTTTGTTCCAGAAGCTTTAAGCTCGTCCAGATGCTGTGTGTCTTGTTGCAAACATGCTGTTTTGTGGCGATGATGCAGTAAAGGCTTTTTTCTCTGGCAACCAGACATAGAAGCAGATTTTTGTTGGAGTTTCTTGTCCCGTTGGTGGCTCGTGAAAAAGTCTACCACTCTCCACATTTCTTAACAAGGGGGACTGCAGCTTAACGGTGGCATAAATGTCTCTGTAAATCAGTAACTATCAACAGTGTCATGATTTCTTGAGCACTCATATTTTTGTAAAATCCTCCCATCACTCCCCTCTTTGTCAGTTGGAGGACATTTCTTCATGGCTGCGCATCAATGCAATCCTCAAAGTTAATTGCTTCTTTTAGTGGATCTCGGACTTTTAGCCAAGGACTGCAGAAACCGCCAGCCATCTGGCTGCAGACCCCGTCAGCGGATCCACTTTGCTCTGCTAAGATTTCACTTAATCTGCTTAAAGCTGCTTGTTTAAGAGAGGTTCAATAATTGAGGGGAGCAGAACCGGAGAAATAATGATAGACCATTTCTCTTGTTGTGCTAATTGGTAAATGAAATAAATCAGCTTTTTTCAGGGAGGGTGGAGGATGGAGGATGGAGGATGGAGGATGGAGGATGGAGGATGGAGGATGGAGGATGGAGAGTGGAGGGTGGAGGATGGAGGATGGAGGATGGAGGATGGAGGATGGGAGAGTGGAGGATGGAGGATGGAGGATGGAGGATGGAGAGTGGAGGTGGAGGATGGAGAGTGGAGGGTGGAGGATGGAGAGTGGAGGGTGGAGGATGGAGAGTGGAGGATGGAGAGTGGAGGATGGAGGATGGAGAGGGGAGGATGGAGAGGGGAGGATGGAGGGTGGAGGATGGAGGGTGGAGGATGGAGGATGGAGGATGGAGGATGGAGGGTGGAGGATGGAGAGTGGAGAGTGGAGGATGGAGGATGGAGAGGGGAGGATGGAGAGGGGAGGATGGAGGGTGGAGGATGGAGGGTGGAGGATGGAGGGTGGAGGATGGAGAGTGGAGAGTGGAGGATGGAGGATGGAGGGTGGAGGGTGGAGGATGGAGGGTGGAGGATGGAGGGTGGAGGATGGAGAGTGGAGAGTGGAGGATGGAGGATGGAGGGTGGAGGGTGGAGAGTGGAAGGTGGAGGATGAAGGGTGGAGGATGGAGGTGGAGGGTGGAGGGTGGAGGGTGGAGGGTGGAGAGTGGAGGATGGAGAGTGGAGAGTGGAGAGTGGAGGATGGAGAGTGGAGGATGAAGGATGAAGGGTGGAGGATGGAGGATGGAGGGTGGAGGATGGAGGATGGAGGATGGAGGGTGGAGGATGGAGGATGGAGGGAAGAGGATGGAGGGTGGTGGATGGAGGATGGAGGGTGGAGGATGGAGGATGGAGGGTGGAGGATGGAGGGTGGAGGGTGGAGGGTGGAGGATGGAGGGTGGAGGGTGGAGGGTGGAGGATGGAGGGTGGAGGGTGGAGAGTGGAGGATGGAGAGTGGAGGGTGGAGGATGGAGGGTGGAGGATGGAGGGTGGAGGATGGAGGGTGGAGGATGGAGAGTGGAGAGTGGAGGATGGAGAGTGGAGGATGAAGGATGAAGGGTGGAGGGTGGAGGGTGGAGGGTGGAGAGTGGAGGATGGAGGATGGAGAGTGGAGGATGGAGGATGGAGGGTGGAGGATGGAGGGTGGAGGGTGAAGGATTGAGGGTGGAGGATGGAGGATGGAGAGTGGAGGGTGGAGGATGGAGGATGGAGGGTGGAGGATGGAGGATGGAGGGTGGAGGATGGAGGGTGGAGGATGGAGGGTGGAGGGTGGAGGGTGGAGGGTGGAGGATGGAGGGTGGAGGGTGGAGGGTGGAGGATGGAGGGTGGAGGGTGGAGGATGGAGGGGTGGAGGGTGGAGGATGGAGGGTGGAGGGTGGAGGATGGAGGATGGAGGGTGGAGGATGGAGGGTGGAGGGTGGAGGGTGGGGGATGGAGGGGTGGAGGATGGAGGGGTGGAGGGTGGAGGATGGAGGGTGGAGGATGGAGGGTGGAGGATGGAGGGTGGAGGATGGAGGGTGGAGGGTGGAGGATGGAGAGTGGAGGATGGAGGGAGGTGGGTGGAGGATGGAGGGTGGAGGGTGGAGGATGGAGGGTGGAGGGTGGAGGGTGGAGGGTGGAGGATGGAGGGTGGAGGATGGAGGGTGAAGGATGGAGGATAGAGGATGGAGGGTGGAGGGTGGTGGGGTGGATGGAGGGTGGTGGATGGAGGCTGGAGGGTGGTGGGTGGAGGGTGGAGAGTGGAGGATGGAGAGTGGAGGGTGGAGGATGGAGGGTGGAGGTGGAGGGTGGAGGGTGGAGGATGGAGGATGGAGGGTGGAGGATGGAGAGTGGAGGGTGGAGGGGTGGAGGATGGAGGGTGGAGGATGGAGGGGTGAAGGATGGAGGGTGGAGGATGGAGGGTGGAGGGTGGAGGATAGAGGATGGAGGGTGGAGGGTGGTGGGTGGAGGGTGGAGGATGGAGGGTGGAGGATGGAGGATAGAGGGTGAAGGATGGAGGGTGGGGGGTGGAGGATAGAGGATGGAGGGTGGAGGATAGAGGATGGAGAGTGGAGGGTGGAGGTGGATGGAGGATAGAGGATGGAGGGTGGAGGATGGAGGGTGAAGGATGGTGGGTGGAGGATGGAGGGTGGAGGGTGGAGGATAGAGGGTGAAGGATGGAGGGTGGAGGGTGGAGGATAGAGGATGGAGGGTGGAGGGTGGAGGATAGAGGATGGAGAGTGGAGGGTGGAGGATAGAGGATGGAGGGTGGAGGATGGAGGGTGGAGGGTGGAGGCTGGAGGGTGGAGGATGGAGGGTGAAGGATGGAGGGTGGAGGATGGAGGGTGGAGGGTGGAGGGTGGAGAGTGGAGGATGGAGGATGGAGGAGGGAGGGTGAAGGATGGAGGGTGGAGGATAGAGGATGGAGGGTGGAGGATGGAGGGTGGAGGGTGGAGGGTGGAGGATGGAGAGTGGAGAGTGGAGGATGGAGGGTGGAGGGTGGAGGGTGGAGGGTGGAGGGTGGAGAGTGGAGAGTGGAGGATGGAGGATGGAGGATGGAGAGTGGAGGATGAAGGGTGGAGGGTGGAGAGTGGAGGATGGAGGGTGGAGGATGGAGGGAGGAGGGTGGAGGATAGAGGATGGAGGATGGAGGGAGGAGGGTGGAGGGTGGAGGATGGAGGGTGGAGGGTGGAGGATAGAGGGTGAAGGATGGAGGGTGGAGGGTGGAGGATAGAGGATGGAGGGTGGAGGGTGGAGGATAGAGGATGGAGAGTGGAGGGTGGAGGATGGAGGATAGAGGATGGAGGGTGGAGGATGGAGGGTGGAGGGTGGATGATGGAGGATGGAGGGTGGAGGGTGGAGGGTGGAGGCTGGAGGGTGGAGGATGGAGGGTGAAGGATGGAGGGTGGAGGATGGAGGGTGGAGGGTGGAGGGTGGAGAGTGGAGGATGGAGGATGGAGGGTGAAGGATGGAGGGTGGAGGATAGAGGATGGAGGGTGGAGGGTGGAGGGTGGAGGATGGAGGGTGGAGGATGGAGGGTGGAGGGTGGAGGGTGGAGGGTGGAGAGTGGAGAGTGGAGGATGGAGGGTGGAGGGTGGAGGGTGGAGAGTGGAGGATGGAGGATGGAGGGTGGAGGATGGAGGGTGGAGGGTGGAGGATGGAGGGTGGAGGGTGGAGGATGGAGGGTGGAGGATGGAGGATGGAGGATGGAGGATGGAGGGTGGAGAGTGGAGGATGGAGGGTGGAGGATGGAGGGTGGAGGATGGAGAGTGGAGGATGGAGGGTGGAGGATGGAGGGTGGAGGGTGGAGAATGGAGAGTGGAGGATGGAGGGTGGAGGATGGAGGGTGGAGGGTGGAGGGTGGAGAATGGAGAATGGAGAGTGGAGGATGGAGGGTGGAGGATGGAGGGTGGAGGGTGGAGGATGGAGGGTGGAGGCTGGAGGATGGAGGGTGAAGGATGGAGGGTGGAGGATAGAGGATAGAGGATGGAGGATGGAGGGTGGAGGATGGAGGATGGAGGGTGGAGGATGGAGGGTGAAGGATGGAGGGTGGAGGATGGAGGATAGAGGGTGGAGGGTGGAGGGTGGAGGGTGGAGGATGGAGGGTGGAGGGTGGAGGATGGAGGATGGAGGGTGGAGGATGGAGGGTGAAGGATGGAGGGTGGAGGATGGAGGGTGGAGGGTGGAGGATGGAGGATAGAGGGTGGAGGGTGGAGGGTGGAGGATGGAGGATGGAGGGTGGAGGATGGAGGGTGGAGGGTGGAGGGTGGAGGGTGGAGGGTGGAGGGTGGAGGGTTCGCCCTTTGCGGGTGCTTTGTGAATTAGACGCTCTCTTTTTGTCTCATTTGCACCGGTTTAGCGGCCGCAAAAGCCACGCAATCCTTTTGTGGATTTGGCCCTTACAAAGTTAAAATGTACCTCAGTTTGTCTTCATCACTTATATATTCCCATAAGAAGATGAAGCAGTGCTTAAAAAAAGATACGAGCACACATTTAAACGTTTTACAGCTGCTACACTGATGCATTATTAGGTTATTCTGCGCCTCAAACAAGACGTTTATTATGATAAACAGCAGATTTCAGTGACCCTGCTCTCTACAAACATTAATGTGATTCATTAGAATCTTTGGATTGAAATGTTTTACAGTCGAGTCAGTCCATTAAAATCTGTCAGTGAAAGCACACTGCAGTTAATGAAATGTAGTAAAACTGGGAGCGAGGCCTCCGTTATAACTGATGTTGGTACAGCTCAGCTCTTACACGCCTGCTGGAAACTTATTGTGTGAATGAATATTCACTCTATTTTTTTGAATGTTTGATTAACAAAATGAAAAAAAAACTGTCTTGGAGCCTAAACTGCTCACTAAAATGCTCACTTCCTCCAAAGAAAAAAAATAAATCTGCACATTTACCCAAAATGTTGGGACTTTTTTATTTTTATGTATCCATTATCTTACAAGAAATGATGGCAGTTATTAAAAATAGTTTCTAATTAGGTGCATTAATAATAACTGATTATACCTCACCTACAACAAAGCTTGGCACAATGTTTCATAAGCTCTTTACTTTTTTGGCACATTTTTTTTAAGTAGTGGTAACTGGAAAAAAAAAAAAACATGCACGAGGCAAAGAGTAAAACACTGAATTGGAATTAGAAACATCAAAGGTTTTACAATCCTAAATTAGAAAATGCTTATGATTGGAAAATAAAAATATAACCAAACAGTGATTTTTGTATTATTGATGTGTATTATTTATTAGACTTACATGACAAGCAGAAATTACAGAAACACAAGAAGGTTTAAATTTTTTCCCCAAAATAAGTGAAATATAAAATGAACGAAGATTCAGACAAACAGAGAATCCAAGACCACGGGTTGTGACAAGAAATAAATAAATAAAGTTACTTCAAGCTTGAGATGTCTCTGAGAGTTGAGTTTTTGAGGAGCAAAGATCATCTCCACTTTCTTTCAACACATCTGACAAAATGTCATTGAAAGGTTCTTCCAAGTCAAATTTCAAAGGTTTATTGTTTAACAATTCAACGAAGCTGCAGGGATTTCGGTACTTAAAGAGTCAGAAAGCGAGTCTTAGCTGGAAGCTCGTGCTCTCTGATCCCTCTGAAACTGTTGCAAGGCCTGTCATTCATCAGTAATTCACGTCAGCACACGGGAGACCTTTGTCGAGCCGCAAGTGCTATTACCAGAGAATCTCTGAAAATGAACCTATATGCAGAGGAAACAGTCATAGCGGGTCGAACAATTGTTAATCCAGACTGTTACAAGCGCGTAGCCAGTAATGGGCCTGGGTGGCACTGGCTCTCCCAGCCAACTTTGATCAAAATACATGTTTCACATAAACATATTCTAAAAAAATACATGAGAAAAAGGTATAAATATAAAGGTGATTTGTTGTTGACTTGTGTTCAGCCTTTATTTTTTTTCTTCTGATTAAAACGTAACTTTTGAAACAAGTTGCAGGGATCGAGCCTCGGGACATAATTGATGGTCTGGTTCCGACAGATTGAGCTGCCGTTAGCCAGCAAGCTAGCCGGCGTTGCAGCCGACTTTATCACCACAACAATGGCTGAACAGAGTTCATTGATTAGTTATTTTTAAAAACAAAACTTGAAGAAGACACGCCAGTGCCAGTGCCGGTGCCCGGTCAACCTGCGGTGATGTAAGCGATGTCATGCAGTATGTTAACACCTCTGCTGTTTGGGTTTATGTTTAGTTGACACTTTGCAGTGGCGTCATTTCAGTCAAAGCTAAGGCATGGCAAGGTTACGAGTCACAGAACTTAACTACAGTATCAATCAACACGTCCAGCAAATACTCATCACAGAAGTCTGCTATGTAACTTATCTGCATGGTAAGGAAAATGTGAACTTTTTCAAATGCAGTCTCACTCACATCATGCTAACTATGAACACTACACTGTTGTCCAAATGTCCAAATGCAAAAAGGAGAGAGAGGGAGCAGAAGAGAGAAAGAGAGAGTAAAAAAAGTCAAATATTTCCCTTGAACAGATTTATAAGAGGGTAGGGTGATTTGATATCTTACCTTAAGATGAACTTGCATAATTAATCCATCTGTGGCTAACAGCCTCGTTAATAGCCTAACTGGGGCAACATTGGACCCTCACTTGCCTTCTTTTTTTGAAAAGATTGCGGGGTTGTCTGCTTTCTTTTCATTTTTGTAAGTTAGTAACACTGCAGAGCGCGCTAAAAACGAGATTGATAGTGATCACTGTCGTCAGGGACGCTGGGACATCACATTTCAGGATATGAGGGGGTACAAGTGTTGGGAAAGATAACACCTAGTGAAATCCATCATGTTGTTCTGACTTGCATTTGTAGTTATTTTATAGGTATTACATAATAGAATAATCAATACAAATAGACAGAGTAATTCCATAAATGTATTTAAAAAACAAACATTGACATTTTCCCCTGAAGCCGAGGTGTGGCGGCTGCCATACCCAATGGACGCCCCTGCCACTTTGTACAGTTAAATTGTTAATTATTGTGTTGTAGCTGCAGGGACAATGCGCTGCCAGTTCAGCAAATAGGCTACAATAGTGGCAAATAGGCTACTGGCCTCTATAGACAGGTTTTCATGCTCGGTTGGTTGAACATGTTGTGTTTAACTGTCATAATGCATTTGTAATGCAGATTACAACGTAAAATTGACACTGCCTTTAATCTGTCTGCTTTTGTCATGTTTTCTGCTTAAAAGTTTTTATAAGTCCGCTTTTTCCGGGACAATATGGCCCACCCATTTTTGTCCGGGGACACCCAAAAAAATATTTCTGCCTACGCCACTGGACTGTTACAAGGAGCAAGTTGAAAAACTAGTAACTAGTAACTGGTAAAGGCTGAATTAAGGTTCTGCGTCACACCAACGCAGAGCACACGCCGCAGCCGTGACGCCGTCGTGAACCTTCGGACTTCTCCGTCACTCCATTTCGTCGCGGTGCAGTACCCCCCGCGGCCGCTAGTTAGCGATCTTTTTCTGAATGGTTTATCCGACTTTTTCCGGTCACAGTGAATCAAAGAGATAAGGACAACTATTGTGCAAAAAACCAAAACAAAAAAAATCACATATAAACGAAGAAAAGAGCCCTGAAAGTTCACTACTGCTTCAAACCGGAAACCGGAAATGCGTTGCTTCCAAGTGAACCAATCACAGCCCTCTCTGTCTGTGTGTGGTCTGCGTCGCCTTGACGCGTATTTACAATTTTCGAGAGGTGCACGTCAGTGACGGCACAGGTGACGGCGTGTGGTCTGCGTGGACGAAAACCACACACCGTAGGCACGGCGTCGTTTTGACACAGAACCATATTTCAGCCTTAACTGGTTCCTGTACATGCTTCATCAGCTGCTCCAACCACCGTACGGCATGTCCCAGAGGGACGTCCAAGTGGTGCCTGTTGTCTTCCTGCTCGGCTTCAAAGACGGGACACAGGTCCCGGCGATCACCTTCATGTCCACCGTCTGCAGCCTCCATGCTGAGTCCCCCATGCACAGAGCAGCCCTTCATTCATGACATTTGATTCGGTTCAGCACACATATCATTTGGGTGATGGCTCCATTTGCAGCGTGTGCACCCACATGCATCGCTCTCGCTTTGCCAGACTTGGGAGACAAGTCGGTGAATCACCGCGTGTGTTTTGTCATCCTAGTGTCTTGTTTGTGCTCCTTCTCGGTCTTCTTAGTATCACTGGACTGTTAAATGGCAAAACACACAGCCGCAGTGACACACACACACACACAGGGAAATAGTAATACAGTCTGTCTCCTGTTCCTCATGAGATCTGACTGGAGAGCCGCAGAGACAGAGAGAAAAGACAGAAAAAAGAAAAAGTGCCAGAGGGAAAATACTGGGTTGACAGGCCAGAGTTTCCAATCTGCAGAAAGTTTTATAAGCCTGCAGTAATGTGTAATTACACCACAGCTGGCCTAATTACCAGTGTGACAATACAGGGAAAGTGCATTATTTCAGTGCTAAGTGGGGATGTTGTGAGGGTGACGGGCAGGGAGCCGCAGAGAGTCGGCTTTCTTCACTCATCACATAAAAGAAGTGCAAGTCTTATCTTTATAACCACTATACACATACGTTTTATCCAAATTATATTAAATGACAGACAATTCTCAGTCCACTAAAGCATCACGGCTGAATTACAAAGAAGTGGATTACTCTCCCCATTTCAAGACAGAACTTAAAAAAGCTGGTGTAAAACTTCACATTAAAGGCTAAAAATACTGCTGCATTTTCCTGACTCATTTCCCAGCTCAACCAGTCTTTCTTTTTTGCCATGTGATGATGTGGCCACTTACACCACGTTCACACTGCAAGATGCATTCTGATTTGGTTGAGATCCAGTTTATAGCTACAAGTTTTGTAAAAGTGCTGTGAACCAAAAAAGATACCTGTCAGCGTTTGTAACCACAGAAACGTGTCATGAGAGTCGGAGAGTCAATCAAGGAAGGTTGCAAACAGTTCAGAACGTAACTCATCACAGCTGATGTGACAGCTCCAGAATACGGAGGACTGATCCAGATTCATAGAAAAAGATCCAGAAAGGGACCATAAGTATTTGCCACTGAGCTGTGTGTGGCTGCCAAGAAGGCAAGGCAGGTTTATTTGTATAGCACAATTCAACACAAGGTAATTCAAAGTGCTTTACATCAACATTAAAAGCAGCAAGACCTAATTAAACAGTAAATAACAAATAAAATGATAAGAAAAGAGGTAAAATAATAAAAAGCACAACTCCGTCCCTCCAGGAAGTAAAACTATCCGTCGCTGAGACACTCTTCTTCTTTTGGCTTTTCCCTTCAGCATCTTCTTCTGTCACACCAGCCAGCTCTGCACACCTGCACACCTCTGTTTCCTTCAGGCAATGACTGCATCGGTCCAGCCGACGTCCTGTTGGTTATCAATGCCAGTGATGGTGATTGTTCTGGTATCTCAGAGGGGAACAGCGGGGATAACCATAAAAGACAAGGAAGAAGACAGACAAGGTGCTGAAAGGAAATTTGTGCCCTCCCTCCTCCACTATAGTTACAGTTCAGGTAGAGCGAGAAGAAAAGGGGGGCCAGCACAAGAAACTACAGGAGCGACTCTAACACACTAGAGTTTACACTACCTAGAGATTTACCAACACCAGCTAGAGGTTTACTAAACACTAACTATAGGCTTTACTAAACAGAAAGGTTTTAAGTTTAGTTTTAAAGGTGGAGGTGGTGTCAGCTTCCTTAACCCAGATTGGAAGTTGGTTCCATAGTAATGGTGCCTGATAGCAGAACGCCCGCCCTCCAAATCTACATTTAGATACTCTAGGAACTACGAGTAAACCTGCACCCTGAGAACGGAGAGCTCTGCCAGGAACATAAGGCACTATCAGGTCTTGCAAATAATGCGGAGCTAAGCCGTTTTGGGCTTTATACGCAAGTCATAAAATTAGCAGCGGATGTCACCTGAAATTGGACCTGGAAAATCATGTATAGGTCACTTCAGGCAGGTAATGTGAACATTAGTTAGTCTCACTATGACCATTATCCTTTAAATCTTCTACGTAAATCCCACTCATGAATGGTTAGGGGTAGAAGTTTAAAACAGGTCTTTATGGGTAATCTTTAATGATACTTGGTTGTGTTAAAAGCTGTATATTTTAAAAGTTTTTAATGATCTTGGATTATTAATTCAAAGCAAGAACTAAGTTGCATTACTACAACAGAGTATGGGGGCCAAACTAAGACAAAAAAAAGGGAAATTACGAGAATAAAGTAATAATAATATGAGAATAAAGTTGTTATTTATGAGAATAAAGTCGTAATATTATGAGAATAAAGTCGTAATATTACGAGAATAAAGTGGTAATTTATGAGAACTCTAACAGGAAGAGCTTCTTCTCCCTGTGTTAAAATGAGGAATATTGAGCATCTTGTGAAGTTATATTTTGGTATCGGTTTCACAAATAAGGAAATACTTAATCTTTTGGCACGTCAGCATCGAAATATTATCAGTGTAAGGACTTTAAAACGATTATGCACGTTACGACTGCGTCTATTTGGAAGAAGGAACTACGCAGACTTGGAAGAAATTGCGTCTTTTGTGGAAGAGGAAAATCTTTATGATCGTCCTCGTTGTTTCCTGAGAAACAACAAAACCTCTTTGAAGATGTAGATGTAACCACCGCTAGCCTTGCAGTCGACCACTACTATACTATACTATACTATACTATACTATACTATACTTTACTATACTATACTATACTATACTATACTATACTTTACTATACTATACTATACTATACTATACTATACTATACTATACTATACTATACTATACTATACTATACCAGACAGCTCCTCTTCACAAAAAACGTATGTGCTCTTTCTGTTAGAGTTATCATAAATTACGACTTTATTCTTGTAATATTACGACTTTATTCTTATAATATTACGACTTTATTCTTGTAATATTACGACTTTATTCTCGTAATATTACGACTTTATTCTCATAATATTATGACTTTATTCTCGTAATTTCCACCTTTTTTTTGTCTTAGTGTGGCCCTAATACTCTGTCGTACATTACATATCTAGTTAAAGCTGTATGATAAGCATCTGTATGCTGGTAGGGTCACACAACAGTACTGGGCCCGTCTCCGCCCCTGGTCACGCCTCATCCCCCAATACCCAGATAGGGAGGGGGATGAAAAACATGTTTGGCTAACCGACATGGGATGAAACATCTGGAATGGAGCAGGGACCGTCTCATTTTAGCTTTCAGCACTAACGCAGTGGTGTGAGTATGAAACACGCTCACTTGATTCAGATGTATAGCACATGGTCCTGTCAACAAAGCCTCTGTGTTGTGTCTGCTCCTCCGGGCCTCCTCTCCTTACTCCGCGTCCGCTGCGTAAACAGCAGCTCAGTGAGCAAAAGCCCAAAATCACAGGGCTGCACGATGGTTGTCTGGTGTTTTCCAACAAAACTAAAACCACATTCCAAAACAGCTGGAGGTGATGATAACGTGTTTATTGAACCAAACCTGCAACTATTTGTGTCTCAGTTGCTCTTGACAGATAGTGAGGACACGTAGAAGTTGTGATTAACTCTCAAGAGCATACCTTACAGTCTCCATTATCACTCACACACACACACACACACACACATGCGTAATGACATCCGTTCATCCCAGAGGAGACATTAGCAGTATGAGTTGCTCCATGGAGGCCAACATGCATGAAAGATAGATGAGCGTGATGGAGACTGCACACAGACACACGTTCAAATACACGAGCAGAAGTGGTTGGGATTCCTCGAGCAGGTGACCTCCCTTCTCGCCGTTTTCCTCGAGCCTAAAGACTCACGGCTGTCGGCTTTCACAGAAGCCCCCGAGGGTCACGGCGGAGCGTGGTCATACCTGCACCTATTTCTGCACACAGATGTGCAACACACTCAGAGCAAAAGGGCAAACCTTTCTCTTCCTAGAGGGAGGAGACAAGCAAACCCTCTTTCATTCTGAAAGCCAAGGGCATGAGAAGCTCTCTCTATAGAGGGAATGTGCATGACGTCACAGATGCAACTTCACAGAGGGTTTACTAAACTGAGTGTCAGAAAGACTGAGTGGCAGAAAGACTGAGTGGCAGAAAGACTGAGTGTCAGAAAGACTGAGTGGCAGAAAGACTGAGTGACAGCGTAAACTTTCAGTTTGAGCAACTGGAAAACATCTAAAATGGGAAAGAGCTGTTGTGTGATCGACTGTACTCATAGATTTAGCAAGAAATTTGAGTTATCGTTTTACAGACTGCTGAAAAATAAGCTTAAGAGAGATAAATGGATCGCTGCAATTCACAGAAACAACTGGATTCCAGGCACCGAAACGTGGATTTGTGGTTCCCATTTTGTATCAGGTAATGTTGGATTTTTGGGTAGCTAACGTTAAACAGTCAAATCATAAAGTTCGGTGTCCTCATCACTTTAATTTCTACAACAAATCCTGCCTTGAAGTCGGACCAAGCGTCAAGACTTTTGTAAGCCTTCAAGCTTTGCTTCGTGTATTTCCCCGGCGTAGAAATTAAGTACATATAAATATCAGGAAACTGGATTCGTGGCCAAATATTAATGTCCATGGACCACTGGTTCTTGGTAACTGTACCAAATATTAATGTCCATGGACCACTGGTTCTTGGTAACTGTACCAAATATTAATGTCCATGGACCACTGGTTCTTGGTAACTGTACCAAATATTAATGTCCATGGACCACTGGTTCTTGGAAACTGTACCAAATATTAATGTCCATGGACCACTGGTTCTTGGTAACTGTACCAAATATTAATGTCCATGGACCACTGGTTCTTGGTAACTGTACCAAATATTAATGTCCATGGACCACTGGTTCTTGGTAACTGTACCAAATATTAATGTCCATGGACCACTGGTTCTTGGTAACTGTACCAAATATTAATGTCCATGGACCACTGGTTCTTGGGGTAACTGTACGGGTCACTGTCAAGTCCAACTGACTTTAATTTAAGCCGATAATCGGCTGTTATCCCGTCTTCTCCACTAGTTGCAGCTGTTTTTGCCACTCAGTGTGAGTAAGGGGGCTGGTCCAGTGGGGAAGTGACGTCAATGCAGACCCTCTATAACGTAACGCCGGGGTCGACATCAGCCTGCCTCGTGCAGAAACCTTTAGAGTTAAAGACAGAAGGACAGAATCAGCAGCGAAGGAAAAACAAAAAAAAAAACACCAGGTTTTTCAAGCAGACGGGGGCGAGGGAAATATGACCTGGTGTTATTTTTGTCACGCTCCAATGCAAGCACCCCTGACAGATAAAGATTGAGGGTATAGAAGCCGAGCCAAGCGGACTAAACGTATTTGTTGTTTTTCAGCATGTTGATCCTGAGTGGAATCTAATTACTACTACGGTTGTGTTTTCTGAGCAACCGTGGAGGTCTGCGGTGGGAGGACATTCAAGACGGAGTTAAAGGTTCAGTCTGCAGCCCACAATCCCTTCCTCACTGTTTTCTCTCTGGTGCAGCGCGATGACGGACAGAGCCAGAGACAGGCATCATCTGTGTCACTTTAAAAATTCCCGCTGTCTGACCGATTCCTCCTCTTTAGGATTTTGTGTATGTATAAACAACATGATTGGGGGGGGTAGGGGGGATGTACACCACAGAGCTACAAAATGCGAATGTTGCTTTGGGCTGCGAGCCAAACCTGATTTTTTGTCTGTTTCCAATCAAGCCGCATGTGGACCTCCCTCAAAGCAGCATGCAAAACAAAATTCTCGGCCCGTCTCCAGCAACTCATTTATTACCATTATCAGCAATCGCCGCCTTCGGCGCGGGTTCATCGACACAGACGGGAGGCAGCCTGCGGGGTCATGCACAGTGCGTCGGCGCTGAATCATTCTTTCAGCGAGCACTCGGAGCAAAAAGCCCGAGGCTGCTGAATACAGATGTAGCTGCATTAGGACGAGGCGGTCCAACATCCAGTAGAGCCCCTTCACAGTTCACCTTTCAAGGTGGATCAGTGTGAGCGACGCACACGTTCATTTGAAGGCATACAATTTTTATCAGGACATGGCCCACGAAGCTCTGAAACATCGTGTAGACGCATTCAAGCTGGATACCATCCTCTCCTTAATTATCATGATAATTCAACACAACTTGCAATGTCAGAGAACATTAATTCAGCAATTAATGCGATAATTAGTGAGAGTCCAAGTGAACATACTTCACATGACTGCTATTAATGCAAATTCATTTTAATGAAGAAGATACGGTGCTCTCATTAGTATGCAAATGCATGCATGTACGCGCGTCGTTATGTCATCAGACGACACGGACCGTGCTTTTCTTCCTCAGGCACGCACATGAAGAGCTCCGTGATTAACAGAAACAGAAAGAAGAAAAAAGGAACCGATCACAAAGTCAAACACGGAGGGGGAAGTGTTATGGTACGGGCGTGCGCGGCTGCCAGCGGGGCAGGATCAGTGGTGGGTGTTGATGATGCGATTGCTGACAGAGGTAGTGAGAACGGGCTTCACTTCCTGCTCCCATTCAGTCGAATGCGACAAAACTGACAGGCAGATGGATGATCACACACGGACAAACGATGAAAGCAACTCACTGGGCCTGTGTTGAAAGAATCGATTTTCCGATTCTAAATCAATTCTCATATTAATTTCTAAAAATTGATTTGTATGTCTAAAGATCGATTTTTTTTCATCATTACATTACAGCTTTTGTTATTTTTTTGTTTATGCTCAAAAAAGGAATTTTTTGTTGGACATGAGAATAACTGGTGCCATGTTTTTGCCTTTAAATATGCTTAAAGGTATGAAAACATTCAAGTTTTCAGTTATAATTGCATAAATTGTCTATATTTCATTACTTTATATACTGTCTTGGGGTTACATTTGCATAAAATGATGAAAACCAAATTCTTGAAAAAATTAAAAACCGAAATAGAC
Organism: Cololabis saira; assembly: GCF_033807715.1. Taxonomy (NCBI): domain Eukaryota; kingdom Metazoa; phylum Chordata; class Actinopteri; order Beloniformes; family Belonidae; genus Cololabis; species Cololabis saira. Next base: position 6,310,615 of record NC_084608.1, read on the forward strand.
CGAAAATAGAAAAAAATAAAATGGAATGCGGGAAAAAATAAAAGCTATTTCATCCGTCTCTGTTTCCTCCCTGGATCTGTTTGGTAATTCTGACCCACACGATGTTTCTGAAAGCAGTTCTATCAGCATTCTGGGTCCTGGGATTGGTCCTTACAGCATCATTAGCTGCAATACTTGCTGTTGAATCTTAATATAATACTAGTATTAATATGTTGCAGAACTACAGTCATATAATTCACCAGTTTTAATAACACTAACCCAAATCAAAATCGGATCGAATCAAATCATAATAATCAATTCTGAATCTTAAGAATCGGAATCGAATTGATTCTTGACATTTGAATGGATCCCCAGCCCTACAACTCACCACCTTTAGGAAGCAAAGAAACTGAGTAATCTTATATGGTCAAATCAGTCGCCTGATCTCAACCCAACACAGCAGCTCGTTTGTTGCTGAAGTCAGAACTGAAGGCCAAAGTCCCACAAGCAACGGCTGAGAGCCTGGCAGAGCAACGTCTGGGACGTCCATGGACTCCAAAAACTCTCATTGTTCATGGACCTAACTATATTTCACTACATCAATAGAATAAATGAGGCAAAAATGGATGATATTTTCTCCCTGGCATGTATATTATAACAGAAGGCATGCATTTTGAACCTGGGGAAAATAACTTTTGAGCCAAATCTGATTTGTCCCATGACAGGCGATCGGAGCAGTCCGGGCCAATCAGCCGTCTCCGTGAGCGGACTGTGGATTCCTGAGGCCCAAAGTCTTGTTTCAGGTATGCTGCCCACATCAGAAGGTTTTAATTTTAACAGCTTAAGTAAACACACGTTGTTCCTAGGTGTGGGACGATATGGGTAACTCACGATTCAATACTGTGGCGATATGTGGCCCACAATAACAATAATATCACCATACACGATATCTACGATATATTGTAAGAAATTTCATCAACGATATATCACGATATATGTGACTGAAAAAGAAAAAATACCCATAAAAAGGAAAACGTCTGTAGTTGTGCATTTATTCAATGCCAAAACTTCATACAATGTACAAAGAAAGTGCATTTGTATATATTTGCCTTACTGCCTCCTAGGCTTGTAAATGTAAACACTGTACAGCTGGACAAATTAAAGTGCATGAACAATAGTGCGGTGACAACCGCGTAAATCCATTATGTGTGTTGTAATAAAATATCGATATTTACCGTCAGTTTATCGATTATTTATTGCAACAGAGAGCGCAAAAATATATTGCAATATTGATTTCTTTCCCCACCACTAGTTGTTTCCTTCACCAGTTTCTATGAATCCTGTACATTAAAACATAAATACAACCAGCTACCAGTTTGCATCATCTTCCGCTGAAGATGGCGACCCGTCAGCTGCGCCGTCGTCGACGCCGTGCTCTTTCATGTGGATTTGGAGCGTTCATCCCGCTGATCCGGAAGTCTTTGCCACATCACGCGGATGACAGACCCAGGTTGACAAATCAGGAGCCACAGGCTGACCTGAATCCACCTGGGCCTCCAGGCGCGCAGCTCAGGGACACGTTACATGACAACGTGCACTCAGAAACGCTGCTTTACAGCCGTTTATTGTAACTGCACTCTTGTGTGCTCCTTTTATGATGCAATACACTCAGATGGCGGCAAATAACAGAAAAGGGAAACTTTCATCTGCAGAGTCACAACACTTAATGTCTATATTTGGACATTTTTCTAACTGACTAAGCAGGAATCTGCCTTTTTATTTGAAAATAAAGAAGAACTATTAAGTTAAAACTTCTTTAGTGAAGCTACATACAGTATGTGAGCATTAGTAGTGTCATTTAACCCTTGTGCTGTCTTCGGGTCAAAATGACCTCATTCTCCTATCCTTCTTTCCTTCCTTGTTTTCTCTCTTCCTTCCTTCTTTCCATGTTATCTCCCTTCCTTCCTTCCTTCCTTCCTTCCTTCCTTCCTTCCTTCCTTCCTTCCTTCCTTCCTTCCTTCCTTCCTTCCTTCCTTCCTTCCTTCCTTCCTTCCTTCCTTCCTTGTTTTCTCTCTTCCTTCCTTCTTTCCATGTTATCTCCCTTCCTTCCTTCCTTCCCTCCTTCCTTCCTTCCTTCCTTCCTTCCTTCCTTCCTTCCTTCCTTCCTTCCTTCCTTCCTTCCTTCCTTCCTTCCTTCCTTCCTTCCTTCCTTCCTTCCTTCCTTCCTTCCTTCTTTCCTCCTGCTCTCTCCTTCCTTCCTCCCTTCCTTCTTTTCTCCCTTCCTTCCTTCTTCCTTCCTCTTTTCTTCCTTCCTTCCTTCCTTCCTTCCTTCCTTCCTTCCTTCCTTCCTTCCTTCCTTCCTTCCTTCCTTCCTTCCTTCCTTCCTTCCTTCCTTCCTTCCTTCCTTCCTTCCTCCTTCCTTCCTTCTTTCCTCCTGCTCTCTCCTTCCTTCCTCCCTTCCTCTTTTCTTCCTTCCTTCCTTCCTTCCTTCCTTCCTTCCTTCCTTCCTTCCTTCCTTCCTTCCTTCCTTCCTTCCTTCCTTCCTTCCTTCCTTCCTTCCTTCCTTCCTTCTTTTCTCCCTTCCTTTTCTACCATCCTTCCATCCTTCTTTTCTCCCATCCTTCTTTCTTTCCTTCTTTTCATTCTTCCTTCCAGCCTTCTTTCCTCCCTTCTTCTCTTCCTCCTTCCTTGACCTGAAGACAGCACAAGGGTTAATCAAAGGTTTTAGGCATATTTATAGTTGTAAAGGAATGTCCTGGCCACTCACGGTAAATATAGTAGCAATACTAAAATAGAATAACGTATGTGGCATATTTAGCATTAGGAGGTGTACTTCCTTTTCCTCTGTTCATACGGTTCAGACGGGTTGAGCTCTGCATGCTTCTGAATCCACAACTGCAGCCAAAATGTCCTTGTTTCCTTTCCTTTAATACTTTTCAGCTCAAATTGCCCTGGATCTAAACCGGACTGTCTGTTTCCTGTCAAAACCACAAATCTGTGTATGCTAGTGGAAAGAGGGTTTCATTTGGGAGGCGTTTGTAGATTTCAGATGTTTGAGCCTGGGCCTAAAAACGAGGAAAGGCGGATAACTCCGAGTGAAACTGGAATAATCTCTGGACTGTAACTATGTTATGTCGATGAAGATGTTTCAGCTTATTTTATACGTCCCTATTGGCTCATTCTGGATCACATGGTTTCTGTGTCACAGTGGGTTTTCATTACCTGTCCAGGGGATCGTGATGAAACCCACACGGCTGGAGGTGTAGTCGGCTCGACCTCTTCCTCAGTCCTTCCAGCTGTTGTGTCTTCATCAAGCGCCAACCATCTATGTGGAGTCTAAGGCTACGTTCACACTGCAGTCCTTAATGCTCAATTCCGATTTTTTCCCATATCCGATTTTTTTTGTGTGGCTGTTCACATTATCTTTTAAAATGTGTCCTATATCAGACTCGAGTGTGAACGCATCGCGGCCTGAACTGACCCGCATGCGCAGAGGCGTGTGATGATGACAATGATGGATTTGCATCCAACAGGTGCCTGTGAACTGCCAATTATCCATCAAGCTCCACAATTATCATGTTAACATTAAATCAGATAGATTTGTCAAGGACGTTTCTCTTGCATCTCTATCATTGCGGGCATGAATTCTCAGAGTTTTGCGGGAGCGGGCGGGAGCGGATGTAAACACTGCGGGCGCTGCGGGAGCGGAACACACACGGTGCGGGTGCGGGCTGTAATGGTCAGAAATGCAGCGGGAGCGGGATGAAGAAAACAGTCCCGCTATAGCAGGGCTCTAGCTCCGCTCCCCGGAGTGTCAGCTCTGCTCCGGCGTTCAGCTGGGTTTATCACCTAACACACGGTCCAGCTCGCTGTAAAACGGGCACGTTATGCGACCACGACCGCTTCGCTGATTTGAATCCTTAGCTTCTTTATTTAGTAATATGCTTAAATTCAGTAGGTTGTCTCGTCTGATCTGAGGTCGTATAAAGAGGTGAGCGCGGGGGAGGGAGGAGGAGAGGCGGGGGCCGCACCGTCTCCCGTGTCTCTCCCCCGCGGCTCGGGGCTCTGCGTGTGACGTCAAAGTCGCATTAATTCCGACCTGGCCGTTCACACTGAGGTCGCATTGCAAAACATCAGACCTGTATCCGATTTAGAACCACATATGGAAGCGACCTGAATCTGATTTGAAAAGATCAGATTCCATGTGACTTGTGCTGTTCACACTGTCATAAACAAATCGGATCTGAGTCACATATGAGCAAAAAATCGGATTTGGGTCACTTGGGAACTGCAGTGTGAACGTAGCCTAAGAGTCGCTGCAGTTCCTCCACTGGCAGATAGAGGCCGGCTCCAAAAGCCAGTAAATCCCCACTGATCCCAGTTAAAACGTCCAACTTTAGAGTAGAAATAAACATATTTACAGTCTAGTTCAAAATAAGGTTTTGGTCTTAATCCTCTGATTTTCACATTAATGACAACTCTGAGGGGGGAGAATGTTTTTGTAGCAAGCCGCAAGAGTTTATATAAGGGATAATGGACTGCCAATTTCCGAATATATGGACTTCTGCGAAGTCCATTTATTTATGTTAATGGACACCTCGAAGGGCATTATCCCACTTATACCACGGTCACTTACCAAAAAACATAAATATTAAATCAGTTATTCATGCTTTAATGTGTTTTCAGTGTAAATCATTAGTTTTATAACAAGCCACAGCTGAGCGGCTGAGCGACTATTTAATCTCTCGTCTGCAACAAGCCATACCTCAGTTTCCTTGGTAACACCTGAGGGTCTGACTAATACCTGGAACAATCACTACCGTCCCATAAGGTCCTTAATGGACACAGTGTTGATTCTCCAGGAACTAGGACAGACCTGAGATACGACTCAGCAACGGGAGATATTCTAGTCCGCTCAGCTCCACTCGGCTATGCTACAGTAACAAACAGGAAATATATTTGTTTCAAAGAATCAAAGTCCACAGATAGTTTCCTAAATCGTGTTATTAAGCTACATATATGATCAACCATTCAAAAAAATAAACGTTTCATTAAGCTGCAAATATTATCATATATCCTCCGGTGTCACCTCCTTGTGCCGTTTCTCTGGTTTCTTTTCAATTTCTTTTCTCTCCTCTTCTGCATCTCAGTCATCAAAATTCTTAAATTCACCAAATAAATTAAAAGAAATTACAAAATCACTCATGCTGCCGTCCTGCGGTCAGGGGTGTTTCTAGACTTCCCGGGGGCCCTAGGCAAGAGAGACCATGGGGCCCCCAGAATCAATCAATGAAGTCCAGGAACACAGATCAGTAACACAATCTTTTATTAAACAATTAAGATTGGATATTTAGGCATAAATATATCTCCTAGATTTCAATGCAATAAATAACATAACTTTCTTCTTGCAAACTTTACATACCTACTAACATACAAGTATTATGTGGCTATGAATGAGTTTAGAAGAAAATGGCTGAATTTACTTTACACAGACTTTAATGTGCAGTAAACTTGCTTGATGGATGACTGGGAGTTTGGGATATAGTGGCAGGCTGGTTTGCAGCACTACTTTTTTATAATGTAACACACATAGCTTACACATTCCCTCTTACCACTGTCACTTTTACTCTTTTCCTCCTCTTCTTGTTTTTTTTTCATGTACTGTTCGTTCGGTTCATTTTTTTCAAATTGTGAATCACTATTGCCGCACGTCGATGCTGGCTATTAAGGGGCCCCAATAGGGAGATTCTTGACTGTCCTTGCAGTGTCTATGGGGGTTTCAAGTTGTGTCGCTGATATGGAGCGATATCAGCCGTCTTACGTCTTACGTCTTAGTAGGGCCCCCTACTACCCACTAGCCAGTGACAACTTGGAAAGGGCCCAGTGCGGGGCATTTCTGATGCATTGTGGTTGCAGCGTCTAAAGTAGTTCCGTTATTTTGTCGTCAGCTGTCCCTCGGGGCCCCCTTCAGCTAGGGCCCTAGGCAATTGCCTGGGTTGCCTGCCCCGTGGCGGCGCCTCTGCCTGCGGTAGCCGGCTCTTCTTCTCTGAATCTCCGTTGCCGTGGTTACCACCTGGCAGTTGATCCAGCGCAATGATATTAAAGATATCAGGCAATTTGACCAAACTTGATTTCTAGGTGTAGGTTATCATTTTTAATGGACACCTGCCAGCCAATCAGAATTGAGTATTCACACAGACCGTGGTATAAAAAGTAATCAATGTCTTTCTTTTTTTAAAGATTTTATTGGGCTCTAGTGGCCCTTTATTGAGATGCAGACTGGAAAGGGGTAGAGAGAGAGAACGGGGAAGACACGCAGCAAAGGTGCGCGGGCTGGATTCGAACCCACGACCGCTGCAGGAGGACTGTAGCCTCAGTATATGAACCGCTGCTTAACCCACTGCGCCACTGAGCAGCCCTTAATCAATGTCTTTCTAATATCAAATATATGATTGCCAGTCAGCTCAGCCAATGGAGCAAAGCTAACTTTGATTGACATGCAGTGAAAATGTTCAGTAGGCTTCCCAAGCACCATGGCTGCACCACGCACAAAGAAAAAACCAGTCCAGCTTTAAAACCAGTCTTCAGAAACCGATGGGTCACGTGACCTAATGACCTTCACAACAGGCTCAACCACAGAAGCCTCACTCGGTTGTGCTGACAGCTGTCGCCGTTTGCCAACAAATAAGAGATGAAGATGTAGAAAAGCAGCATAAAGAAGAAGAGCAGCAGACTGAAAAGATGAGGTAAGATGGTCGCTGCTTTTCTGTGTGCTGTGTTTGTGTCCAGAGTGACGGTGGGTTTGAAAGAGAACATCCAACCTGGAAGAGGACACGGAGAGCAGTGAACATAATGCGGTGCCTGCAGCACACCCAGACCGGCACCGAGTAAACACCACAGCCCACTAAGCCCATTTCTCGGGTCACGCTGAGGTACCTACCCCAAGGCAGGGACTTGTCTTGGCGCTGTAAAAGTTCCTAAAAAACGCTTGTTATCACTCCGTTCCACTTCCTGCTAATGGAGACGAGCCAATGACCGAATCTTTGTCTTTGAGATACGGCAGAAAACATCATTTTTCAATCAATACATCCTGGGCTTCATTATCCCAGATCTCTGTTTCCTTTAGCTTTTAAGAGGCCGGGATTTGAAACCATCATTTACATGACTGATGTTTTAATGCTTTACCGAACGTGTGTTGGTTTTTGTGTGTGCGTTTGTGCTGTGTATGTTCAGCCAGTAACTGTACAGCCAGTCACCAGACAGTTACTGCATTTCCACCAATCACCATGCAGCTATGTCACAGACGACTCCCCTTATGATAGGAACGCTTTTAGAGCTAAATATTGCCCCCATAAAGCAGATATGAATCTCAATCATAAAAACAGATGTAACTTTTCCCTGCAGTTATGAGTCCAAAAGCATTGGAAGCAGCTTTGCCTTGTTCATTATGAGCAAATATCAGTCTCAAGTTAAAGGGGACCTATTATGAAAAACATATTTTTTCTTGCTTTAACATATATAAAGTGGTCTCCCCTCAGCCTGCCAACTCAGAGAAGGAGGAAAGCAACCAAATTCTGCAGTGTCTTTACAGCCGCCCGGATGAGCCGTCCAGTGTGATGTGGATCTACGAGCAGTTCAGATTCTGCTCCCGTAACAACGGTTAGCCTCCGATGTGTGAAACCACGCCCACAACTAACTCCGCCGAGGTTCCGCCATTTTTTCGTAGCGGTGTATCGCGTCATTCAGGCAGCCAATCAGCACAGAGCCTCATTATCATAGCCCCGCCCACTCAGAATCCTGCATAGATAATGAGGTTAGAGAATGGGAAGATAAAGACATGGCTCAGAGGCTGAATTTCTAATTTATTTAGCAAAAACAATCAAAAGCTTGTTTTTAAGACATTCAAGGCCTGTTTAAAATAGGTATTAGATGCCATAATAGGTCTCCTTTAAACTTCAATGTACAAAAAAAAGGCACCTACACTACGGAAGAGTATTAGGGTCAGGGAGGAGAAAAATAAAAATAATATCTTTGAGGCGGAAGATGGGAAGATTTTTTTTTCATTATGCACTTCGAGAAAAAAGTCAAAATGTTGAGAAAAAAGTCAAAACGTCGAGAATAATGTTGAAGTACAATTTCGAGAAAAAAGTCAAAATTTCGTGAATAAAGTTGAAATGTTGAGAAAAAAGGCGAAATTTCGACTTTATTCTTGAAATTGTATTTCAACATTAATCTTGACATTTCGACTTTTTTCTTGAAGTTCACAATAAAAAAAAATCTCCCCCTCTCAAATATTTTGTCTCCTCCATTGCCCTGGTACTCTTCCATACCTACACTGCTCAAACAGTTTTGAATAATACATGCCATTGAAACTGCACAATCTTTTTTTTTTGTTAATTTAAGCGTACTCTCTACAACGTCAGATCTTGCCGCCCCCTCCTCAGCAATGATGGACATGTCTGGACATGTCCCAGGACGTCCACACGTACCTCAGCAGGGATGACTGTCCAAAATAACATCCCGCCTCTTTATTTACACACATCATCGTGGTGGGGATGTCAAAAAGACAAAAATAGCTAACCTTATGTTACACTGCAAATCACTATCATGTGGTGATGTTTCAGATCAGAACATGACCAACCACACTGAACGACTATGTTGTGATGGCTGCATGTGATATTTACTTTTTACCCACTGTCATCAGGGTTAATGGTACTTTCTACCTTAGTCTAACAGCCATTGACTGTATGTCTGTATTTATTGATTTGGCCAGAGCTGAGACTAAAGGACAGAGAGTTTAGCGTCTGTCATAGAAAAACAAACCTCAGTGCGTGACAGCAGGCTTTGCACAGTTTAATTGTTTGGTCGTGCTTGTCTTGTGTCACGAGCAGCAACAATAGCAATGAAATAACTGCCGTGCCTGGAAACCAAGGGAACTCTGGGAGCTTCATGAGAGCTCATGTTGCTCATTAAGGAAAGATGCATGTGCACAATTCACCTTCAAACAGATTGACTCGCAGCCTTGCTTGGGGAGGACCAGTTGTTAATCTAATGTGGGGCACGTTTGATACGCAGCCATTCTGAGATGAACCACTGAGTCACTTGTAAATAACCAAGATGGCTGCCACTGATGTGGAAAGATCTTTTGAAAGGTCAATGCTCTGATTGGTTGAAGGTCTGTATGACGGTTTCCACAGGCATTTCAGTCTGCGTCCGACATTGATGACCTTTGGAAATCTTTCACGCTAAATCATATCTGAATTTAGTGGTAGAGATGACAAATCTTGTCCTGCAATATGCAAGCGCATGGTACAGTAATACCTATGAATTAATATAAATATTGTGTATGAAATCTGTCACATAAAAAAAATCATCTGAAACAGTTTCACCTGACCTTATTATGGCAAGCATAACTGCAGGATGCTGACATTTTCATTTCCCATGTCCTACAGTGATTTAGCTGCATTTTCATAGGTGCACAATTACAATTTCTCTCCGTTTTTGACATTTCTTTCTCTGCGTTGGTAAGAAAAATGGAACTACCAGCCCAAAGCGCATTCATTTCAGCTTTTGACTTGAAGATTTTAACACTGCAGGGCAGATCTAGTCTTTCGTGGGACTGTTTTGTTCCATATAATCAAACAAAGACCCCCCCAATCCCTCATGCCCACCTAAACCCCCTCCCTCTGGTAAACAGCAGTTTATCCGCAGCCCAAGCTGCAGCTCAGGGACGGAGGTGGGAGTGATGGTCACAAAGTAGTTTTGGAGGCTCCAAACAATGAATTTAATGGTTTGGGATAAAAAAAAGTGAGTGATTTGAAAGTAATTTCTGAAACCTGGCACTGAACGTGACACAAAATGTGGTAGTTTCTTCCAACCGCCGGCCGGACCTCCCTGCTGCGAGAGGCAGTTTTATACCACGTTTAGATGGATGGTGGAAGCAGCTAATAAAGCACTGACGTGGTCCATCTGAATGCATGTACGATATTAAAGTAGCCCCAGCTCACAACGAAGGAGCCCCAGCGGTGTGAACGAGAGCAGTACGTTACAGTCATGAGTCTGGAAGCAGACGGATGCTTCGGCGGGTTGGGACTGAGTAGCACAGCTAAGCAACTGCCGAGGTATCTCCATCAAAATCCATCAGCGTGCTCTTCCAGGAACGTGGTACCTTTGAGAAAAAGAGGTGGTGGAGTCAGGAATGGGAATGACGCCAAACATGTGCTGGCTGCTCAAGCTGAGGACAAAATGAGAACAAGCAGCGTGTTTGCAATCAAATATGATAAAATCACTGAAATACACTCTGAAAGGTGCTTTTCCTTTGTACAGTCTTTGTACGTTTTGACCGTATAGAAACGTAATTCTCGTCAGTTGTGTGAAATAAGACCTGCAATGAAAAACTCAAAATGTTAACAAGAATATTTGTCTTATTTCTAGTTAAAATGTCTAATTTTTAATTAAAAAAAAATCTCATTACACTTAAAACAAGACTCATCACTGGAAAAAACAACAATTTTAACCTTTTTCAAGTAGATTTTCACTTAAAATAAGTAGAAAAATCTGCCAGTGGAACAAGATTTTTTTGCTTGTAATGAGAAGATAAATCTTGTCTCACTGGCAGATTTTTCTACTTATTTCAAGTGAAGATTTACTTGAAACAGGGGAAAATTGTCAAATAACAAGTTTTTCTTCTGGTAATGACTCTTGTTTTAAGTGTAATGAGATTTTTTGACTAATAATGAGACATTTTAACTAGAAATAAGACAAATATTCCTGGTAAGATTTTGAGCTCTTGCAGTGTGGAAACAGGCATTGTGGCATAGAATTGTCAAATTAGTTTTATTCACCGTAGGAATTGTTACAGATTACTTTTGTAATACAGTATTTGACCCGGTCTTTGTACGTTTTGACCGTATAAAAACGTAATTCTTGCCATTGTAAGAATGAGATGTACCTGCTGTACTTTACTGCCCTTACTTTTTAACAACTTGTTTATTATTTTACCTCTTTTCTTATCATTTTATTTGTTATTTACTGTTTAATTGTGTCTTGCCGCTTTTAATGTTGATGTAAAGCACTTTGAATTACCTTGTGTTGAATTGTGCTATACAAATAAACTTGCCTTGCGTTTCCTTTCCTTTACGCTGTAATTTGACACATTCATGACATATTTTGACATATGCAGAATCATGTGGGACAACAGCTGTTTGGAAAGTCCCCTGTCCATTAATCCAAGTCCTCTTGTGATCAGTTTGGACTTCAGTGACAAGTGACAGGAGCAGCCAGATGATGGTTTTGAAGGAAGAAGTTGGACGTTTTACCGTTTAAATGAGACTGAATGGTGGCTCACTGTTATTTAAGAGACATTTACATTTTCTCTTCGTTGCAAACTGTCCAATACGTTGGCTTTGTGTGGGAAAGCAGTGTTATTGCTGGTTCTAGGAAAAGTAGAGCTCCAAACATGTCAGTGCTCAGCCAGCGATGTATTACAGCTCCACTTTTACCTGCATTGACTGTCCAAGAAAGCTCTGAAAGTCCTAAGTTGACTGTACCATAAAACCTGAGGAAGGAAGACCACCAACGTGGAAAGGCCCTTTGGAGTGTTGGTTTAGTGGTTGCCGTGTACCCCGCCCTTCCCCCATGCAGTTAGTGTGTATTACAGGCTTTTACCATCCAGCTGCAGCAATTCTGCTGATGTTTGCAGGAACGGGAAAAAACCAACAAGACAACTATGAAAATATTGATCCAAGTGGTTTGGTCTGGGGGCCGGCGGTGAGGTCCATTTTGTGATAATGCTGCCACTCTTGTCGATTAAAAAAAACAAAACTACAGAAGGATACAACCTACCGAAAACAGAACCGGGAGCTATTTCACGCAGATGTTCTGGTATGAGGATGTGCTGGAGATACCCCCTCTGTTCTAGTCCTAATCTCCAGCTGTGCATTCACAGTGATCCCACAAAGTCACAATGTTGCCTCATCGGTGTGTGTTTTCACAGAGTGTTGTGGCATTCTGCAACCTAGAGACACCCCCGTCCCCTCTCCCCTCTCCCCTCTTCCCTCGTCTCTCTCCTCCACAGCCAGCAGCAGATCCTGAAGCGTGCCGTCACTCCGCCGGTCTGTCCTGTCCTGGAGCACCTTCATCTGACCTCGCTGGGGCTGGTTCTGCAGCCGCAACACCTTCGGCGGTGGGAACAGTGCTTTATACATGCATGCATCCATCTGTCCGTCTGTCCCTCCCTCCGGCCGTCCGGCCGTCCGTCCGTCCGTCCGTCCGTCCATCCATCCATCCATTGATCCATCCATCCATCCATCCATCCATTGAATTGAAATTTTATTCCGAACATGAAACAGTAGTGAATACAAAACAAAACAATAATAATCAATAATAAATAAATGTAAATAAGAAAACAAAATAAACAAAAATATAAATAAAAACATGCATCCATCATAATTAACATGCTCAAAAAGGAGTAGGAAGAAGTAAAAACGTATTAAATCCTACCTCCTAAACTCATTATAATCTAAATGAATTTAATTTCTATACAAAAAACAAAAGATTATATATATATATATATATATATATATATATATATATATATATACATATACACATACATACACACACACAAATGTTATATAAATATCAATAATAACACATCCTTACACCTATATACACTGATATAAATATACCCATTTATAGATTCAGTATCAACAATATACAAAAAAGAAAAGAAAAGAAACAAACAAACAACTCATAACGGCAGAGCCCCCCCCCCCCCCAAAAGCAACCAAAACCCCCTCAAGCCCCCTCCTCCCCGTATCTTGTAAAAAACATTTGTTTCTATTTGTATTTAAACTGGTTGATGCTTGGCCATTGCTTCAGATCCATCCATCCACTTATCCATGGTCGGGTCACGGAGGCAGGTCATGCTTCCCTCTCCACGTCTTCCTCCTCCAGCTCCTCTGGGGGAATCCCGAGGCGTTCCCAGGCCAGTAGGGAGATATAATCTCTCCAGCGTGTCCTGGGTCTTCCACGAGGCCTCCTCTTGGTTTAACACACCTGAAACACCTCCCAAGGGAGGCATCCATGGGGTTTCCTGAACCACCTCAAGGTCGCATATCTGGTCGTATCGTTTTCTGCACCATCTTGAAAAGACTTGTCACTTGGTTACACATCTTGGTGAGATGGTGTCACAGTTGTCTCTTCATTCCAATAGAGGGTCTACATTGACGTCACTTTCACAGCCCCCTTACTCACACTGAGTGGCAAAAACTGCTGCAACTACTGGAAAAGACGGGATAACAGCTGGTTATTGGCTTAAATTAAGGGCAGTTGGACTTGACAGTGACCCGTACAGTTACCCCAAGAACCAGTGGTCCATGGACATTAATATTTGGTACAGTTACCAAGAACCAGTGGTCCATGGACATTAATATTTGGTACAGTTACCAAGAACCAGTGGTCCATGGACATTAATATTTGGTACAGTTACCAAGAACCAGTGGTCCATGGACATTAATATTTGGTACAGTTACCTCAAGAACCAGTGGTCCATGGACATTAATATTTGGTACAGTTACCAAGAACCATTGGTCCATGGACATTAATATTTGGTACAGTTACCCCAAGAACCAGTGGTCCATGGACATTAATATTTGGTACAGTTACCCCAAGAACCAGTGGTCCATGGACATTCATATTTGGTACAGTTACCAAGAACCAGTGGTCCATGGACATTAATATTTGGTACAGTTACCAAGAACCAGTGGTCCATGGACATTAATATTTGGCCACAAATCCAGTTTCCTGATATTTATATGTACTTAATTTCTACGCCGGGGAAATACACGAAGCAAAGCTTGAAGGCAGACAAAAGTCTTGACGCTTGGTCCGACTTCAAGACAGGATTTGTTGTAGAAATTAAAGTGATGAGGACACCGAACTTTATGATTTGACCGTTTAACGTTAGCTACCCAAAAATCCAACATTACCTGATACAAAATGGGAACCACAAATCCACGTTTCGGTTCCTGGAATCCAGTTGTTTCTGCGAATTGCAGCGATCCATTTGTCTCTCTTAAGCTTATTTTTCGGCAGTCTGTAAAACGATAACTCCGATTTCTTGCTAAATCTATGAGTACAGTCGATCGCACAACAGCTCTTTCCCAGTTTAGATGTTTTCCAGTTGCTCAAACTGAAAGTCTTTCTGCCACTCAGTCTTTCTAAAACTCATTGGGTGGAACCCACTGTGAAGTCACATCTGTAATGTCATGCACATTCCCATAAGGAAGCTGTTCATTCTCTGCGCTGAGTTTGCAGGTATTTTTTTTCCCCTCTGCCATTTCACACCACACTCATTTCACCCCGTTATGCCTCTGATACGACCCCCCAAGGTGAAACAGGGCCTCCCTGTGTTTCCCACAGCAGGGTGGGGAAAAGGTGTGTGGCGTCGACTCATCAGCTGGACGTTTAGTCTGAACATTTCCTCGTAGAAATGAACTGAAATACATTTACATTTATCTTCTGTCAACATATTTCTTTATTTCGGTTCAGCCACTAAACTCCACGTGAGAATTCATAATCAATGAAGCGCTACATCATTTTGAGCTGATTAAGTTTTTTTTCCAGACACAGCGTACTGCTTAACAGAGATGTATTATTGGGGGAAATGACAAAAATTAAGCATTTAAATTAACACAATCTTCCATGAAACAATATTGTACTGTGAAATAAAGTAATGGAGGACAAGAAAAAACATCCCTCAAAGTGGTCAGGAACGGACAATTCAATTCGTTGTACTTGGGGCTGGGAAGAATTTTTCCATAAAAAAAAGAAAAAACTTATTACAAGCTTCTTTTGAATTTTAATTATTTTTTTCAAGCAACAATCCAAACGGACTGAGGCGGATGAAATGAGGAGGCCATTAAGATGAAAGATTCATTCCTCTCTGCAGTGCATCATCTCTATCTGACAAGCAGACGTTAGTGCTGCTCCTTTATTTCTGGACAAATTGCAGTCTTGTCTCATCTCGCTGGAAACCCGGATTCTGGCATCCTGCGTTCCCGAGGAGAACAGCATGGGAAAATCAGCGGTAGGTCTCTTTAGATGAAACTCCAAAACGACCCCGTCAACATACTTCCCCGGCGCGGGAGCTTGATTCCATCAGTATGCAGTTTTTAAACTGACAGCCAAAGTACAGTAACCAGAGACATCTATCATAATTACAGCGCAGGCTTTCAACTTTGAGCTCATGTGCTGATTGTTTAGAGAGCAAAGAAACTCCATTTGTCAAGTCAATTTAAGGAACTAGCATGTAGGCGGGAGGCGGGAGGAGGGAGCATGTCGCTGCTTTAAAACGGCAGTAATCACCTTTTCTCTGAGTAAACCCCCTCACGGTATTCACAGAAACAGACTCAAGGATTTCAGTCCAAGTTCATGAATAAAAGTATCAGTCTTCACCGGCCTGCTGTCTCTCTCACTGAGGTCGCTGCTTCTTATCTGAAAACTGGATAAACTGTCATCTGCGGCTTCGCTGAGTTATGAAATGAGGGAGTCGGCCGTCCCAGAGGTGGAGCGGAAATGATACCAACAATCTGCTAAAAGACAAACAAAGCGGAGTCGTATCTCCGGAGCTGCTTACCGATCTGAAGCACAACATTTGGTCTAAATCAGGGGTCTTCAACCGGGGGTCCGTGACCCCTAGGGGGGCCGCAGAGAAACTGCAGGGGGTCCAACAACTTAGAAAGAAATAAAGGCAATTTTAACCAAAATAATTTGTGAGAGTTAAAAAAAACTGCAAAAACTCAAAATCTTAACAGGAATATTTGTCTTATTTCTAGTTAAAATGTCTCATTTTTAGTCATAATATCTCATTACACTTAAAACAAGAGTCATTACCAGAAAATTAACTTGTTATTTGACAATTTTCCCCTGTTTCAAGTAGATTTTCACTTAAAATAATCTGCCAGTGGACCAATGCTTGTAATGAGAAGATAAATCTTGTCCCACTGGCAGATTTTTCTACTTATTTCAAGTGAAAATTTACTTGAAAGCTATTTATCTGGTGATGACTCTTGTTTTGACTAAAAATGAGACATTTGAACTAGAAATAAGACAAATATTCCTGGTAATATTTTGAGTTTTTGCAGTGTAGGCTATATATATATATATATATATATATATATATATATATATATATATACACTGTATACTGTATGATTGAGAAAACTCCATTAACCGGTGATAATAATCTACTTTTGACAATAACTATTTAGTCTACAACTCTATCCCATGACGTGAGTCATGATGTGACTAATGTCAACTTTAGAGCAGAAAAACGAGCTAGCTAGCTGTTTAAGAAAAGAAAATGTGTTGCAAAATTGACTTGGCTATTTCCTATTTAACGCTAGTTAGACCTGAAGGATAAATTTGTGACAATAACGAAGCCTAAAGCTGGAGATTGTAACGTTCCAGCTCGGCCTAACGTTACTCCTTCCACGTCTGACGAGGACAAAGTTTCATCAACCGTAAACTCATGTAGCTAATAACCCAGTCAGGAATTGGCTAATAAGGTGATATAAGCAGAATAAAACACATTCAAAAGTTATTATAAGCCAGGCTTAAAACTTGACACATTAAGAAAAAAAGGGAAAAAATAAGAATTCCAAGCGGTCCCTGCTCTGTTTTTCTCTCATCCAAGGGTCCCTGGGCTGAAAAAGGTTGAAGACCCCTGATCTGGATGGACCGGGAGTCCAGCGGTACATCTCTAATCTGAACTATGCTGTGCCTGCGGGGGTTGGGTGGAGGATGGTTGTTTTGTGAAGAGAGAGGTCAGGGGTTACTCTAAGAGGGCTGGGTGGCCACTTTCAGGGGTTAAACCCGTCAGACTTCTCAGGCCTCCAGGCTGTAACAGTTGTTGGTTTTTGAGGAGCGATCAGGGTCAGAGCCTTGTGTTTCTCCACAGTTGTCCACTTTATACTGAAATAGTTACTAAGATGGAGATAAACACTTTCATCAATAATTCTTACACAGTGCAGACATGCAACGCAACGCAAGTTTATTTGTATAGCACAATTCAACACAAGGTAATTCAAAGTGCTTTACATCAACATTAAAAGCGGCAAGACACAATTAAACAGTAAATAACAAATAAAATGAAATAAAATGATAAGAAAAGAGGTAAAATAATAAAAAAGTACAAGTTGTTAAAAGTAATGGCAGTAGAGTACAGCAGGTACATCTCATTCTTACGATGACAAGAATTACGTTTCTATACGGTCAAAATGTACAAAGACCGGGTCAAATACAGTATTACAAAAGTACCGTATTTTCTGGACTATAAGCCGCACCTGTATACAAGCCGCATCCGCTCTATTTAAAAAAAAAAAAAAAAGATATGCAAGCCGCAGATATTTATGTTGTTAGATTAGATATTTACTACATGTACAGAAGGATTTTGAACTGTAAATGATGTACATGTTTGTACCTAAATAGATCCTTTCCTAACAGTGTCTTTTAACACGGCAGCAACTTTGCTGATTAAAACGAGACAGAACCAAGAGAAATAGCCAGTATTTATTTATCTGTTTCAAATCTGCTTCTACCTACTTCTATCTGCTAAAGAAGAAGTAGCGTATTCTTCTTTGCATTTATTTTGTCTTAGTTTTGATTCTAATTCCAGTTAGAGCGCCCCGAGCGGTGGAAGAAAAATCCACAGAATAGCTGCACCTTTGTATAAGCTGCATGGTTGAAAACCTATGAAAAAAGTAGCAGCTTATAGTCCAGAAAATACGGTAATCTGTAACAATTTGTACGGTGAATTAAACCAATTTGACAATTCTATGCCACAATGCCTGTTTCCAGGTCTTATTTCACACAACTGATGAGAATTACGTTTCTATACGGTCAAAAAGTACAAAGACCAAGACAAATACAGTATTACAAAAGTAATCTGTAACAATTCGTACAGTGAATTAAACCAATTTGACAATTCTAATAAAATGAATTAAAATGATAAGAAAAGAGATAAGATAATAAAAAGCACAAGTTGTTAAAAAGTAAGGGCAGTAGAGTACAGCAGGTAATTATCAGATCCAGCATGTATTTTTTAAGACCATTCAGGTCTTTGTAAACCAGCAGTAAGATTTTAAACTCTATCCTTTGACTCAGTGGAAGCCAGTGGAGCTGTTTCATGACCGGTGTAATACGGTCCAGTTTCCTGGTGTTTGTAAGGACTCTGCAGAGAAATGTTTCAAACTGAAACGTCTCGTCAGTGAATGTGTGGAAGATTATGAGTAGGAACCCAAGTGTTGGAGGAGCCTGGATGGATATGATTAAGACATGATTAGAGAGAGCAGGTATGGCAAAACCCCTCCCCGCCCTGGAAACCTAAAACAGCTCCGACCGCAGCGCACACTCGCACGCCTCCGCGGGCCTGACTCTACAGATTGCTCACACATGCTCCTGGCTGACCGCCACCCGCCAACACAGGAAGCCCACCAGGCAACAGGCAGGCGGCGCGGCCAGCGTCTGCTGGGACGGCCAGACGGCACGGACCAGTGAGCCCCATCTGGACCGAACTAGGGAACTAGGGAAGTTCAGTCTCGGTAACTCGGGCCTAGAAAAACAACAACAGTGCTGCGATCCCCCTGACTTGAGTTTGGAGCCCTAAAATCAGGGTCACGGATCAGATCCTGGAGGCCGGCCACCGGGCTCAGTGAGACGTGTTCGTTTAAGAAGCGCCAAGATATTTTAGATTCTGAATTTTCTATTCAAACCACAATCTTTCAATGAATCTCTCTCTGGATGGAGATTTGAACTCGTTTTGGTTTTTTCTTTCTATTTACTCTGAGCGTTGCACAATCTGACATTGGCTGCAGTTTGTAGAGTATTTTAAACTCTTGAATGATCTTTTCTTTGTTGAATGATGGACTATAAAATGTTTGGAAATACATTTCTAATCTCCTAAGACCAGTATTTCCTTCCCTGCGTCGTGAGACACACCTGAGTGCTCCAGACCGGCAAACAGCTGAATGTCTACTTTCAGTCAAGAGCATTAGATTTAATCTGAACTCCTCTGGAAGCAGGGCGGCTGTACTTTCACTCGCTGCTTCTGCATTTTATCCTAATCTTCATCAATGACGGCGTATATGTTGTTGTTCAGCGAAGGCCGTATTCACCTGATTTTAACACCAGTAATCAGTTTTGTAATAAGGCAAGGCAAGTTTATTTGTATAGCACAATTCAACACAAGGTAATTCAAAGTGCTTTACATCAACATTAAAAGTGGCAAGACACAATTAAAACATAAATAACAAATAAAATGAAATAAAATGATGAGAAAAGAGGTAAAATAATAAAAAGCACAAGTTGTTAAAAAGTAAGGGCAGTAGAGTCCAGCAGGTACATCTCATTCTTACAATGGCAAGAATTATGTTTCTATACGGTCAAAACGTACAAAGACCGGGTCAAATACAATATTACAAAAGTAATCTGTAACAATTGGTACGGTGAATTAAACCAATTTGACAATTCTATGCCACTATGCCTGTTTCCAGGTCTTATTTCACACAACTGACGAGAATTACGTTTCTATACGGTCAAAACGTACAATAACGGGCTAACGGGCTAACGGGCTAACGGGCTTTTCTGCATAAATAGGTACTAGGCAATGTTCATGCAAAATTTGGTGCTTGTCTCACAAAGTGAACGATTCTCCTAAAAACCTGACTTAATTTCCCTCACTACAAAGACCAGGTCAAATACAGTATTACAAAGTAATCTGTGCTGATTCGTGCGGTGAATTAAACCAATTTGACGATTCTACGTCACAATACCTGCATTCAGGGCTTATCCATAACTTTGCGTGGTTTTCAAAAAGTATCTAATTTACACATCACATTCTTAAAATGGCAAGAATTACGTTTCTATACGGTCAAAAGGTACAAAGTAATGTTAAGATGTCTAACACCAATTTGGAGGTTGAGGGAGCTGGATAATATGTTCACTTTTATCTACTGAGTGATGACGTGCCAACCCTGTGTAACATGTATATCTAAATAGCTTCAGCTTCTATTATTAGGAGCCATCAGGTACGCAGTCACCGGTCTGGATTTATGTGCTCTATTTGATTTCATAAATATAGAAATCTAAGCTGTCTTAGAGAAAAAAGGGGAAGAAAAGAAAGCCTTTTTAAGCAAGGGCCACCAGACGTCAACACAAAAGCTCATCATCGCCTGACGAGAGCGGGAGGAAGGAGCAGCCTCCGCTCCCTCCTCCATCAGCGACACCTAATGCGGTTATTGATATTGACTGTTGTGAGGCAGAGAGCGGTGTCACCTCCGCGTGTTTGAGTTCAGGGAGAGGACACAGACTCTCAATGAGCCGAGCGCCGGCCCCAACAGCCCTCTGCACCACTCCTGCATACCCCGAGAACATCTCCACCCATACACTCATCATCCCACATTTCTTCCCATCTCCGTCCATCTTGGACGTTGTCCACATGACAAACATGACAAATCTGGCCTGTCGTCACGTCACTCGTCGCTTTTATCTGTTTTTCTTTCTTCTTTTTTTTGTTAATCTCTGGATACCCTTGGCAGCTTGCAAGAAATATGTCTTTTTTTCCTCTCCCGTACTCCGGCACACACCCATGTTTTCATTCACAGCGCAGGGCGGAGAGCAGGAGTCGGTCAAACAGCAGGGATGGGCTTCGTGTAACAGAATCTGGTGCAAAGGGCTAAGAGTCACACTCTCCTCACTTCCTGCTAATGGCTCACTGCAGCACGGTCGTGTGGTTTTCAGAAGGAAAAAAAAAAAGGATGAAAGTAGAAAGTGTTGTTGCACCCAGCAGATTCCCCCCCTGTATTTGTAATATATCAGTCAAGAAGGAACCCTCTTGTGGAACTAATATATATTTAGGGCTTTTATCAAGAAAAACTGGTGCAGAGCCGAGATGCAGCCTATATTTCGTCCGATGCAGACTTGCAAAGCACTGATTTTTTTTTTTCTTTTTAGCTGCAGCTGGCTTAGAGCCATTAACTGTACGAGGGACGGGAAAAGCCGGTCATTAGATTCAATATCAATTAGTGCTTGAAAAGAAAGTTTCATCTTAGATTTTCTGAAAGAGAGAGAGAGAGAGAGATAGAAACAGAGAGAGAAAAAGCTGCTCTGAAGTCACTTTGGCACAAAGTCGTTTTCTGAACATCAGCGTGGTTATAATCCAGGAGATTTTTTTTTTTTTTCGCCTCTCTATTACCGCGCTGAGAATAGGAAGCTTGAATGTGTGCTCCCAGTATCCAAAATATCAAAGCGTTAGCATAATTACTATTTCAAGTAGAAGGGACCCAACCGTTTCCCCCGCTCCCCTCCACCGTTTCTTGGGGGAAACTTCAAAGGCCTTCCCT
Source organism: Cololabis saira (assembly GCF_033807715.1). Lineage (NCBI taxonomy): Eukaryota > Metazoa > Chordata > Actinopteri > Beloniformes > Belonidae > Cololabis > Cololabis saira. The sequence goes on from NC_084608.1 coordinate 6,331,998, forward strand.
CAGTGTTTTTTTAATAACCCAGCTTCTTCCTCAGAAGTTAAACAAAAGGAGCTGACACCAAACCGAGGATTGAGCACAAAAACAGGCGGGCGGTCAAACGCAGAGATGTAACGTTACGAAAAGGATCGGCGGGCGCCGGCCGTGATTGGATTCCATGGGAGCTCAGAGATTCCCCCCAGAAGGACGACTGAAACCAAACGGGGGTGGTTTAGCGGCTGATAGAAAATGTCCTCCTCCTCTCCTGTTTTTATGTAACAGATGTCATGACTCTGTCAGGGAGTTAAAGCCCGTTAAAGGCCACGACTCAGCTGAGATCTGACTCATAATGTCACGGGTGAGGGCCGGACGGTTTCTGAATGGGCGAGTGAGGGGAGGGAAAGTGAGATAATGAGCAGAGGTTATTTGGGTTAACATAAATATTCTCCCTGCTATCTGGCGTGAGCGTGGAGGTTGTCAGACGGCCGCTGCACTAATCCCTCTAGTCACCTCTCACCTTTTTTTTTTACTTTATTTTTAGGGCCCGAGCACTGACAGTGCGAAGGCCCTATTGTATCTGTAGGAATTTTTTTTTTTTTTTGACGAAAGGAAGGCCTTTTTTCCCCCTAAACGTGCCCCAAAAGTCACCAAATTTTGCACCAAGCCAGGCCTGGCGAAAAATGTGATATTTCATGGTTTGCATTAATGGGCGTGGCCTAATGACTCAACAGCGCCCCCTAGAAAACTTTGTGCCTCAAGCCCCACAATACGGTTTGACGTACATGCACAAAAATCGGTACACACCTGTATCATGTAGCAACTTAAAGAAAAGTCTCTTGGCGCCATGGCCGAACCGAACAGGATGTCGGCCATTTTGAACTAATCGTGTAATTTTGGCGCAATTTATGCCATTTCTTCAGCCGTTTCTTCGCCCCAACCGTAACGTGCACCCAGGTGTTTTATACATCAAAATGTGCGTCTCAATCCTGCGACGATGCGCATTACTTTTTTCAGTCAATAGCGACGATAGACGCCAAAAAGCACGCCCTCCCTTCATCTGATTGGTCGATATCTGATAGTTCCTACTTTCTGCCATAACTTTTGAATAGTTTGATATAGAGAGTCGTGGGTGGTGTCATCCGCTAAATGTCCAGGCCTGAAGAATCTACATGCAAGTCATACAAGCTTCCACTGCAGCCTGAACGTGCACAAGGGTGTGAGAGCCCGTTCATCACTGCTTGCAGCTTTAATTAGTTTTATGATACAGAATTTTGTGTGCTGTAAAAAACATGACATAAATCAAACAGCACGGAACATACAGGTCACCAAAGGGAGTGTATCAAAAAAACAAAACAAAAAAACAGATATTGCTCTAGGTCGGGGGTCGGCAACCTGCGGCTCTTTAGCGCCGCCCTAGTGGCTCCCTGGAGCTTTTTCAAAAATGTTTGAAAATTAAAATAGATGGGTGAGGGAAATATATTTTTTGTTTTAATATGGTTTCTACAGGAGGACAAACATGACACAAACATGACACAAACATTCTTAACGTTTTCCAATGCTGTAAAAATGTGTAGAATAAATATTAAATTTCAACATTTCTGTTAATGAAGATTTGCGTCAGAGCCTGCTTCACACACCAGCAGGGCGGCGCCAGGCAGGTGGCTGTTGTAAACAAACCAGCCAAAGGGATTGTTTCCAAAGTGAAAAAGAGAAAAGAGATAAAAGAGGATTCAACGTTTCTTGGACTGAATAATTTGCATTCATTGCCTGAATGTTTGGTCTGTAGCGAGAAGTTGTCCAATAACAAAAAAGTGATGTGGAAAGACATTTCCAAGCAGGCTACATTTGCAGCCGAGTTCCCAGTTGGGAGTGAGAGAAAAAGACTTCTGGACTTCTGGAGAAATTAGAGGAGTGCAAAAATAGATATAAGAAGTGGATTGCATCTCCGAAAACTCCACTACTGCTGCAAGTTTTGTTGCAACCGGGGAGATAATAAAGCGTGGGAAACCGTTTGCAGACCAATTTGCAGACAAAAACAAAACTGAGATAATACAGACTCTTTCTGCTAAGACAGTGAAGGAAAGGGCCATTAAAATGGCAACATCACTGATCAGCAAATCAACGACATAAATTCAGCGGCAGCAAACTCAATTATAGAGTCGTGTGATGTGATGGATATTGAGCAGAATGCGCTTTTATGCAGGTATGTGAACTCTTATGTATTTGTAGCCAACTTAGTCATTTTGATAGTAGGCTAATATAACTAATATAGATACATGCAGCATGTGTTGTCTTCATTCTAAGGCTTATACAAGACTTTTAATTTTTTGCGGCTCCAGACATATTTCTTTTTTGTTTTTTGGCCAGCCAGCCCTGGGTGTGAGTCCCTCCAATGTGTTCCAATGTGTTCCATCCAATATGTAGAGTGGGGATGGTGTCTCGTCAGATAAATCCATAAGGTACAAACCAGTCAGGGGAACAAAGTTGTTAAAACATTTGTGGGTAATGATATCAACAAGGAAATTTCCAATGCCATTGTGATTTTCAATCAGTCCAAGATATTAAGTGACAATAAACATCCATCATAGTACATAAATTAAACACAGGAGGAATTGCTCTCTAACAATCTCTCACTTATATACTTTAGCAATTTCCCCCAAATATTTCTGGGCCTTATCACCACACAGTCGTAGGGAGAAGGTCAGCAATTCCATTTTACATATATCCTTCACAGTGGCTTCCACTCTCTCTTAAACCACTTCCTTGTTATTGACTTTTTGCTGGCTATAAGCAATATTTCTAAAAGCTATACATCCTGGGGATTGAGTTCAGTTGGTAGATTACACAAATGTACAGATTTAAAGCTATACTCAATTTCAAAGCCAACAATTGATTTGATCTTTCTAGCTACATCTAGCCAGTAAGGTTGGATCACTGGGCAACACAAACAGATATGACAGTGGTCGGCCATTTTATTATTACATTGTCTCCAAGAGTTAACAGATTAAATTCTGCCACCTTGTACATATGTCCTTCTTGGGGTTATGAAATACCTGATCACCTCTCACCTTATAGGCCCAGTTTCCACGTAGCAAAAACAGTGGTGTTTTCATGCGTTTGGGCCGTTCGTTTACACGAAAACGAAGCTCAAAGTCACCAAAAACATTCAGTTTTTACGGCCAAAGTGGAGATTTGCAAAAACCCCGTCTTCATGTTTGCTTGTAAACAGAGGGAAACGGACATTTAGGCTTCAGAACGTCACATTATGCAACAGAAACGTCACCAGCGTCATGAGTAACACCTGTGGTTACAATTTTTTTGGCCACCGTCAATATTTTCTTCTATTTTACCTGTTTTATATTCTAAAGTCACACTTAAAAGTAACTCCACTTCTCTGTCACTCCAAACGAAAGACTCTTGTTCATCTTGGAAGTAACTGGAAGTTACTCGTGTCATTTGTTGATGTTTTTTTCCAGGATTCTGATTGGCTAGCATGACTTTATCTTCTCGTTACACTGCCCCCTGTAGGTTTGGCTGCTCATAGCACCTTAACAAAGTATTTATGCAAGTTCGTGAAAATGATGGTATTTTTCAAAACGTAGAGGGGGAAATATCAGTTTTTGTAAATACCCGGCTATGTGGAAACTTAATCGTCATCTCCGCATCCGAGCAAACAGAAGCAAGTCCTGCGTTCACGATAATCTTTTTTTAATTTCATTCTATTGTTTCAGTCTGATAACAAACCTGACTTCTTCCTTTTGCCTGACAGGTTTTGGTCTAATGTCAGAGACAAAAGTGGAAATTCCCCAAACTGTAAGATAACTTCGCTCCAAATTAAAGGCATGTGTGGAATCTCCTGCTCCGAGACGAGCGAGGGAAGCGGACGATAAGGGAGAAGGAGGTGCAGGGGAGCACCGGCGAGGCCCTTCCCCTACGAGCTCTTAAAGGCATTATGGAGGCACGGGCCCTGCTGCACATGCCCCGAATGCCTATTTAATCAAAAGAAAATAAACACGGCCAAATTCACATATTGGTGTCTGCTTAAGATAACCTGGCTCCCCGGCGGAGAAATGAAAACCTGCTGTTGGAGCGTGTCTCTTTCCCCCGACCCGCTACCTAAACACAGCGGAGGGCGGCACGCCGTGCACACAAGCTGAAATGTGGCTCCCGATTCACATTCTTTTCATAGATCACTGAGAACAAACGACTGTAGATTACCCGTGTTATTCATACACATGGAAAAAACGGTGAAATACAAGGCAAAGTTACCTATTTTGGTTCCTACCGAAATAAGCAAGCAAGGCAAGTGGAGACTAATCGCTCTCCAAAGTCTCACTATTGGCATCCTCATCAGCTAAATTTGTGCAAACTCCACATCCCTGACAAAACAGCTCTCAGAGCTTTCATTGTACCACAGTGCGACTCTTGTTACAGGGTATGCGAGGCGGGATTCTTGTGGAGACAGGCCTCCATCCAGGAAAAAGCATCAACATCACGCTGCTCCCTGCCTCCTCCGCCTGCATGGCCTCTTCCTTTCCTCGGCATATTCCAGACACCGCTATCGTGTTACCATAATGAATCCCTTTAGAGGAAAGGCCTGTCTCTCCAAGGCCCCCAGTCGGGGTTCAGCACACCCCCACACCCACCCCCTTTCCACTTCTCCTTCAAGCTCTCCAGCCACTTTTCATGCTAAACTGCTTAAAAAGAGAGCTGTAATGAGCTGAGACTCCAAACTTGACCCTTCTGATCTCCCCAACAGCTGATGATGATGATTTAAGAAGACCAGCAGGGTGATGACTTGCTATCTGATGCAAAATGGGTCGTGAACAGGGATGTAATAGACATAAAACCCAAACAAAACTAAGGTCAAAGGTGTCACCTCACTAATTTGTTAATATGTAACTGTATGTTGAAAGGTTCAAGAGCTATGCCCATGGTTATCCAAGTGTCTTTTTGCCGTCTCCAAATGGCCATTTTTGGAAAGGTCTAGACATAATCTTACAGAAACATGTGTAAAATACTCGTTTTTTTGTGGTATTGTCATCAAATTTAAAATTGCACTAGATAAGGCTTCATGCTGTGGTCCCATTGTGTTTTCCAGCTAATACAGTAAGTCACAGCTACACTCATCTGCAGACATCTGATTACAAAACACATTTCAGGCTGAAATAAAAACCTTCTATTTCAGTGTGTTCACCTTATTTACTCAAGGCTAGTAGCAGTTATAGTGATTCTGATCAGTTGGGGGAAAAACTTCAGAGTGTTACCTTTCAAAAGAGACCAAAACCATCTATGTACTTCAAACGGTTCAAGAACAGCTTTCAATTTACTTTGGGTATGCCTTGGATAGGCGTTTTAGGCGGTTTTTACAGGAGTGGCAACGAGTTAAAAGAGACCTGTAATGAGCTGAGACTCCAAACTTGACCCTTCTGATCTCCCCAACAACTGATGATGATGATTTAAGAAGACCAGCAGGGTGATGACTTGCTATCAGATGCAAATGGGTCATGAACAGGGATGTAATAGACATAAAACCCAAACAAAACTAAGGTCAAAGGTGTCACCTCACTAATTTGTTAATATGTAGAAATACAAAAGCCCTTCTTTAAAGGCCACTGCTGCTGGAGGCTTCGGGGAGTTTTAAAAAACATCCATCCATCCATTTTCTAGACCCGCTATATCCTTTTCAGGGTGACGGGGGTCTGCTGGAGCCTATCCCAGCTCATTACAGGTGAGAGGCAGGGGTTACACCCTGGACAGGTCACCAGTCCATCCATCGCCACATACATACTAACAACCAGACACACTCACACTCACACTTACGGGCAATTTAGAATCACCAATTAACCTTTAAAGGGCACTACTGCTGGAGGCTTCGGGGAGTTAAAAAACAATTCAAAGTTAATTTCCCACCAGATGGATGGTTATCAATGTGAAATGTGATGTAATTAACGTGACGATTCTGGTGTTTTCATTTTGTTCACCTACGGGTATAAATTGAACTTTAATAAGTTACCAAACTCTGACCAGACGTAAAAGGCAAGGCAAGTTTATCTGTACAGCACAATTCAACACAAGGTAATTCAAAGTGCTTTACATCAACATTAAAAGCGGCAAGACAAAATTAAACAGTAAATAACAAATAAAATGATAAGAAAAGAGGTAAAATAATAAAAAGCACAAGTTGTTAAAAAGTAAGGGCAGTAGAGTACAGCAGGTACATCTCATTCTTACAATGGCAAGAATTACGTTTCTATACGGTCAAAACGTACAGCGACCGGGTCAAATGCAGTATTACAAAAGTAATCTGTAACAATTTGTACGGTGAATTAAACCAATTTGACAATTCTATGCCACAATGTCTGTTTCCAGGTCTTATTTCACACAACTGACGAGAATTACGTTTCTATACGGTCAAAACGTACAAAGACCGTGTCAAATACAGTATTACAAAAGCAATCTGTAACAATTCGTATGGTGAATTAAACCAATTAAACCAAAATTCAAATCATCTCAACCATCTTCTGTGAGCCGTGTTTGAACTTGTCTCTTCAGAGTCCCAACTTTACATCAGCTCTTTGGAAAACACTCATCCAAGCCCTCCGGAGCCTTCAAGCTCTGCTGGCACGTGTAAATCTTTTCCAGTTAGAATACGAGAGGCCATGACTGGGCACACTTTGGAGACACCAGTGAAGGTTTGCTCTAGTTCAGCCCCCTCGCCCCCCCACGGTCCTTGATGTGGACCAGGTTCATTCTCCTCCTGTGATCTGCCGGTGTGGCCCACGATAACCGTCCCGCTACGCCACCCAGCTCCGTCGCCGTCAGACAGACACCCTGCGCTCGACTCCACAATACTTTGGCACGCGGAGGAGTTAGCGGTCGGTTTAATGACTTCAAGATGCCCCAAGGTTTTCTGGTTTCAGAACCAGCCCCAGTCATCGCCGCTCCGCCATTGTGGCTGAGAGCTGGCGATGACACGCTGGTTGCTCACCGAACAGGCAGCTGTGCATCACGGCTAAACATCTTCTCTGTGGTCTTGTACGTCCAGAGGAGATTGTTCCATACGTCTCGTGGTTGGTGCAGATCCAGACCCGAGTGGCTTCTTCCAAGTGAGCCATGCTGGTGTAGTCTTTTTTGCAGCTGTACTGTCACAAACCTTCACATTTAACATGCTAACTGAGACGTGCACAATCCAATATGTGGTCATTGATTCTGCAGCTGAACCTCTTCCATTCAGTTCAAAATGACTTTATTAACTCCAGAAGAGACAGAAATTGTTGCATCAGTCATGATTTTCAGGATTTATTGTACAGAGTTACTGCAGTAGGCGAGGACGTCCTGTAGCAGCGGATCTGAAGATGCTGTGCTGGGAGGAGGATGCTCAGGGTTGGCCTTCATCTTCTTCATGTTGTGAAGTATCGTCCTCTGGAGGCTCCCAACAGTCCCCAGAACAGAGCCAGTCTCCTAAGACTTCATCTTTTTCAATCTTTGTGAATCTACCGAGTAAAAGATTCAAAGCTGCATTTTCTCATCAGACTTCCGGGAGCATTTTTAGGTCATATTTATGTTGGGATAGCAGAAATTCACAAAGGTTTTTTGAGTGCCACTGTATAGAGGGAATGTGCATGAATGTGCATGACGTCATAGATGGGACTTCACAGTGGGTTTCGCCCACTGAGTGTCAGAAAGACTGAGTGTCAGAAAGACTGAGCGGCAGAAAGACTGAGTGGCAGAAAGACTGAGTGTTAGAAAGACTGAGTGTCAGCGTAAACTTTCAGTTTGAGAAACCGGAAAACATCTAAAATTGGAAAGAGCTGTTGTGCGATCGACTGTACTGTACTGGACTGCAAGAAATCCGAGTTATCGTTTTACAGACTGATGAAAAATAAGCTTAAAAGAGACAAATGGATCGCTGCAATTTACAGAAACAACTGGATTCCAGGCACCGAAATGTGGATTTGTGGTTCCCATTTTGTATCAGGTAATGTTGGATTTTTGGGTAGCTAACGTTAAACGGTCAAATCATAAAGTTCGGTGTCCTCATCACTTTAATTTCACCAACAAATCTTGCCTTGAAGTCGGACCAAGTGGCAAGACTTTTGTATGCCTTCAAGCTTTGCTTCGTGTATTTCCCCGGCGTAGAAATTAAGTACATAAATATCAGGAAATATTCATGGCCAAATATTAATGTACATGGACCACTGGTTCTTGGTAACTGTACCAAATATTAATGTCCATGGACCACTGGTTCTTGGTAACTGTACCAAATATTAATGTCCATGGACCACTGGTTCTTGGTAACTGTACCAAATATTAATGTCCATGGACCACTGGTTCTTGGTAACTGTACCAAATATTCATGTCCATGGACCACTGGTTCTTGGTAACTGTACCAAATATTAATGTCCATGGACCACTGGTTCTTGGTAACTGTACCAAATATTAATGTCCATGGACCACTGGTTCTTGGTATCTGTACCAAATATTAATGTCCATGGACCACTGGTTCTTGGTAACTGTACCAAATATTAATGTCCATGGACCACTGGTTCTTGGTAACTGTACCAAATATTCATGTCCATGGACCACTGGTTCTTGGGGTAACTGTACCAAATATTAATGTCCATGGACCACTGGTTCTTGGTAATTGTACCAAATATTAATGTCCATGGACCACTGGTTCTTGGTAACTGTACCAAATATTAATGTCCATGAACCACTGGTTCTTGGTAACTGTACCAAATATTAATGTCCATGAACCACTGGTTCTTGGTAACTGTACCAAATATTATTGTCCATGGACCACTGGTTCTTGGGGTAACTGTACGGGTCACTGTCAAGTCCAACTGCCTCTAATTTAAGCCGATAATCGGCTGTTATCCCGTCTTTTCCACAGTTTCCCCTAGTAGTTGCAGCTGTTTTTGCCCCTCAGTGTGAGTAAGGGTCCAGTGGGGAATGTGACGTCAATGCATACCCTCTATTTACCAGTTAGCTATTTTCATTGCGCAGTTACAAATGCCGGACTGTAGCTTTTTTACTGGATTTATGGAAATGTTTGTGTAACTTCCCATCCACTGTTTAAAATCTACAGACTGTTTCTAATTTGCTTCGGTCCAGGCTCAACAGTCCCAGAAGGCCGTTCTCAGCAACAACAACAAAAAAAGCTGTAAATGCGCCACGACGTGACCTAAAAAAGACAAAGTCAGACGACAGCAGCCGGGGCAGGTGGAGGGTGGAGGTGGTGGACATGGCTGGGTTTAGCATAGTGCTGCGTTTCCAAGAAATAAAAAGATGTTTCTGAACCCAATTTAACTGAAAGAGGATGAAGCAGCGCTTGCAGCCTTCCTGGCTCTTAGTAGGCTGTCAGACGCACAAGAGGATTAGCATGACCCAGCTCTGGCTGCAAATGACCAAAGTGCATCAGAGTAAACAGGGCACATTGAGACAAAGTAAATATAATAAATGGAAAAAAAAAAGACAGACAGGTCGATCGGGCAGACGTCCTATCATCCAATCAGGCCGTGGGCCTCCGTGTCTGCAGGCCGCAGCAGATGTCTCTAATGAGCCGGGGGCCTCGGCTCCACTGGACCTCACTGCACTGCACCGGCTCTAATAGGACCACGTCCCGCTCGGCGAGCTGATGGCAGCTTCATTAACCACGCCGTGAACCTGCACAGGAAGCCAACAGGGTGGGGGTTATTAGGATTTATTATGCAATAGGACCCAAATGCAGTTTAATGGGAGCCAGTGCAGGAGGAGCAGGAGATGCAGGGACGAGGAGAGGAACCAGTCTGTGTCTCATCTCTGCCGTTCTCCCTAAACTCCAGACCAGGGGTCTTCAACCTTTTTCAGCCCAGGGACCCTTGGATGAGAGAAAAACAAAGCATGGACCCCTGCTTGTAATTAGGGCCAGAGCACTTACAGTGCGAAGGCCCTATTGTATCTGTAGGAATTTTTTTTCTTCTTTCTTTTTCTGACGAAATTAGGGTCTTTTTTCCCCCTAAACATGCCCCAAAAGTCACCAAATTTTGCACGCAAGCCAGGATTGGTGAAAAATGTGATATTTAATGGTATGCATTAATGGGCGTGGCCTAATAGCTCAACAGCGCCCCCTAGAAAACTTTGTGCCTCAAGCCCCACAATACAGTTTGACGTACATGCACGAAAATCGGTACACACCTGTATCATGTCACAACTTAAAGAAAAGTCTCTTGGCGCCATGGCTGAAACCGAACAGGAAGTCGGCCATTTTGAATTAATCGTGTAATTTTGGCGCAATTTATGCCATTTCTTCAGCTGTTTCTCCGCCCGAACCGTAACGTGCACCCAGGTGTGTTATACATCAAAATGTCTCCATCCTGGGATAACGCGCATTACTTTTCTCAGTCAAAAGCGTTACCATGGCGACGATGGACGCCAAAAAGCACCCCTTCTTCTGATTGGTCGATATTTCATAGTTCCTGTATTCTGCCATAACTTTTGAATGGTTTGACATAGAGAGTCGTGGGTGGAGTCATTTCTGATATGCTTATGATGATAAGTTGAGTTTTATGTGAACAGCTAAGGCACTTTTTTATAGTATTATTGACCTACGAATGTGGGGGGAACCCGGGGGGGGGGGGGGGGGGGGGGGCAGTGGCCATGAGTGCGAGGGCCCATTCATCGCTGCTTGCAAGTTTAATTTCTTTTTAAGTTGGAGGACCCCCTGCAGTACCTCCGCGGCCCCCATAGGGGTCGCGGACCCCCGGTTGAAGACCCCTGCTCTAGAAAATCAAAGGTGCAGACAGACGGAGCGATTACTAGAAATGTGTTGCAAAAAACAGGTTGAAACTCTTGCAGATGAGTATGTTTGTTCCCTTTATTCCCCCTCTCTGCACAGCTAACCTCTCTCCTGTCTCCTGACAGCAGGCTCTGGGAGCTGCTTGAGCTGAGACGTGATGAGTGACAGAGCTCCTGAGGTATTCTCAGATGTTTCAGGAATCTGGGTATATTTTAAGTTACGGATATCTCCACAGTTCGTTCAGGGTCTATATTTATCCATCCTTCTGGTGCAGACTTCCCACGTTCCCAAGATCTGCACTCCCCCCTTTTCGCAGCAGAGATAAACGCTTGGGCCTCGTACCTTGTGACAGAAGAAACTCAAGCTGCGTCCGAAATCCCATCCTTCCACCCTAATGAGTTTGCAAAAACAGTATGTGAGATTTTTTAGTACGTCCGAAACATTAGTACGTACTCAATAGTATGTACTATCCATACTCATTCTGGAGAAATGTATTAGTGTGGATTGATGGACACTAGCTAAGCAGAAACTTCCCACAATGCAATGCAGAAGTGTTTGGTTGCTAAGTGCTGCGCAGATATGTATATGTCATAAGTATAATATTAAGTATAATAATATTATTATTATATAATATGAATATTATAATATTCGTATATAATAATATTATATAATGTTCTTGTTTGGACCAGGATAAACGGGAAAGAGCAGAGCGGTGCTGCTACTGCTGCTGTGACAGGAGTTGTTACCATGGTAACAACTCCCCCTCCCAACGGCAGGAAGTTTGGACGTGTGGCTCTGAGTAGTACGTCCAAATGAATGCATACTACTGATATTTACTCAAAAGTGTGCCGAACCTAAGTATACTTTTTGAGTATATACTGTTTAGTATGGCATTTCGGACACACCGTCAGTGATGCTGTGCTGTCAGAGAGGCAGCATCTCCTCTCCTCGTGACGCCTACTCAACACATCTGGATGAGGTCACGTGACACTGCGGGGGGGGTGATCTCGATGCAGCGTCCCATGGACAATCCTCAGACACAATACTGGTTTATTTGGCTGCCAGCAGAGCCACTCAGAGCTCGGCCTACAACACAGAGCTGTCTTTGTGGCGTCCACCCTCACATCCAGATTGTGTAAAGTGCCCTTGGAACATGAGAGGAACTTTATTATTGAAAAAACCAAGACCCGAACCAATGTAAAAAATCACTGTGTATCTGTCAAAGGGGTGAACATCTGGAACAACTGTCCTGTAAATATCAAATCATGTTGTACACTATTAAAAGACACAGCCTTAAAAGATTACGTAAAAAATTACGTAATTTCTCGTTATGGTATGGAAAATTAAGTTTGCCAACTTCTGTACTGTTATATTTTGGGTTTTGCGCAATGCACTACTTTTTATTTTTGCAATGATGGGAAATTTAAGTTTATTTTGGGTTTTGAGCCATGTGCTATTTATTTTTGCTATGATGGGAAATTTAAGTTATTTTTGGGTTTTGAGCTCTGTGCCTTTATTTATTTAGCTATGAAGGGATATTTGAGTTTACTGATAATTCATTTCAAAGTCTTGAGCTTTGCTCTTTTGTATTTGCTGTAACCAATGTAAGGTACCAGTAAAAGAGGTAGGTATATATAAGCCTTGCTTCTACCTACACCCTTTCAGTTACAAATGTACCTAAATAAACATTCATTCATTCATTCATTCATTCAGCATTGCTCCATGTTGAATCCATGTTGAATGATTCACTTTAAAATCTTGTACTTCAGCCTCGTTAAGACTCAAACCTGACGATCTGTGACTGAACAACAAACATTTTGCCTGGTCTTCGTATGTAATTGCTTTTATAAAGCATCTCAGACATCTGGACTCCAAGTGTGAGCGTGAATCTTTACGACTGTGCCGAGCGGGGAACGCGGTCGTCCCTCCTCCGGCGTGCCTCCCCAGTCCAGCTGCGAACAGCAGCCCGGCGGTTGGTTTTAAGTCCCCCCCCCCCCCTCCGTCGGTTGCTGGCGGTTCAAGGATTGTTTCCAGTTTGTCTCATTTCATTTCCTTGGCCCTCTTTCTAACAAAACTCCCAATTTGCAGTCGCTGAAGTACAATGAGGGGCGTGGAAATGGACGCTATTTCAGGAATTCGCCACCACCTACAGGAGACATCTGATGTGAATTATGCGTGGAGTAAGAATGTTTTCCATAGAAATAAAACACTCGTACGTCGCGGAAGCGTATTGCATGAGTAACACAGCTGGGGGAGGGAAAGAAAGGAGGGATTTCTATTATTCATTTCCTGGAATTAATGTCACTTTGTCTGAATGGATGGAAACCAAATGACCCTGAACTTATAGTGGAAGGGTCTGAGCTGCAAAGAAGCTTATAGGAGGTTGCAGCATCCATTTGTTAGGATATACGAAAGTAGTTCTTACCCCAGTCCAGCACACGTGAGAGTCAACAGTCAATAGTGCACCAAATGTTGATTCAAACTAAAGACAATAAATGTAGAATGACCGCAACTGCAGTCTCATAAAAATGTTTACTTTTTATGAAAGGTTCATTATGTGCCTATAATTAGCATCTAACTGTTACATAATTCACATTTGCCATTTTAAACCTTGACAAAAACTTTTAGGGAGGAACTAGTGGAGCATTATAAGGGACATTTTGCTACATGGTCCTGTTTGAACTCACAATTTGTACATTTCTTTACTTTTTAATGTTGTTTCTACTTTGCCGTGTGTCATGTTAGTTTTTAGTGATAAATAACACATTGTCTAGCTGTGTTAATGCTCATGGAGAGAGTTTAATAGTCGTGTATTGTACACGTGTGTACTGCCTTAAACAAATACAGGCATCATACAACACTGTCGTCTCACAGTTATTACACAGTTATTACACAGTTATTACACGTATGAGCGCTTATTTGTATACATTATTAATTCAACACAAGTTAATTCAAAGTGCTTTACATCAACATTAAAAGCGGCAAGACACAATTAAACAGCAAATAACAAATACAATTAAATAAAATGATAAGAAAAGCGACGCGGCAGGGATGAGAATCAGCACCTCCAAATCCGAGGCCATGGTTCTCGACCGGAAAAGGGTGGCGTGCCTTCTCCGGGTGGGTGGAGAAGTCCTGCCTCAGGTGGAGGAGTTCAAGTATCTCGGGATCTTGTTCACGAGTGAGGGAACGATGGAGCGGGAGATTGACAGACGGATCGGTGCAGCGTCCGCAGTAATGCGGTCGATGTACTGGACCGTCGTGGTGAAGAGGGAGCTGAGTCGAAAGGCGAAGCTCTCGATTTACCGGTCAATCTACGCACCTTGGGGCGGCAGTAGCTCAGGTGGTAGAGCGGGTCGTCCAATGATCGGAAGGTCGGCGGTTCGAATCCCGCTCTGTCCCAGTTTGCTGTCGTAGTGTCCTTGGGCAAGACACCTTACCCACCTTGCCTCGTGTGAATGAGTGTGAATGTGTATGAATGTTGGTGGTGGTCGGAGGGGCCGTTAGGCGCGATATGGCAGCCACGCTTCTGTCAGTCTGCCCCAGGGCAGTTGTGGCTACAAAATGTAGCTTACCACCACCAGAGAGAATGGGTATGAATGAATAATGATCTCTGTAAAGCGCTCTGGGTGCCTTGAAGGGCGCTATATAAATCCAAGTCATTATTATTATTATTATTATTATTATTACCCTCACCTATGGTCATGAACTTTGGGTAGTGACCGAAAGGACAAGATCGCGGATACAAGCGGCCGAGATGAGTTTCCTCCGCAGGGTGGCTGGACGCTCCCTTAGAGATGAGTTTCCTCCGCAGGGTGGCTGGACGCTCCCTTAGAGATGAGTTTCCTCCGCAGGGCGGCTGGACGCTCCCTTAGAGATAGGGTGAGGAGTTCGGTCACCCGGGAGGAGCTCGGAGTCGAGCCGCTGCTCCTTCACATTGAGAGGAGTCAGCTGAGGTGGCTTGGACATCTGTACCGGATCCTCCTGGACGCCTCCCTAGGGAGGTGTTCCAGGCATGTCCCACCGGGAGGAGACCCCGGGGAAGACCCAGGACACGCTGGGCTGGCCTGGGAACGCCTCGGACTCCCCCCGGAAGAGCTGGAGGAGGTGGGGTGAGGGAAGTCTGGGCATCCCTGCTGAGGCTGCTGCCCCCGCGACCCGGTAACGGATAAAGCGGGAGAAGATGAGCATGAGCAAGAAAAGAGGTAAAATAATAAAAAGCAAAAGTTGTTAAAAAGTAAGGGCAGTAGAGTACAGCAGGTACATCTCATTCTTACAATGGCAAGAATTACATTTCTATACGGTCAAAACTTACAAAGACCGGGTCAAATACAGTATTACAAAAGTAATCTGTGCTTAAAACAATTAGGTGCCACATTTATTGTCGCTCAAATTAGATGTCTTGGTAAACTATGATGCTGATGTGACTCCATAATTTAAAGCAGCACAGAGAAACGTTGTTTGCAGTTGTTTGTTCAGCAGATTCTTGTACTGGAGGTTAAGTCCCTATTACAACACCGTCAATGACTGACTGGTGTCTTGTTTTGTTTCCTCCCATCACTATTTTCTAGACTCTCCTAACCGCCGTGACGCCCACTGCAGCTCTGGGCGTTGGTTTTCATGTCGCTGATGTGGGACGTAGCCCTGTAAAGTTGTCACATGAAGCGAGCGGGATGGGAGCCCAACGTTAACCCGCCAACAGCAGGGAGGGGAAACTGCAGGAGCTAGAATTCATCAAATATTCCCTCAAGAAATGATGAACTAAGAGAAGACTTTACTGATCCCTCGTGGGGACATGCGGGCACTACGGTGGCGGGGCATTTCACTGCAAAATAAAACAAGACAAATATCTAATAATAACTGTACAGCAGCCTAATCCTGTCACAATATGTTAAAACAAGCTTTTTTTGTTTAAATGTGTCTTTTTAAAGGTGAGTGTGAACCTTTTGAGTCCATTTGAGCACCTTTCTTCTTCAGCAGGTCTGACCAGTGAAGAGGGTCAAGGCCAGAGCAAACGAGCACTGATAAGGCTCTGCCTGGCCACGGCGCGGACTCCAGGGCCACGTTTACACGTAGCCGGGTATTTACAGAAACAGATACTTCGCCCTCTACGTTTTGAAAAATACCATCATTTACACGAACCCGCATAAATATCTGTTAAGGTGCTATGAGCAGCCAAACCTACAGGGGGCAGTGTAACGAGAAGATAAAGTCATGCTAGCCAATCAGAATCCTGGAAAAAAACATCAACAAATGACACTTTTAAGCTGTTACTTTTACTTGTTAAGTTACTTTTACGTTACTTTTAAGTGTGACTTTAGAATATAAAACAAGTAAAATACAAGAAAATATTGACGGTGGCCAAACAAATTGTAAACACAGGTCGCACACATGACGCTGGTGACGTTTCTGTTGCATAATGTGATGTTCTGAAGCCTAAATGTCTGTTTCTCTCTGTTTACAAGCAAACGTGAATACAGTTTTTGCAAATCTCCCCTTTGGCCGGAGTTTTCAGAAATGATCGTTTTTGGTGACTTTGAGCTTCGTTTTCGTGTAAACGAACGGCCAAAACACATGAAAACACCAACGTTTATTGCTACATATAAACAGGGCCTAGATGAAGCCCTTATGACAAGAAGAGACATCAGG
Source organism: Cololabis saira (assembly GCF_033807715.1). NCBI lineage: Eukaryota > Metazoa > Chordata > Actinopteri > Beloniformes > Belonidae > Cololabis > Cololabis saira. The sequence goes on from NC_084608.1 coordinate 6,348,403, forward strand.
TTCTCACAGACGGGGGGGCAGAGACATGGCCGGCGTTATCATCTCCACAGCCCCAACACAGAGTTTTCCCCCTCCTCTCCTCGCCCACTCTCCTCGGACCAGCCGTGGCTAAAACCCCGTCGGGAGCCGCGGGCTGCAGACGGCCAAGTGGCCTCGACAGCCTTGAAGTTGATTTATGAGCAAATCTTGAAAGTCCCATGTAATCTTTTGATATTATAATTCAGATCGCATTAACACTCGCGGCATGCACCATTTCCTCCTTCCGATGTTTTGTCCAAGTTATGACTGCTGTCATGGGATGATCTCTGTTGTTGCTGTCATTTCAGATCCTGCCACCCTCATCAGCCAGGCAATTATCACCTGCTTCCCCACCCACCTCCACTCCTGCTTTTCATTGTCATCTGTCCTCCTTCATATACCAGCCCAGTTCCACTTGTCCTCTGCCAGATTATCTAGTGCGGTTGCCTGGCTCTCCAGCGTTTCCCAGCCTACTGATACTGCCTGCCTGATATCAGAATCATGTTTATTTGGCCAAGTCAGGTCAAACAAGACATGGAATTTGACTCGGTTATTTTCGCTCAGATTCCGATTCAGATTGCTTTTATTTGCCATTTGTGTTAAACACATAGGAATTTGTCACGGTGGTAACAGTGTGCGCATTCGGAATATTGTTTTCACATATAAATAAATAAATCACAGACACATAACACCACAGTGAAGGAATAAACAAAAAATAAAGTGCAGGCATATACAATAAGTTGTAGTCCAGTTTTTGATTTTTTTAAGTGACACCGAAGACCTGTGCCAGTGTCACTAAGGAGCGGGAAGGGGGCACGACTAAATCGCTGAGTTCAAAAGTTCACAGCCCACGATTTATAGTCTCACACTGTACGACCCGATGCTCGGATGCGACCCGTCTGCTCACACTATACGTTCATAATCCTCACGTCTGCTCACACTATACGTTCATAATCCTCACGTCTGCTCACACTATACGTTCATAATCCTCACGTCTGCTCACACTATACGTTCATAATCCTCACGTCGGACCTCTGAGTACTGGAACTCGAGGCCGGTTTTGGGGCAGGGGTGGGCTGTGCCCACCCAAACGTGCGTCCTGCCCACCCGATCAAAGGTTATGGGGATCCTTTATTTTTTTATAATTTAATTTTTTTATTTATATGAAAAAATTCCCAAAATATCTGTACCGTTTCTGATTGGGTGGGCACTGCGCATCATTTTTAGACACAACAATGAACGCATACCGCAAAAGTTGTGTCTTGGCGGAGGAACCCGACATCCCAGCAAAATGAGCACAACAGATAAGAGAAGTGTTCAGAACAGCACACAGAGCACACACTAACGGCTGATTTATGGTTCCGCGTTACACCAACGCAGAGCCTAGGCCTAGCGTAGGTTACGCGGCGTCGCGCACCGCACGATGCGGGTCGCCACGTACCCTACGCCGTATGCGTATGGTTGGGCAGACGTGGGAAATGCGGGTCTTTTTTTTTCTGCTATTAAAACATGATTTGTAATGTGAATTTGCAACACTTTAAACTACAAATAATAGTTTTTGACGTGACATCAGAGATTGCGCATGCTCTCTGCGAAAGGATGAGGCAAATCGGGTCGTGGCACGACCAGGATTTCTAACATTTTTCATGCGAGAACACGATTTGTGATCGGGAGCTCGTCGTGAGCTGTTAATCTCTCGTCATTACCCCACGTTTACTGCACGAGGCACGACCAACGATTGGGTCGAAATCCGGCCCGATCCAAAAAATACTCGCACGACTGGAAAATCGCCTCAAAACGAGCCGATAATCATACAGTGTATGCCCAGCTTTAGGTACCTCAGCCTCCTACCAGAGGGGAGGACGGAGAAGAGGCCATGGCCAGGGTGAGAGGGATCGGCCATGATCTTCCTAGCCCTCCCCAATGCCCTGGAGTCGTACAGGGACTTCAGGAAGGGCAAGGGGCAGCCAATCCCTCTCCCTGCAGAGCGTATCACTCGCTGCAGCTTGTGGAGGTCCCTTGCAGCTGTAGCGGGGAACCAGGTGCTGATGAAGTGGGTGAGAATGGATTCAATGATGGCCGTGTAAAATTGGGCCATCATGGTCCTTGGCAGCCTGAATTTCCTCAGCTGTCAGAGTCACTGTACAGTAAATAGGCAATAGACAAATGACAGCTCTTATTAACATATATACAATTTTAAAAAGTGAAAGGTGCAGCAGTATGAGGTAGACATGGTTATTGAAAGGTGCATTGTTACAGCATATGATTGTTATCATTGCACAGTGATTGATTACTCTGAGACTCTATGAGCAACAACTTGGGGGAAGAAACTGTCTCTGAGTCTGGAGGTTTTAGCGTACAGAGCTCTGTAGCGCCGTCCAGAGGGGAGGAGTTCAACCAGACTGTGTCCTGGGTGTGAGGGGTCTGCAGAGATGCTACGTTTCCTGGTCCCAATTATCCTCTCCGCAGACCTAATTGTCCGTTGCAGTCTGTGCCTGTCTAGTTTGGTGGCCGATCCGAACCAGACAGTGATGGACGTGCAGAGGAAGTGCATATCGAGCCTGTTTCCACATTTTTGGATCTGGCCTGCCCCCTTGGTCCTGTGCGCCTGGTTTTGACCTCTGCCTGTTTTTTGGACTGGATTAAAACCTTCTTGGACTCTGTTAATCTGCTTGTTGTTGTGCTCTTGGAGTTCCCTGCGTTTTCAGCCGTTACAACCGCAACCATCCAAAGTCAAAACCCCCTACCTGTAGTAACACTTGTGCATGACACGAGCGCTCCCTGGTATTATCCAGCCGCCCCGGGAGAGCTCAGGACACTGCTGTGGTTTCCATAGATACCCAGCCACGCAGGGGCACAACACACTCGTGTGGAGCCACGTGACATTTCACTCTCCATCACAGCCGGCGGGAACTGACCCAAACACCACTGAAAGGATGTCTCTGCCTCACCGTCCCAATGACGGAGGGAATTCACTCGCCTCCATGTCTGCTGACGGTCTGAGGCTTCTGTCGCCAGCAACCTCGTGCCAGGCTCCAATTAGGCCCCACAAGCGAACAATGGTCCTGCTGGCGGGCACGGCGGAGGTCCTCTGCGTTCCCATACGCTGTGCAGGCCTACTGTGGTGTGCATTACTGAGCCGGCTGCCAACACTTTACATCATTTCTTTCACCCAACATGCTGATGGTGCTGAGCGGGAGCGGTCGCTACGGTACTGCTCTTTCGACCATGACAACGAGCGCAAACATTACACACAATGTCACAGGGACAATTAGTGGAACTACGAGAGGAAGTGCCTTGAACATTAATGTCTCCACTTGGCCCACAGGTCTCTCTCTCTCTCTCGAGTCCATAAGGCTGGATGGAAGGAGTGGCTCGGTGATCGGACGCCTTGATAAAAGCCCTTCTGAACGCGTTCCAACTGATAAGGGCTCAACAACAAACAGCATGAGCGAGGACTGTGTTCTCCTGAAGCACCAGTCCAGGCGGCATTTAACTTCAAATGCAGTCACTTTTTTCCTTAAATACTTCCCATGTTTGCAAAACCTCAAACCACCTTTTTTACATTCTTTTAAGCTCTGAAGGCACATCGGGAGCAAAGAAAAGGCAGCAACGAAGCGCTTCACAATCTTATTTAACAACTTTTTGTGATTTTACCTCTTTTCTTATCATTTTATTTGTTATTTAAGCGTACCCTTAAATTAAATACTTATGATTTTTGAAAACCGTGCAAAGTTATGGATAAGCCCTGAATGCAGGCATTGTGATGTAGAATTGTCAAATTGGTTTAATTCACCACACTAATCAGCACAGATTACTTTGTAATACTGTATTTGACCCGGTCTTTGTACGTTTTGACCATATAGAAACGTAATTCTCGCCAGTTGTGTGAAATAAGACCTGGAAACAGGCATTGTGGCATAGAATTGTCTAATTGGTTTAATTCACCGTACGAATTGTTAGATTACTTATGTAATACTGTATTTGACCCGGGCTTTGTACATTTTGACCGTATAGAAACGTAATTCTTGCCATTGTAAGAATGAGATGTACCTGCTGTACTCTACTGCCCTTACTTTTTAACAACTTGTGCTTTTTATTATTTTACTTCTTTTCTTATCATTTTATTTCATTTTATTTGTTATTTACTGTTTAATTGTGTCTTGCCGCTTTTAATGTTGATGTAAATCACTTTGAATTACCTTGTGTTGAATTGTGCTATACAAATAAACTTGCCTTGCCTTGCGTTAAAGCCATTTTATTACATGTATGCACTCTCTATACATGTCTTTTTCCCAACAGCTGATCCTCTTGGAGGTTTTTCATCTCAGGAGAGGAGTCGGGATCAACCGGGAACATCTGACCTCTGTCTCAAAGTTTCACTGCTTCTTGGACTTTCAGCAGTTTTCCTCATCAATCAGGGTCTATGCTTGAAGCACCTTATGGGATGGGATGGGGGTGGGGGGGGTCACGGCGGTGAAGGTGACCCAACACGGTCCCGGTCCTCTTACGAGTCTAAGTGCTTTTTCACTGGGACATGGTCACAAAAAACTTTTGACTTTTTAATGGTTGAAGAGATAGAGAACAAAAAAATGCTATTAACCTTGTGGCCGGCCTGCGGCAACCTTCTCCACCCGTCTCCGTAAATATCCTGTAAACTGCTCCCAAAAACAGAGAAGGTGCCATCTGAGGGGAATTCTATCAGTGTGCGTTAAAAAACACAGGACGAGACTTACGCAAATAATAATAATAGTCAATAAAACTCTCATCAAATATATATATATATATATATATATATATATATATATATATATGCATTTTTTGTATAAAATATATATCATATATATTTATACATACATACATACACACACACACACACACAGTTACAGTAATGCGTTACAGTAACGCAGTTAGTTTTGGCGGTAACTAATACTCTAATGCATAACTTTTTAAATTCAGTAAGTCAATTACAGTTACCAAACGGTGCATTACACGTAGAGTGTGAGCATTCAGAAACATGACGGTCATGAGCAAGAGAAGGTGAGTTTTGCAACGTGGAGATATTGTCATTACAGTCATCCCTCTTTTTTCACGGGGGTTACGTTCCAAAAAGAACCCGTGATAAGTGAAATCCGCGAAGTAGCAACCTTTATTTATACAAGGCTTCAAATTGCGGAGATCAGCACCGCCTCGCACATATTTCCCTGCTCTTCTGAGCCGCTGCATCCTGACTCTGTAGCGTCTTTTTCTTCTAAAGCCGCGGTGCAGGTGTGTTTTTTCGAGAGAAGAACATAGTTATGGGTCGTTGTTGTCGCTCTTTTTTCTTCTAGGTAAAAAGATTCTTATAAACCGACATGCTACCATGGATTATATCTGAGACTGTAATGAACGATTCACCAAAGGGTCTGAGTTCCTTTTTAATGAAGTAACTAGTAATGGTAACTAGTTACTATTTTTCAGTAACTAGCACAACACTGGTGAGGGGTGACATCCGCTGCTAGTCTAAGACGCGAAAAACACAGGGAAATGCACACTGAGCACACGAGCCTTGGAGATCTGTAAGAGAATAAAACAAACCGACACGAGAACAGGCAGAGACACAAACAGCAACCATTTCAGGTCCCTGAGACTGAACCAAAGTTAGGCTACTGTGATTATCTGTCCCCCAAAACTGCAGAGTGAGTGTGTAGGTGAGTGAGCAGGTGTGAATGTCTGTGTAACTGTGAGTGTAACAGTCAAAATCGCTACTCTAACCACCACCATCTCACAACTGCTCTGCCGCTGCACCAGAGCGGACCCTGCCGTCTGAAACTCACTGGTGGAAGTAAACAGGCTCTGCAAACCTCAAAGAAGGCTGCCACTCTGCGAGGAGGGGGGGCAGATTACTCAGATAAAGGGAAGAGCATGCTGAATTCAAAGATCCACATGTAAGCTAGAGGAGAGGAAACGGGGACAGTGAGCGGAGTTCAAAGCACTCCCATCCGTACCGTGCCCCCCCCGCGGCAAAGGGCGGGTGGAAGGGAAGGGGAGGTGGTTAAAAGCCTGCCCTCTCACCCCCTCTTGACCTCCCACTGAAAAGAGTAGAAAAGCAGCTGTGGGCCCACACTCCCAGCTCCTTGAACAGCGTCCCCAGGGCCTGAGAAAGGCATATCCAAACACACTCGGCCGGCCATAGGAAGTGAACCTGGAGGTGCACTCTGAACGCACGCACCCCCCCCGGCCTTCATCCGTCTTCCCCTCACACACACACACACACACACACACACACACACACACACACACACACACACACACACACACACACACACACACACACACACACACACACACACACACACACACACACACACACACACACACACGGCCACGCCGAGGTTACGCAACAAAAACAAAACAGATGACATCCTACAACTTCTTCTGTCGGATGTCAGTTACTGCGAGCTGGAATCAGCAGGACTCTCTTTTCTGCAGGTTTAACGTGTTTCCTGTCACATATTCAGGGGGAAGCTTCAGTCAGGGGGGGTTTCAGAGGGTTTCATCTAGGGTTGCCAACCGTCCCTTGAAGAACGGAATCGTCCCGTATTTATAAACTAAAGTAGCGTCCCGTATTGAGCTGAAAAGGACGCACTTTGTCCCGTATTACTGTGAGAGTCAGTAAATAAAATGCCAATGGAAAATGACATTGAGCTGTTGAGTTCATAAGTCATTTTTTTCTGTTTTACTACAACTGTAGCTACAGTCATGGCCTTTGTATTTGTAATTTATTTTTAAAGGAAAAGAACCAGGGACAGTACATATTAATAATAACATTTTCATGTAAATATGCAAAATTATAACCAGTGGCTAATTTGCATCTTTAGTCCCTGGGGCAGGTTGATGTAAAAAAAGTTCCCAGACACACATACATTACATACAGTCCAAGAAATGATGACACACAGCAGTAAAATACACTAATAAATACACAATAGAAGATATAAGATAAAACATACAATAAAATACACTAAGATGTAATATGAGTGCAGACTTGATCCTCTAGAAGCCATGTTCTTAAGTGTTGTCTCGTATGACATTTGGTCCTGTGTTCCATGTATGAGATGCTCCGTATGAAAACGCTGACTGCCCAAAAGCACTTTTCCTGAACGGGACAATACAGTCCCCTCTAGATCCTGCTCTGGTTAACCTGCTCATGTTTTTCTTTATAAATATATTTAATGGAGGTGGAGCCAGACCATTGATGATTTTATATACAAGGATGCAATCTGAGTATTTAATTATATTGTCCCTGCTCAAAAGTTCCTATTTCTTCAAGATTGCACGATGGTGGTACGTGTTGGACTTTTTATCTAGAATTTTCAAAAACTTCGTATGCAATCTCAATAGGCTTTAGTGTGGATTTACATGCCATTGCCCAGCTTGTTATACAGTAGGTGATATGTGGTACTATCATTGCATTAAGAAACAGTTTGGATGAATCAACAGTTGAATTATTTCTAGTGTATCTGAAGTTAGAGAGATTAAATTTGATTCATAGATCTTTTTATTTGTTGTTTGAAGCGTAACTGTGAGTCTATCATGATTCCCAGATATTTGAACTCCTGTACAACCTCAAGTCTTGTTCCCTGTCAGTCTTTGATACATTAAAGTGTAAATGAGAATGTTGCAGCCAGTTTGACACATTAGACGTGGCACCTGATAAATATTGTGCAGCTTGATGTTTTGTTTTGGCATATACTTAGACAACTGCAGCATCAGCATACATTTGAGGCACAAATATGTTTACAAGTTTTCTACAGACTTTCTGTTTGCACTTTTGTCATTGCACTAAAAATGTGCACTATTACAGAATGGATGTTCTGCTTTCTTTCTATTGTTTTATATTAATTTATACAATTTTAAATTAAGCAGGACAAATTTCTGTTTAAGAAAGATACTTATTTTATTCAGTTCATTTTGTTATTTTGTATTAAAGTGAATTGCTGGATAATAATTTGTTTTCCATATGTTCATGAAATTCAAAAATATGCATCTAATTCAATTCAGGTTCGATTCAAATAGTTAAAAATCGTTTCACTCACAAAAAAGGGGCTAAAAGAAATTCCCCACGCCAGGAAAGGTGAAGGCTGCCGATGAGGTCCCTTATTTATTTCTCAGGGAGTCAGCAACCCTAGCTCCATCCACTCGGTGGCCTTTGCCACAGAGCTGCCAGACTTTTCCAGCTATGGGCTGTGTGAGAAAGTGAGCAACCCCTCCCCTTCTCACCATCACCGGACTTTTTTTTAATGTGTGTGTCAGAGTGGAGGATTGGGCGTGGTCTGTGGGGGAGCAGCACACAGGTGTGCCTGGTTCTGCTGATTGTGGCACACCTGTGTCCAATCAACCTCTCCACCCTGCCTGGGTTTATAAACAGCAGCTGCACACCAGAAGAGGGTCTGCTGAATGGAGGAAGCTTGTTGAGAGGCTATGCCCCATTGTGCCTTCTTTTTTTTTTTTTTTTTTTTATAGAAAAACTGATTTTGCCCTCCGCCTGTATGTCTGTTTTTTTTTTAAATAAAATAAAAAGCCTTATTTTTTTGGCATTCTACGCTATGCAAGGTTTTTTTACACCTCATCACCCAGGTCCAGTTTTGCCTTGTCCCCTTGTACGTGGGGAGGCCGCTCTGGTTCCTCACAGGCTGGTATCTTAGCTGTGGTTCATCACCAGTTCTACCACTTCTAACAGGTCTCAGACTCTTTTACAGGAGATAGTTTAGAATCATTCATTCAGAATGTCCGATGCCAACGCCAGGTTTTGGAGAGACGTCAGTATCCATGGAGTTGCAGTAAATTTCTTTCTTTTTTTAAAGAGGCTTAAGTTGTGTCTGTGCTTACCGTTTGAATATTCTTTGCTGAAATCCCACATTTCCTGCAGCAGGAGCAACACAAACTCATGAACGTGGTTTGTTTCGAGCCCAAATAGAGGGTCTGCATTGATGTCACTTTCCCACTGGACCAGCCCCCTTACTCACACTGAGTGGCAAAAACAGCTGCAACTAGTGGAGAAGACGGGATAACAGCTGATTATGGGCTTAAATTAAAGGCAGTTGGACTTGACAGTGACCCGTACAGTTACCCCAAGAACCAGTGGTCCATGGACATTAATATTTGGTACAGTTACCCCAAGAACCAGTGGTCCATGACATTAATATTTGGTACAGTTACCAAGAACCAGTGGTCCATGGACATTAATATTTGGTACAGTTACCAAGAACCAGTGGTCCATGGACATTAATATTTGGTACAGTTACCAAGAACCAGTGGTCCATGGACATTAATATTTGGTACAGTTACCAAGAACCAGTGGTCCATGGACATTAATATTTGGCCACGAATCCAGTTTCCTGATATTTATATGTACTTAATTTCTACGCCGGGGAAATACACGAAGCAAAGCTTGAAGGCTTACAAAAGTATTGATGCTTGGTCCGACTTCAAGTCAGGATTTGTTGTAGAAATTAAAGTGATGAGGACACCGAACTTTATGATTTGACCGTTTAATGTTAGCTACCCAACATTACCTGATACTAAATGGGAACCACAAATCCACGTTTCGGTGCCTGGAATCCAGTTGTTTCTGTGAATTGCAGCGATCCATTTGTCTCTCTTAAGCTTATTTTTCGGCAGTCTGTAAAACGATAACTCCGATTTCTTGCTAAATGTATGAGTACAGTCGATCCCACAACAGCTCTTTCCCATTTTAGATGTTTTCCAGTTGCTCAAACTGAAAGTTTACGCTGACACTCAGTCTTTCTGTCACTCAGTCTTTCTGAGACTCAGTCTTTCTGAGACTCAGTGGGCGTAACCCGCTGTGACGTCGCATCTGTGACGTCATGTGCATTCCCTCTATACTGATTGAGAGGAAGATTCGTGGCGGACAGGCTAATATTTCCAAGATAACATTTGATAGCACGCATGGAGCTTTAATCCAGACCAGCGACTCTGAAGCGAAATTCATTTCTATCCCCACAAACTTTTCAGCTTCCCTTCTGAAGCGTTCGCTCACACCACAGAGGTCGTCCATGTACTGAACACACATGTTAAAACACATCTTGATGGCAGAAACCACCAACCTGCAAAAGCTCAGATGGAAAAATGTGATTTCCTTTGACTGTGCCTCCAAATAGAGTAAACATGTGGACTTAAATGTTTTCAGCACACTGATGGATAAATATGTACAGCATGAGAGTATCAGCAGCCCAACTCTTTGCTGTTATGCAGCGTTAACTACAATTAATTCACTCCAGTTAACAGACTATAAAAGGATGGAGGCCATGACTCTTTAAGGGCAACCGTCTCCAATACTTATGTTGTCACATAGTTCATTATCGAGTATAACATCCATCTTCACTAAGAAGGAAACTTTGTTGCTTTAGCAAAACTCCCAACTCAACATGAAAGGTTCTTGTTTTAAAAGACGTGAACATTACTATTACTTCTGATTGGCCGTGAAGTCATAATATTATCTCTTTCACACACACACACACACACACACACTGTTTAAACATGACACTCCTCTTTCAAGAGTATCAAGAAAAGTTTAAAAATTTTGAATTTATTTTGGCAAATGGATATTTGAGAAAAAAAGAACAGGATAATATTTCCTCAACACATTTTTTCCACTATTAGAGTAAAAGTTGGGTTCTGAAATTGCACAGTTGCCTTTTGTTACACTTGAGCTCCGTAATAAAAGCAATGAGCGCTTCCACTTGTTGGTCAGCTTGTTTATTCAACCCTCCTCTCCTGTTTTATCTGATAAAGACATTTTAAACCATTATGATTTTGGTAAAAGTGTAAACAGCTGTGTGCACTTGCCAGACTTGTTCTCAGTCCACACTATTATAATAACAAGAGTACACAAGTGCAGTTTTGTGGAGTCAACGTTGCAGTAAATTGGCCTCAGCGGCGCCCTCAGGTGTCCATGTTTGGTACTACAGTCCTGGAGATGCTGCCCTGTTTTTTCCTCACTTTTCAGGCGCGACGCACCAAACATGGCACAAACTGGGTTTTTCTACATTTATAAAAACAAATATGAAGACAGTCTTGGAGATTTTCAAGAGTCTTCAACTCTTTTTCCCCTGATTTTTAGTCTTCAGGGATTCGAGCAAGCTCTTGATCCTCTCGCTTGCTGGCTCCCGCTTTCTTTTCTTGCGACTTTTGATGCGTGCGACTTGTGAGGGCATGAGCAGGGTGGCGAGCCCCCAGGCCGCCGGGGTGCCGTCCGTGCCAGCGGCTCTGCGTGTGTTGTTGTCGCTCTGCTGGAACAGCCACGCACTTTCCTGACACAGAGCCACGAAGCGCTCCAGCTGGGTGGCGTTGACGTTCTTGCTGACGTTCAGGGAGGTTTCAAACGGGTTCTGGATGTGCAGCGGCGCCACTTCTGGTTTGTTCTGCTCTTTTCCCTGGAGAGAGAGGGACAATATTGTCAAACTGAAAACATGCAACCCGAGGATCAGGATCGCCGATGATCGACTCAGCCATGGAGCCGGTCGGTTCTCCAGCTCAGGTCCACGGCTGCTAGTTAGGTTTGTGAGGGAAAACAAATGCGACATGTCCGATAACGAATGCTGACGTGGTTTTAAAATGCTCCACCAGACCAATGAAACGCCTGAAAGTCATTTTGGTTGTAGAAAAATGACCTCAAACTGCTCAATAAGCAGCAAAGTGCTGACGAGATTCAGCAGCGATGGAGACAATAACCAGCTCCAATAATGACGATTAGGCCTGTGTTGAAAAGATCGATTTTCCGATTCTAAATCGATTCTCATATTAATTCCTAAAAATCGATTCATATGTCTAAAGATCGATTTTTTTTTTCATCATTACATTACTACTTTTGGTATTTTTTTTATTTATGCCCTAAAAAGGATGTTTTGTTGGACACATGAATAACTAGTGCCATATTTTTGCCTTTAAATATGTTTAAAAGGTATGAAAACATTAAAGTTTTCAGTTTTAATTGCATAAATGGTCTATATGTCTTTGCCTTATATACTGTCTTAGGGTTAAATTTGCATAAAATGCTAAAAACCAAATTCTCAAAAATGGAAAAAAAATAAAACCGATTTCATCCGTCTCTGTTTCCTCCCTGGACCTGTTTGATAATTCTGACCCACAAGATGTTTCTGAAAGCAGTTCTATCAGCATTCTGGGAGCTGATTGTTCCTTACAGCATCATTAGCTGCCAATACTTGCTGTTGAATCTCAATATAATACTAGTATTAATATGTTGCATAACTACAGTCATATAATTCATGCAACAGCTCAAAAAAACAGTTTTAATAACACTAACCCAAATCAATATCGGAATCTAATCGGATCGAATCAAATATTGATAATCGATTCTGAATCTTAAGAATCAGAATCAAATCAAATCCTGACATTTGAATGGATCCCCAGCCCTAATGACGATACCAGATAAAGTAAAGAAGGAATTTTAACCTCCCACAATTACCTGCTGTTTTCTTTGACATATACATTTAAATATATCTTCCTAGCGTCAAAAAAAAAAAAAAAACCTTTGTTAATACAAAAAAATGCAATTATTGAATGTTAACTTTCATAAACCTCCCTTCTATATAATGCCTCTGTTTGATGGTGTTTTACAAACTGCAAACTCCTCAGACCTGAGCGAGGACTAAAGGAGGGGCAGGAGATTGCAACATAGAGCCATCAGTCAAAGGAGCCAACAAGCCGGAGAGCTGCAGGACAGTAAAGTAGATTTATGGCTTCGGCAGCGGCGCTGCAAGACTACAGAGACGGGTCACGGCCACCATTTACCTGCAAGCCTCCTCAGCTGTGTCAAACTTCATATTAGTCTCATAAATTAGGCTGCGGGGCCCCCTCTTTCAAGGAGCTGTCAGTTCATTAAACTTCAAGCCCCAGCAAGGTCCCTGACTCATCCCGCGTTACTAAAGCACAGAAATCTACAAACAAAGCTCGTCTGTGCAGCTGATGACGACACGTAGCAACAACGCAGTGGTAAAACCTTGGTATAGTTATTTCTCCCCACTCTGGATACTCTAGTGTTGCCTTAGAGAAGAAAAGAAGACAAAACATGTCTAATTGTCCAAGCGGAAAACAACACGTACATTTGTTCACACTTTGTGTGAAACATTTCCAAAGCAGCATCAGAGCGCTAAAGTCGCCAGACCCCTGCGAGGCATTAATCCCCAAATCCAACGCCCGCTGTCATCTGTTTGTGGGGTAACGCCATCCAGCAAACACGGCTTTTATTACCAACAGATTTCCCTGCTGGAGCTCGGCTCAACGGCCCTTTCTGAGGTTCCTCCAGCTCTTTCTCTGTCTCTTACTTCGTCTGCGCTGCGGTTTCTCCAAATGAGAAACGAGTTACGCTTCAAGTTTGGATGCAGCATCTTGTGAGGAGATGTTTCAAAGCTGGAGCAGCCATCAGAGCGCAAGTTATCATAAACAGGGATATAAAAACTCGGTCACCATCTCACTGCTGCCACATTATGAAACTCAGTTTATTCTATAATCTAATAGCAACAATAATGAAATCGATTCTCATATTAATCCCTAAAAATCGATTCGTATGTCTAAAGATCGATTTTTTTTCATCATTACATTACAACTTTTGGTATTTTTTTGTTTATGCCCAAAAAAGAAATGTTTTGTTGGACACGAGAATAACTGGTGCCATGTTTTTGCCTTTAAATATGTTTAAAGGTTATTAAAGTGTTCAGTTATAATTGCATAAATTGTCTATATTTCATTACTTTATATACTGTCTTGGGGTCACATTTGCATAAAACAGCTCAAAAAAATGTTTTGATAACACTAACCCAAATCAATATCGGAATCAAATCTTGATAATTGATTCTGAATCTTAAGAATCGGAATCGATTCTTGACATTTGAATCGATCCCCAACCCTACAACTCACTGATGTAAAAGCGAGAAGGAGAGAGTATAAGACTTACCTTATACCAGTCTTATATAATATGTTGGAAGAGATTTAGAAATGCTGCTACATCTGACGCAGAAATGTATTTCTCCTCAATTTATACAACTTGATAAAGTGGCTTTAACGCAAGAACTGAATGTAAACTGCAGAAACGTTGGTTTTGTGGGGAGAATCAGTCCTTATACAGCCAAGATAATCAAGATCTACAGAGGTTTACAGCATTTTTAGTCAAATATTCACATCAACCTGCAGAAGGCAGTTATTATTTTATACAAGTTTAATATATATATATTTATTTTTACAGAGGTGTATAGTAACAAAGTAGATGTACTTCGTTACACTACTTAAGTAGTTTTTTTGAGGATTTGTACTTTACTTGCATTTTTTTTTTTTAAATCAGGACTTTTACTTTTACTTCACTACATTTAAAAGTTAAAAAATATACTTTTACTTTGTTACTTTGACATTTGCCACCTCGTTACTCATTGCAAATCAAAATAATCAAAGAATTATATTTTGCAAGAGACAGTTTATTTTTGGTGTCGTATTCTATACCACATTTCATTCACCTGAAAGTGAAATAAAAAAAAAACAGGGAAGGATAATCTTTGGTTGCGTTGCTTCTTTTCATGCGTACTATAAAATACTTGTACTTTTACTTTTGATACTTGAGTATATTTTTTCACAAGATACTTTTGATACTTAAGTACATTTAATGTGAGCTACTTTAAGACTTAACTCAAGTAATTTTCTTATGGTTGACTTTAACTTTTAAGTCTTTTTCAGTTTTGGTATTTCTACTTTTACTTAGTTACTTTTTTCAAGTACTTTATACACCTCTGTAAATATATATATGTGTGTGTTCTACAGGGGTTTTCGTGTACAGGAGAGTGAGGATCACTGTTGTAGATTCTCATACGTACCTTTCGTATGTTTATGGACATCCTGCTAAATGGAAATGTGGCGTAGAACTCAAAGAACTCGTTCATCAGCCGCTCTGAAACAAAAACAACAGAGGACTGAATTAGCACCGAAGCATGAGCGATGCCGTCCACCCCAGCGGCCTCTACGCGACGCTCACGCTCACCCAGCGTCTCCGTGTTCTGCTGGAGCCGGATCCTTCCGAAGTCTCGGACGAACGTGCAGTCGTTTCCCTCGATCACACTCTTGTCTGCAGGACCTTGAGGGGACAAGAGCGAGGACACGACACAACGTGACTGGCTTTAGAAGAAGAAGTGACGGCCATAAACAAGTGTCAGACGGACGTGTGGCGGTATTCGTGGAGACGAGACGGAGGGAGGTGTGTGTGTGTGTGTGTGTGTGTGTGTGTGTGTGTGTGTGTGTGTGTGTGTGTGTGTGTGTGTGTGTGTGTGTAACGATGGCCAGTGGAAACAACACCAGCATCACAGATCACGTTCTCCCGGGTTAATCCAAACATTAACCAGTTTAAAAACAAATATAAAACATGATTTTCACAAGGTACAAAGAGGAAGGGGTTTAGCGGCATTTAGGGGCCTGATATAAAACTATTGGGTGAATGGGTAGATTTGTTTATATTTATGCACAGAAATGGGCAGCTATGTATACATGTCTGTGTGTATATATATATATATATACAGCAGATGGAGTTAATATAGAGATAGTATGGTGTAAATCAGTATATTTATATGAATATTTATATGGTATGTGTGTGTGTGTGTGTGTGTGTGTGTGTGTGTGTGTGTGTGTGTGTGTGTGTGTGTGTGTGTGTGTGTGTGTGTGTGTGTGTGTATGTATGTATGTATGTATGTATGTATGCATGCATGCATGCATGTATGTATGTATGTATGTATGTATGTATGTATGTATGGGTAAGTGTGAGTATAATTGTAGTATAGTTAGTTATTATAAATACTTGTTAGTAAAAATGTTTAAGTTAAATGGATTAGTATTCTTTTTTCTTTTATCTCCCTTTTTTGGGGGGTCATTTTCTGGTTATTTTGCTGTTGTATTGATCCACTGCTGTCCCTAGGTGGAGACTATTAATGTGTATTGTTGATTGTCTTATGTTGTATTGTTGTGGCCATGGTGGCAATGAAGTTTCCCCTTTGGGGATTATTAAAGTTGAATCCTATCCTATCCTAAATGATTAGTGAATGGGGGAAGGATTAAATAAGTTTACACTTCTTCCTACTCCTTTTAGCACATGTAAATTAAGATATTAAGTGTTAAAGGATGAAATTAATAGTTTTTTTTGTTCTTTTTTGTTTGCTTTGTTTTGCTTTCTTATCTTCTCTTTGAATTGTTGTCTTTTACATATACAAAATAAAAATAAAATAAAATCATTTCATGCATCAGCGTTGGGACCAGTTCCCTTCTCCCACCCTGAGCCGGTGTGTGTGGATCCGTGCGTTAAATGGCCGTGTAAAGAGCTGACTTCATGTGTCTGGGTGAGGCCAAGGGCCTTTCCAGGGTGATGAACCTTTTATTGACCTATAATAAGACTAGTGTGTGATAGAGTCCAAGCTAAACAGGCTGGGGGGAGCAGGGTATATTGCTTTTAGAGGGCAATTATCAAGCAGCCAAGGTGAAAGCAGGAAGGGGGAAAGAGAGGGCAGATATACCGACACACTGGTGTGTAGGCATGTGTTGGAAAAAATCGATTTGTATGTCTAAAGACGTTTTTTTTTTTCCATCATTACATTACAACTTTTGTTATTTTTTGTTTATGCCCAAAAAAAAAGGAATGTTTTGTTGGACACGAGAATAACTATTGCCATGTTTTTGCCTTTAAATATGTTATGAAAACATTAAAGTTTTCAGTTATAATTGCATAAATTATCTATATTTCATTACTTTATATACTCTCTTGGGGTTACACTCGCATAAAATGCTGAAAAAAATTCTCAAATATTAAAAACCGAAATAGATGGAAAATGGAAAAAATTAAAATGGAATGTGGGAAAAAATAAAAGTGATTTCATCCGTCTCTGTTTGCTTTCCTGGATCTGTTTGATAATTCTGACCCACACGATGTTTCTGAAAGCAGTTCTATCAGCATTCTGGGAGCTGATTGGTCCTTACAGCATCATTAGCTGCAATACTTGCTGTTGAATCTCAATATAATACTAGTATTCATATGTTGCAGAACTACAGTCATATCATTCATGCAACAGCTGAAAAAACTGTTTTAATAACACTAACCCAAATCAATATCAGAATCAAATCCAATCTTGATAATCGATTCTGAATCTTAAGAATCAGAATCGAATCTTGACATTTGAATGGATCCCCAGCCCTGCTGGTGTGTTTACAGTTGTTTCTGAAGAGCAGGACGGTGTGTTGTTAAGTGGAATAACAGGAACACGGGATGATCCAAAGGTTTCCCAAAACCAGAAAGAAGGCAGAGAGGGATTCGTACACCGATCAGCCGAAACATGCACCAAGGATCCTGCTACATCCCCTTTCCCCCGGCCCTGTACATGCAAACCCCACTAATGAACAATTAAAGATGCATGATGATGCGAGCGAGGGCTTGATGGAGCTGGTGAAACACCAAGGGCTCCCTCTACGACATGCAGGACCGAACCAGGCCGACATCACGGTGCAGAAACCACCGGAGCCCCAGAGGGCAGCGCTCCGTGCGGCCACAGTGAACTGAGGGTGACCCTTCTGACTTTATGAATGCATTTATGAATGCATTTATGATGCCGTGGTGCTGACGGAAGTATTTCTATCTGAGTCAACAACGTTCTGCTGAACCATCCTGCATGTTTACTCTTCTGCAGCACAGATGACGCACAGGGGCTCAGAGAGGAGAATATTATAATTCAGCTACATCAAAGCTGTCTCTTTTCTACTTTTGGAGGAGAGAACGAACAAACAATAAAAAAATTAAAAAAAAAGGAATTCACTCTTATGGGTGAAGTCTGACTAGGTCTGTGTTGAAAAAAAAATCGATTTTCTGATTCTAAATCGATTCTCATATTAACTCCTAAAAATCGATTCGTATGTCTAAAGATTGATTTTTTTCATCATTACATTACAACTTTTGGTATTTTTTTTATTTATGCCCAAAAAAGGAATGTTTTGTTGGACACGAGAATAACTGGCGCCATGTTTTTGCCTTTTTTAAAAAGGTATGAAAACATTAAAGTTTTCAGTTATAATTTCATAAATTGTCTATATTTCTTTGCTTTATATACTGTCTTGGGGTTACATTTGCATAAAATGCTAAAAACCAAATTCTCAAAAATGACAAAAAATAAAACCGATTTCATCCGTCTCTGTTTCCTCCCTGGATCTGTTTGGTAATTCTGACCCACACAATGTTTCTGAAAGCAGTTCTATCAGCATTCTGGGAGCTGATTGGTCCTTACAGCATCATTAGCTGCAATACTTGCTGTTGAATCTCAATATAATACCAGTATTAATATGTTGCAGAACTACAGTCATATAATTCATGCAACAGCTGAAAAAACAGTTTTAATAACACTAACCCAAATCAATATCAGAATAAAATCAAATCGGATCGAATCAATTCTTGATAATCAATTCTGAATCTTAAGAATCGGAATTGAATCGATTCTTGACATTTGAATTGATCCCCAGCCGTAAATCTGACAAAGTACAAATAAGTTGTACCAAATAATAAATAACCCTCCTTTATGTCTGCAGTCTCAGTTATAAATCAATTAAGTTTTAGATTATTCTTAGACATTCATATATTTAAATAAGTATTTAAGTAGAAAATGTAAATCAACAGTTAAAGACCGTATTTGTAGCCACAACCTACCAACAATTAAGGTAATCAATCAAACCTGCCCAAACTTCTGGGTAACTTGGCAACATCTACTTTTCTTTTGGCCTTTGGCAGCAGGGTGCCCCTTATGATCCAGGTCCTGGTCCAGGTTTCTACCCCCTTATGATCCAGGTCCTGGTCCAGGTTTCTACCCCCTTATGATCCAGGTCCTGGTCCAGGTTTCTTCCTCCTAAAGGGGAGTTTTTCTTGCCACTGTTTGGCTTAAGGTTTTTCTCCCACTAGGGGAGTTTTACCTGCCATTGTTTATGTAATAATTGCTCGGGGGTTTATGTTCATGTTCTGGGGCCTCATTTAAAATGGACTGCGTAGGAGTCATACTAAAAGTGCACGTACGCTCAAAAGCCGAAAATGCCGGGCGCAAAAAAAAATCCGGATCAATAAAACCATGTGCACGCAGATTTGCACGCAACGTTCCTTTATGAATCACAGTCCAGCTGGAAGGCTGCGTAGCTGAATCCCCGCCCTGTACACGCCCATAAATGCACACGTCCCCCCGTCTTTTCAAAATCATGTTTTTTTTCCCCTTACTTTTTACAGTTTAAAAACTAACGGTAGGTTCAGCCTTAAATTGCAAATTATCAAGACACTGTATGAAAGCGATACGAAAACGGCCCCGCAGCCCCGCTCCCCCTCCTCCCCCCCGTCTCCCCTCAGAGCTGCTCAGGGCGGGTTTATGGTTCTGCGTTACACCGACGCAGAGCCTATGGCGTAGGTGCGCGTCGCCGCGTACCCTACGCCGTATGCTCTGCGTCGTTTTAACGCGGGACCGTAATTTAGGAACCATATACAAGCAGCACGTAAAGGTTTCACGCGCGCGCAAAACTCATATATGTGACGGGTGGGACACTAGGACCTGGGAGCCACCTACCTAGACTCATGCAGAGCAGTAATCTGAGCCTGTATAAACTCTCGTGAGAAGAGCGGAAGTATCGTTTGTTCTCGTTTGCTCCGTTGGGATCAGTGCGTGCGTGTGTGGGTGTGAGTGCAGCACCTGTGTGTCTAAAGTACCAAGACTGTGAATGTGGCTGTTGGGGACAGATTCCACACACACACATCTTAGCAACAAACAAGGTATGACTCATCCATTGGCATGCAACCACTTTCAGTCTGATTCTTCATTATATTGTTAATTTAAGAATTAATATTATTTTGTTTTCTTACTGTGTTAGACTGGACCTGAATTCCTGTGAGGATCCTGAGCCTTACCCTTACTTGCTGGGCAAGTAAATGCTGTAGGCCCAAGAGGTAGAGTGTTAAACTGGCCAGTATATGAGGATGGACAGTATAAGTATTCAGTGTCTAATTGGTCTGTGTATATTGCAGGCTGGACTGGTGACACAGCGGTCAGCAGGCAGCCATTGCTCCTTTCCTCCATTTTATTTTTATACAGTTTTATTTTTATACAGTTTTTATTTGAAGCGTTGCTACTCTCGTGCCTCAACTATTTTTGTAGGAAGTGTTATTTTATTTTGGTGTACTTCGTACATGGTGACCGGGCCCCCCCCCCCCTCTTCCCCACTTCTACAGTGTGACGTTTTTATAGTATTTTTAATAGTATTGGTGTGCTCATTTGTGCCTTTGAGCAGTGCTTTTATTTATCTTTATTTACGTTTGCAGTGATGTAGTAGGAGGTGTTATTGTGTCCCTCGGTCCCGTATCTAAAGTACCCATTTTATCTGTTGGATGGCTTGTTTCTTTTAATTGTGATTATCAATAAATGTGATATAATTGTACACACAGAAGCCTCTGTCTCTCCCTAAAGTTACCATTACCTGCATGGGGATTTTGATTACCAGATGATTGTTTAAAAGGGTATAAGAGTTGACTAACAAGAGTGGATGGACTGACGTACAGAGGCCCATGGGGGCCCAGGTGGTTGGGGAGCCCCCGGCGGACTCGGACCGGGGATCCTTGTTGGCGTGGGCCAACAGGGAGGGGGCACTGAGAGGGCACTGGAGGACAGTGAGCCCAGAAAGACTAAGACTGTTCATCTTTAACCTTTTTTAACCTTTTATGGATTGGCCATTTTAGAAACAGTTCTATTTTTAGTGACTCCCCCACCCCTGATTTTATAACAGTTTGCACAATAAATGTTTGTTGCTGCACCCCCCTGCTTTTTGTTGTGGGTTACTAAGCGCTGCTCACCCTCGAAGGTATTTAATTGGGGACTTGAACCACCCCTGTGACATTTGGCGTTGTTGGCAGTCCCTGTCAACAATCCCCATGTCCACCAACAGCAGCCTCCAGCAGTTCCTTATCCCAGCAGCTGCAGCCAGCTCTCCGCAGCGTCCAGCAGCTCCACCAGTAGCCTCCGGTGGTCTCGTGCTGCAGCCAGCTCTCCGCAGCGTCCAGCAGCCCCACCAGTAGCCTCCGGTGGTCTCGTGCTGCAGCCAGCTCTCCGCAGCGTCCAGCAGCCCCACCAGTAGCCTCCGGTGGTCTCGTGCTGCAGCCAGCTCTCCGCAGCGTCCAGCAGCCCCACCAGTAGCCTCCGGTGGTCTCGTGCTGCAGCCAGCTCTCCGCAGTGTCCAGCAGCCCCACCAGTAGCCTCCGGTGGTCTCGTGCCGCAGCCAGCTCTCAGTAGCATCCATCAGCCCCACCAGTAGCCTCTGGTGGTCTCGTGCCACAGCCAGCTCTCAGTAGCATCCATCAGCCCCACCAGTAGCCTCTGGTGGTCTCGTGCCACAGCCAGCTCTCAGTAGCATCCATCAGCCCCACCAGTAGCCTCCGGTGGTCTCGTGCTGCAGCCAGCTCTCAGCAGCATCCAAAAGCCCCACCAGTAGCCTCCGGTGGTCTCGTGCTGCAGCTAGCTCTCAGCAGCATCCATCAGCCCCACCAGTAGCCTCCGGTGGTCTCTCTTGCTGCATATGGGCAAAGGTCGCATCACTGTTACGACGGTCAAAACATCCTCAGGGCTTGGGGCAGAGGGCCTTCTTTAAGGCCCAACAAAAAACAGGCACCAGGATAAATTATCATTTTAAAACTTTGTGGGTACCCAGCACTGCTCACGAACTCGATCCTGCCAACAACGCCAAATGTGACCAAATGAGTGCTGCTCATACCCTTTTAAACAATCATCTGGTAATCAAAATCCCCATGCAGGTAATGGTAACTTTAGGGAGAGACAGAGGCTTCTGTGTGTACAATTATATCACATTTATTGATAATCACAATTAAAAGAAACAAGCCATCCAACAGATAAAATGGGTACTTTAGATACGGGACCGAGGGACACAATAACACCTCCTACTACATCACTGCAAACGTAAATAAAGATAAATAAAAGCACTGCTCAAAGGCACAAATGAGCACACCAATACTATTAAAAATACTATAAAAACGTCACACTGTAGAAGTGGGGAAGAGGGGGGGGGGGGGCCCGGTCACCATGTACGAAGTACACCAAAATAAAATAACACTTCCTACAAAAATAGTTGAGGCACGAGAGTAGCAACGCTTCAAATAAAAACTGTATAAAAATAAAACTGTATAAAAATAAAATGGAGGAAAGGAGCAATGGCTGCCTGCTGACCGCTGTGTCACCAGTCCAGCCTGCAATATACACAGACCAATTAGACACTGAATACTTATACTGTCCATCCTCATATACTGGCCAGTTTAACACTCTACCTCTTGGGCCTACAGCATTTACTTGCCCAGCAAGTAAGGGTAAGGCTCAGGATCCTCACAGGAATTCAGGTCCAGTCTAACACAGTAAGAAAACAAAATAATATTAATTCTTAAATTAACAATATAATGAAGAATCAGACTGAAAGTGGTTGCATGCCAATGGATGAGTCATACCTTGTTTGTTGCTAAGATGTGTGTGTGTGGAATCTGTCCCCAACAGCCACATTCACAGTCTTGGTACTTTAGACACACAGGTGCTGCACTCACACCCACACACGCACGCACTGATCCCAACGGAGCAAACGAGAACAAACGATACTTCCGCTCTTCTCACGAGAGTTTATACAGGCTCAGATTACTGCTCTGCATGAGTCTAGGTAGGTGGCTCCCAGGTCCTAGTGTCCCACCCGTCACATATATATGAAAAAAAATCTGAGTCCCTTTAGGGGCTCCGCGGGGCTCCCTAAACGCAGCCCCTCATTTGTTCTGTCCTGAAGCGGTGCAGAGGAGGCTGCAGCTCCAGCAGCACCAGAGTCCTGACTGACAGCTTCACACACAGAGGGACACGATCAGCGCTATTTTATTATATTTTATTATTTTATTATTTTAAGCCTGACATATGTTGTGATATGTGATGACATTATTAAGAGTATTATATGAATCTGGCTTCATTTCACCACCTCACAGCCAGCGTCGCCAGTTCCCCGTGTCTTAAGTAAATTCTTACGGGAGGGTCAGGGTTGCCGTAAAGATAAGCAGATTTTTCGGTTAGTTTTTTCTTTTTAGATCCGAGGATTTGCGTAGAAGGTGGCTTCCGCAACTTTCAGGCGCTTTTTCTGCGCAAGCAAGCTTTATAGATGAGGCCCCTGGTCTCTGGAAAGATCCTAGAGACAACATTTGTTGTATTAGACGCTATATAAATTGAATTGAATTTTCTTGCATGACAAACACACATGTTGGGGCTCTTCTTCTCGTGTGGTGATGAAAGCCTGCTGTGTGAGTTTCAGACCAGCCCTTTAAATCTGTGAACATCTTGTTCTCAGATGTGTTCGGCCCATCAAATGGAAGAAGTTTCAACGCACGCAGGCGTACTCTTCTATCTTTCTGATCATCTTGAGATCAGAAAATCCTGCGAGTTCATTTTAATCTGACTCGTCTTATTTGCCTCTACAACTTCAGGGGTCAGTTTAATTCTAAAGTTCTCAACAGACACACAAACACTGAAGAGCTTCTGTATGTCGACCTGCGGAGTGAAACTGCATCTCTTTTTCAAAATACAGATGTGAATAAACATGTAGATATGTACATTTATTAATATATGTAGATATATAGATGTATATTATGGATATAGATATGTTATATGTAGGTATGTATATGGATATATTGAGTGGTATTATACGTACAGTATTTGTGTATCTATATCTCTATCAATATATATTAATAGTTCTATGTAGATATGTCGATATATAGATTTATACTAATTTTTGTGTATAAAATTTGAGGTAAATATATGAACCAGTATATATAGCATATCTACTCTTATATAGTTATTCAAGTATATTGTTATACCATTGCTGTCTATTGTTCTCTATTATGTTGTAGTATTATAGTAAAGTAATGATAATGTAATACTATGCATTATAATTACTTCTATTAGTACATACATACATAGTAGCACAACTAAATGCTGGGCGTTTGTTTAGTTTTGGTTTGATTGGTTTTGTTTTTGACTGTATTTATATATACATATAATTGAGTTTTATGTCACTGTATTGAGCAGTTATTAAAGTAAGGGTGTTTGGTTATGTGTGTTTTATAAGTAAGCTCAATTTGGAACTCTTGTTATATGTAAGAATAAGGGGTTAGGACTCGATAAGTGTTTACTTCAATCCTACTCCGTTTTTTTTTCTTTTTTGTATTCTTTTTTTTTTAACATGCATGTTCGAAATAAATTCTTCAAATCAAATCAGAATGATTGTTTGGAGCTCGTCTGGCCGGTACCTGCCAGGTGCTGCAGCTGGTCCAGCGTGGGGATGATGGCGGGGCTCCTCTTCTGCAGGAAGAACAGCACCATGACGGTGAGGGAGAAGTTGCTGATCCAGGCTCCGGGGATGCTGCTCGTGATGCTGTGAGTTCTGGCCCAGCAACGTACGGCGAACACCAGGGAACGCACCCGCGGGTCCAGCTCTCCGTACAAGTACAGCAGCTCCGTGCTCTTCATCGCCACCCTGTGGAGAAACAAGACCAGACACAGACGGCATGATTGATGATGTTTTTGCAAAGTGTTGTTTAATACATGCTGACTGTGACTGTCACAGGATGATGTACTGATGCTCTGACATCCAATAAATAATAATAATACATTTCATTTGTTAGGCGCCTTTCATGGCACTCAAGGTCGCCGTACAACAATCAAAATAAAAAAAAACACAATTTAAACGATAGAAAACAACAAAGTATGCAGCAGAACACAAAAGACCATGTAAGTTGTAAGTGTACTTAGTTGATTAAAATCTCATTTGTGAAACAAAATTCACCAGTAAAGTCAGACATGATACAGTAGTTTCATATTTCTGTTATGACAAAAGCAAATTTATCACCAATGTCACGCTGGATAGATTTTACAACAACATATATAGTCCATTTTCCACTTATTTTCCTTTATGTCCCAGTTTACATATGTGCATTTTAAGTTAATAAATGACCAGAAATGACCAGAAATTCATGAAAAATGACATTTCTGTTCATAATGCTGGACTTCCTGTGTGAGTTAGAGCATGGGTCCAAGAGACTTTTTTGTAGGGCCTTGTCTGATACAATAGACACATAAATGTCATTCATGTAGGTCAAAGTATATTGTGGGGCTCGTCGAAAAACATAAAATAGGTGGTGCTATCGAGCCCATTCTTGTCGACCCATGCTCGTCGCCCATAAAATACGTATAAAAAAAACAGCCTGAAGCGTGTGCAAAATTTGGGGAGTTTTCGAGCATGTTAAGGCCTCCAAAAAGGCAATTCATTTAGCAGAATAATAATAATAATTAAAGATAATTAAAAATGTAGGTAATAATAAATCCCTGCAATCAAAAAGTGGCTGAATGAGTTAAATATAAAATGCTGCAATGTTGCACATCAGGTGTGAGGGGAAGTACGGCTTCCTCCCGCACGGCTTGTTTACTGTCTTGGCCCCTTTTGAGCTGCTGTTGCTCTATTTATCATGTATTTATATTAGTCACGTCATTTCATTTTAGTATTGCTGTTCTTACAATCTTAGTGGGCATCGTTATTTGGATCGTTTTTTTATTCGTTTTGTTGGATATATTTGCAAATTTTACAGTTGATTTGGGGATTTTTATTTTCTTGAGCCATAACAACACTTGGGTCAACCGAGGGCGTTTCAAACGTGCGACAGAAACTTGACTCGACTCTGTTTGTTTCTCCGATACGTGCACACTTCTTTGGAAGGAAAGTGCCGCGGTGCAAAGATCTTAGAGCGCGATTAACGTCCCCCCTCTCCACCGCCCACAGCAGGTGGTTCCACTGCATTTCCTTAGAAAGTGCAGAGCGGTTTTCAGTACGTTAGCAGATGGGAGAGCGTTTGGCGTCATGATATTTTAAAGGCTGGAATAGAAGAAGTGAGATAGTAAAGTAAGTAAAGCTGCACTTCCTGAGTCGGCTTTCTGTTTGGGCTTTTGCAACGCAAACGTGGCTGTGAGATGATCAGGACAAGCAGTTTCAATGAACCAAGAGTTATAACCAGGAAAAAACTGGCATTTCAGAATATGACCACGCTGACTGTTGGAAAATGAAAACTTTGTTAGCTCCGGTCAAATATACCTAACACTTCATTTGGTTTTGTTTTTAAAACATGGTGAAGTATGAAGTATCTTGCAGCAGCTACTTTTCACCCTTGTTGTTGTTTTAATGTATATTCTTAATCTTGTGTTTTACCTAGCACACATTTTTATTATTTCTTATTGAGTATTTTATTTATTTTATTGAGTGAGTTGGTGGCGTCTGTTTTTAATTGTTGCACTTTTAATGTTTCTTTGGCTGTTGTCTTGGCCAGGCTTCCCTTGAAAAAGAGGTCAATGTATCTCAACGGGACCGAGCTGGTTAAATAAAGGTTAAATAAAATAAAAAATAAAAAAGTGACACGTGTGCACCGAGTGTGTACCTGTTGTTAGCCGTGAGGTCGCACTGGAAACCCGAGGGCTGGTGAGCGAAGCGGACCAGCGGGCATCGTGCGTTGAGAATCTTCTGCACCCCCACGCACCCTGGCCCAAACTGGTCCACGCACTCCCCGATGACGGACAGGACGCTCTGGGTAACGGCCCGCTCCGAGTTGGCCCGCTTCACCTGGAACTCCAGAAACAGGCCGGATGGAGGCTGCAAAAAAAAACAGAATCCAAGTTTGAAAGCTAAACATTTGCACCATTTGCAATGAGGCCACCACACAAATACTCAACACTTCAATAGAGGGAATGTGCATGACGTCACAGATGCGGCTTCACAGTGGGTTTCGCCCACTAAGTGTCAGAAAGACTGAGTGTCAGCGTAAACTTTCAGTTTGAGCAACTGGAAAACATCGAAAATGGGAAAGAGCTGTTGTGCGATCGACTGTACTCATAGATTTAACAAGAAATCGAAGTAATCGTTTTACAGACTGCCGAAAAATAAGCTTAAGAGAGACAAATGGATCGCTACAATTCACAGAAACAACTGGATTCCAGGCACCGAAACGTGGATTTGTGGTTCCCATTTTGTATCAGGTAATGTTAGATTTTTGGGTAGCTAACGTTAAACGGTCAAATCATAAAGTTCGGTGTCCTCATCACTTTAATTTCTACAACAAATCCTGCCTTGAAGTCGGACCAAGCGTCAAGACTTTTGTAAGTCTTCAAGCTTTCTTCAAGCCTCCCTGCAGCTGTGAGACTACACAACCAGCACTGCTCACAGTAGACCACATACATAACAACCTGACAATAAATGTACATACTGGAAAATAATGTGCAATATCATTCACTGCAACGTGCAATTATGTAAATATCCGTCTGTTATCTTATTTTATATACCAGTATTTTTTATTATTATTGTATATACCAGTACTGTTTATAGTGTGTCATACTCTGATATTATTATTGTATTGTTATTATTTGTATTGATGCCTCTTGTTTTGCACTATCCCCTTTGCTGCTGTACACTGCGAATTTCCCCGCTGTGGGACTAATAAAGGAATATCTTATCTTATCTTAAGCTTTGCTTCGTGTATTTCCCCAGCGTAGAAATTAAGTACCGTACATATAAATATCAGGAAACTGGATTCGTGGCCAAATATTAATGTCCATGGACCACTGGTTCTTGGTAACTGTACCAAATATTAATGTCCATGGACCACTGGTTCTTCGGGTAACTGTACGGGTCACTGTTAAGTCCAACTGACGCTAATTTAAGCCCATAATCAGCTGTTATCCCGTCTTTTCCACTAGTTGCAGCCGTTTTTGCTGATGTTTTACCACTCAGTGTGAGTAAGGGGTCGTGGACCAGTGGGGAAGTGACGTCAATGCATTCCCTCTATACTCAACAACATTACCATCTTCACGTTCCGGCCGCCGATGCCGTCCAGGTCCAGGAACATGTCCAGGTCGCAGCCGAGCTTTCCGAAGCCGTTCACTGAGGAGCCAAACGGTCTGATAGTGCACTCTGGAAAATAAGCAGCAGCAATGTCCTTGAGCAGAGAGCAGACGAGGAAACGCAGCCTGCTGTTTTCCTCTGTAAGCTGATAGGCCTCCGTCAAGGAGGTTATCTGCTGGTCTACCTGGGAGCAGATGAGTAAACAAATCCGTTCAATCTAAACACACTCACACGTGCTGTGAAACTCACCAACTTTGGCGTGTTATGAAGTAATTATATACGCACAGTCTCCTGTCTCGACAGCCTCTGGATGAGCTCGTTGATGGGAACGGGGATCTGAGGCTGGTACTGAACATCCGACTGTTGGCCCGGTGACTCCGCCGAGCTCACGTTTCTGAGTGAGAGCAGCCGTGATTTAAAAGGCACCATGGACTCGTGGCTGACGCTGGGGATGGCAGCCGCCTGGAGTAAAGAGGCAACACCGTCCCGGCTGGCAAACTCCACAACAGCATAC
Source organism: Cololabis saira (assembly GCF_033807715.1). Classification (NCBI taxonomy): domain Eukaryota; kingdom Metazoa; phylum Chordata; class Actinopteri; order Beloniformes; family Belonidae; genus Cololabis; species Cololabis saira. The sequence continues at coordinate 6,376,955 of NC_084608.1, forward strand.
ACGCCCTGAACGACGAAAACACTCTCCTTATACGCTGTCATTTACATTTCAGCAGAGCACTGAAGCTTAACATGTTAGAACAATGCTTATTTATCAGAGCAATAAGCTCTTTGACTTACGTAGCTTTCATAAAAGAAGCACTTCTTGACGTCTCCGTGCGTCGATAAGTATTTGAGGAACCTTTTCTGATTCGTTCGGGGCTGGCAGCTGATGAGAACCGATTTCTCTGCCTGTTCTTGTCTCTCCTTCAGGAGACTGTGCAAAGTCTTGCGTCCATCCTTTTCATCTGATGACAGTGCAGCAGAATATCTATTAATTAGAGGTTTTCCCTTGAAAAAGACATTTTCACTTAATTGAGAATGAAGGAATCTTTAACAGGAAAGTGAAACTAAACAGGCAGGAAAAGGTACCTATTAGATGTTAACATTCTCTTCCCATGAACATAAATGTCAAAACATTGAGCCTCCAGTGATTTTTAAAACATATAACTTCAGGAGAGAAAAAAAAACAACAGAATTTGGTAGATGAATACATTCACTTAATATTGAGCCAAAAATCCTACATACGGGCATACAAACCAAAATACAGCACACCAAACATTTGTTGAATATTCTTTAGCTGACAATCTACTCTTACGTTAATTCAGAAGTGAACGCTGTTATCATTTACAAAGACTGTGTATATTTTGCTCTTTTTTCCATTTTTTGACCATGTGTTAATTTCATTGATGCCATCTCAATAACCCCGTTTAACCTATTCATGCATTTCCTTTATTCTCTTTCACATAGCAGGCATCTGAGGCCTCGAGCTTTGATTTTTGTGTGCGTCTCTGTCCTCATCCGTTCACCTTTCAGCCACTAGAAACAGATACTCGCTGAGTTCGATTCTTCTTTGATCTGATTTAATCCCCAAAATACGTTGGTTTCCTTTATTGGACTACATTTTTGTTGATAAAATAGCCCTATATAATGCATTTCTAATGAATTTAAAAGCATTTGATTGGCCTGTTGCGGAAACTCGTTCATTTTTGTGTAAAATGTGTCAAGATTACTTGTAATCTAGTATTACTAAAGTACTTTATAAATCAATTAGCCTAAACTAGCTGACAACGGGGGAAAGCCAGGTTCAAATCTTTTTTTCTCTCCAGAGAAATCTCAAAATAAAACTTCCAGTGAGCCCTGTACTTGTTTTCATTCAAATGTTATGTTGTGCTTTCAATATGACTTAGAGAAAGAAAAAAAATGCTTTGAGATTTCACTGGAAGGCCAGTATTGAATGAGGTGACAGTTTTGATTGTGGTTGGAGTGGAAACTTATCTCAGGGGAAAATCTTAACACATAACACTTAACTTAACATTTAACACATTTCTCATCATTGCAATGTTCATTGTTCATCAAAAGTCATTGTGAACATCTGTGTTATCATAAAGGGATATTGACATTTAAAATTGATATATAATGGAAAAAAAAATGTTTACATCTGAAGTTGATTCCAGGCAAGAGGACCATCATGATTAATTATCTGCTTTAACAGTTCAGTGTTTGTGAATGAATAAGGCATTCAACAAGCAATGACACAAATGTTCAAATTAGTAATAAATATCAACGTGTATCAAAGCATACAGGACTGTCTCAGAAAATTTGAATATTGTGATAAAGTTCTTTATTTTCTGTAATGCAATTAAAAAAACAAAAATGTCATACATTCTGGATTCATTACAAATTAACTGAAATATTGCAAGCCTTTTATTATTTTAATATTGCTGATTATGGCTTACAGTTTAAGATTAAGATTCCCAGAATATTCAAATTTTTTGAGATAGGATATTTGAGTTTTCTTAAGCTGTAAGCCATGATCAGCAATATTAAAATAATAAAAGGGTTGCAATATTTCAGTTGATTTGTAATGAATCCAGAATGTATGACATTTTTGTTTTTGTAATTGAATTATAGAAAATCACAATATTCAAATTTTCTGAGACAGTCCTGTATACGCATTGCAAATATGCACCATTCCCTCCATAAACCAGCCGAGAAAGATGAAAACCATCTTTTAGGTCTCAGAGATGAACATGCCTGTTTTATAACCTGTTATAACTTGTATCTCATATTCCCTCTCTATATTGTCAACAAACTGTTATGTTATGTTATCCAGAATGTTCAGTGTTTCCCTGATCATGCAAAAATGTCAGTTTTCAGTCAGGAGTCAGGACCTGTATTGAATCATGAATGAATAAGCTTTAAAGGCTTCATTGATAGAAACATGGTACACAGCACTCCACGTCTTTAATCATAGTTATCCTAAATCATGAGAAGTCCTGGTGGATAAAACTAACGCCGAATGTGTAGTGTACACAGATGGCGTCTTAAACTGTTCATACTTTGAGAAGTATGTAAACCATGACGTGATGTGGTTTAATATGTCTAAAATACGGAGTTTTCTGTCTGGAGTTCGCTGGGCATGATAGCGGTGTGTCAGCCCCGCGGTTAACTTATTAAAACATCATCATACTAACCAGTCACGTCTCTACGAGTTGTCTCAGCTTGGGCGACAACGGCGTCAGTTCCAACACCTCTGTAAAGAAACGTTTCGTACTTCGGAAAACAGTTTATTAATTTAGACCTTAAACATAAATGTAACCTGCACGCACTAATGGAGGACGCCATTGTTGTTAGTGTGACAGCGCCAGGGCGCATGCGCACGAGCTGAGTCTACGGCGAGCGAGAGCAATCAAAAACATGTACACGACGTGGATCGATATCAGTGATCTATTTCACCCAAGTTTTGTTTTCCTATGACTAAAATAATGTTTCTTAATCAGAGCCAAGATGTAGCCTGGAAGTATATCTGGATGTGGGATGATGGAACCGTTTAGTCCTAAAGTATGAGGGACGAAAAATGACAAAACAACCAATAAATATAAAAATATATAATATATATAAATAAATAAATGCACAGAAAAATGTATTAATGCATAAATAATACATAAATACACAAATACATGCATACATAAATATAAAAATAAATAAATACACATATAATAGAAATAGAAATAGAAATAGAAAGCCTTTATTATCATTATAATGCTACAATGAGATTAGGCAGCAGCTCTGCAAAAGTGCACACATGCAAAAACTATGTAAATAAAGACAATAACAATTATTGTGTAAATAACACAATAAGAAACAGTTAACATAAATATATATACACTATGAAAATGGATGAATGAGAGAATAATAATGCACATGAATGAGTGAAAGAATATTGCACTTGAATGGATGGAAGAATATTGTACATAAATGAGTAAAGAATATTGCACATAATGGATGAAGAATATTGCACATTATGAGGTAGCTTATTGGTTCAGAAGAAGGTATATATATATATATATATATATATATATAAATGTATGAATGCATAAATAAATGTGTTTTTCTCATGAAATAAATTATTATAGCATTCACATAGTTTACTCATTTGTTTTATTCTATGATTAAAAAAAATACTGTGATGTTATTATATCACACTCTGTATTAGTGGAAGAAAGAAAGCAAACGAGAAAAACATTTTCAAAAAAGGAAAAAAAGAGAAAACAAATCCAGCTGACTTTTCTTCTTACAAAACAAAAGAGAAGGGAAAACAAAAGCTGCGTAGAGCAAAGGGGGCTGGCAGCTGATATGAAAGCGCAGCAACACCCACGCGCTTACGACGTAGTTTCCTCTGTTTAGTTTCCTCTGTTTACTTCCTCCAGCATCAGCAGCATAACCTACAGTAATAACCAGCAGACGCTCGGAGACATGGAGCCGCGCGGAGACCGACGCTCCGCTTAACCTGCGGTAAGTAACTGCTGCACGTTTCTCCTTGCTTTAGTTTTTCTTATTAACTCTTCTATAACTGTAATTACATTCAGGCCGCATGGATTTATGTTGATTTTACGGCTGTAGAATTGTCAAATCTGCAAAGAATGAGTGCTCCTGCCCATGTTTTCCCCAAGATAACTTCAACTGTCTTTCAATATCTGGCAGTTATTCAATAACTGTTTAAAGACACACATGCGTTATGTCTTTTTAAATAGCTTTTACATATTGAATAGAATGCATACTTCAGTTATGAGTCATTTAACGTATAATCAGATATTTATTTTTTGCAAGTAGTTGTAGGTCTATGTAAGGCAAGGAAAGGCAAGTTTATTTGTACAGCACAATTCAACACAAGGTAATTCAAAGTGCTTTACATCAACATTAAAAGCGGCAAGACACAATTAAACAGTAAATAACAAATAAAATGAAATAAAATTGTATATTAAAATTAAAATTGTATATATTGTATATATGTTCATAAGAGCTGTCATTTGTCTATTACCTATTTACCTATTTTCTGTAGAGTGAGCGATAACAACCGAATCAAATTCCATGTCTTGTCTGACCTGACCTTGCCAAATAAACGTGATTCTGATTCTAAAATAATAAAAAGCACAAGTTGTTAAAAAGTAAGGGCAGTAGAGTACAGCAGGTACATCTCATTCTTACAATGGCAAGAATTACGTTTCTATACAGTCAAAACGTACAAAGACCAGGTCAAATACAGTATTACAAAAGTAATCTGTAACAATTCGTAGGTGAATTAAACCAATTTGACAATTCTATGCCATAATGCCTCATTCCAGGTCTTAGGTTATACCATGTATATACTATACTGTATAGTTGATTGTAATTCAGGGCTGCCCTGTATGGAGGATTTTTTGTGCCAAAATTAAATAAATAAATACATCATTAATTAATTAAATTGGGAATGAAATATATCATTAATTAATTAAATGCGTCATTAATTAATTAAAATTAGAATGAAATATGTCATTAATTAATTAAAATACAATTCATTTTAAGTAAAAATATATATTTATTGTTTCAGCATTTAATTAATTAATGACACATTTAATTAATGATTTCGTGTTGCGTGTGAATCATGAAATGTAAAACTGCATTTAATTAATTAATGACACATTTAATTAATGATTTCGTGTTGCTGAATCATGAAATGTAAATGTAAAACTGTCAGTTTCACTCGTCAAACTCAGTGGGCGGATTCCAAACACCTGATTGGTTCCCCTGCACATCAAGTCAAGGCAAATGGAATCCACATAATGGATTGTTGCAGGGCTTCGGGACACATTCCGATAAACTAGGGCCGCGTTCAGACTGCTGGCAAATCTGATTCATATCTGATTCCTTCTCATATCCGATTTTCAGGGCTGACTGTCCACACTGTTTTTAGCAAGTGTCCATATCGGATCTGTCTCTGTTCAGACTGGGCCACATCATTGACTGATCTGACGGGTTGCCGTAGCAACGACGTCGGAGCGGAGGCGTCACCCAGCGCGTGTATTGTGTGAAGTCATGTATTTCTTTTATATATATATAAAAATCCCAAAATATCTGTACCGTTTCTGATTGGGTCGGCACTGCGCATCATGTTTAGACATAAAAATGAACGCATACCGAAAAGTGTTCAGAACAAAACCACCAGCAAACTAACAAACCAACCAACAAAGCTCAGAGTTAACAAAACCAACCAGAAATATTACAACTATAATAATATATAATGACTATAATATATATATATATATATATATATATATATATATATATATATATATATATATATATATATATATATATATATATATATATATATAATAACTATAATACAACTCTATTAAAATAGAAAATAGAAAACATGTTATTATTGCAGGTTTAACATAGGTTTATTAGGGAGAACCCCTATGACAGAATCATCACTGTCTAATGTTCTGTCTAATGACAGAATTATCACTGTTTCAGCAGGTCTCTTAGGTTTATAATTCAGATTAATTTTCGTTTACATATAACATTGTTTGTAGTCATTTTAGTGCAATTTAAAGCTTATTTCTACAAATAAAATCAGCACTGTAGGCAGCGATCTTGGACCAGCGGCCACTCTGATTGGTCCAGCACGCTCACGTGACAATATCAAAGCACTTTGTGTCAACTCCGCCTCTGGAAATAGTTCCACTTTTAAAACGTCGTTTGTGAAGCCAGTTTCCCGAGATCGGACATCGACGACTAGATAAATGCTTGGCATCAATAGCTGTATATGTTGAAGTGAATGGCATGAGATAAAAAGTCGTGCGCACGAGATAACAATAATAATTTCCATGTCAGCTCCAGGGCTCCGTACAGACCAAAGCAGTGGATTCCACTAGATTTGCGTTAGCTCCGCCCACTGAGTTTGACGAGTGAAACTGACAGTTTTACATTTACATTTCATGATTCAGCAACACGAAATCATTAATTAAATGTGTCATTAATTAATTAAATGCAGTTTTACATTTCATGATTCACACGCAACACGAAATCATTAATTAAATCTGTCATTAATTAATTAAATGCTGAAACAATAAATATATATTTTTACTTAAAATGAATTGTATTTTAATTAATTAATGACATATTTCATTCTAATTTTAATTAATTAATGACACATTTAATTAATTAATGATATATTTCATTCCCAATTTAATTAATTAATGATGTATTTATTTATTTAATTTTGGCACAAAAAATCCTCCATAGCCCTGGGGGTTTCCCAGCCTTATTCCGAAATGCTGCCCCTTTTTGCCTGGGAAACATTTCTTTTCAGCTCCTCCCAGTTTTCTGTTCAGGCAGCTTTATTAAAGCATTGCTGCCTCAGTGTAATGTCTCTAAACTTTTCTTTTTTTTAAATGCCAATAACTGCCTGCTCACTGATCAGGAGAAAAAATGTGACCTCATGGTATTTTGATTTTCAAGATTGCACAAGACAAGCCAAGCAAGATGGATTACAAATATGACACCGGACTGGAACTTTTACTGGCTCATATGAATGTAGAGGATATTATCAACGCAGCAGAGACTCTCTATCGGCTGGAGGAAGAGGAGGAAGAGGAGGAGCGGGGCTCATCCTTTGATGAAGAAGGACTCTCCCAGGAAGAGATGGATGAGAACGAAGAGGCAGGGGAGATGGGGGCTTTGGAGGAGCATGAGAAGGACTGCAGTGACGGGGTCAGGGGCGTCCAGTACGGGACGGTGCCAGACCTCCTCTCCTTTGTCAATCTCCTGTCCAACATGCAGGCGACGCCCGTGCAGCCGCAGCCCCAGGAGATGGGAGTTCTCCTCAACAAGGTGGGCATCTCTTTTCCTTTGGCTGTCACCAAGGCTGTCTTGCATCAGCCTTGACGTAACTGCGGTGTGTTTTTCTTTCACTTAAATGTTAACATCCTCTTTGCAGAAGGGCATGGCTGTGAAAAAGGGCAGATACCAGATCAACATGGATGTACTCTTGTTCCCTTGGAAATTGACCTACAAGGATCGTGGCTGTGGCCTCGTGCCCAAGGGCTCGTTTGGGAAAGTCCACTTGGCTCAGGACATCGCCACCAGGAAGAGAATGGCCTGCAAACTGGTGAGTCGTGGAGACTGGAATGCAACTCGTGTTTGACTTCTCGAAACTCTTGCTCTGGGTGCCAAAACTTCTCCTCTCTGCCAACTGCAGCTCCAGTTCCTTGTGCCGGTACTTTTCTGTTTATGCAAATACTGCTCACGTGCACGAGACATTTGCTCCGCCTTCGCTTTCACTTGAAGGTGGTTTGTGCCGTTGAAAGTAAATCCTTTTGTGGCATTCTTCACGAGTGCACACTCCACTAGCAATACACAGGAAAACACTTCCTGGAGTGTTTACAGAGTGAGCTCACAGCGGGCCTGAGCGAGCAAGCAACGCCTGAACTACCGCTGTTCAAGCAGATAACTGAAGTATTGATCACGCATCGCACTTTTTCTATTTATAGCACCTTTATCATTATGTAAAAGACGAAAAAAACCTCTGTGTTCTTTTTTCCATAATTAAGATTTAATTATAGAAATGTCATTAAAGACTGATGCATTTGGCCAAAATCCTTCCCGTTTAATATTTAATCAGCTGTTGCAGCTTTAGATTAGATTTAACTTTATTGTCATTGCACATTTCAAAAGTACAGGGAAATGCAGTAAGCATCCAACCAGAAGTGCTTATGCAGTGAAATAAACACAATGTACAGCATATACACATATATACACATATACATATATATAAATATGTATGTACACAGTGCAGATTAATAAATAACTATTGCTACAAGGTGCAATATATCGTAACCATCTTCTCAACTCTTTCCAAGCAACCGAAATGGTCATCTTTCAATTACACAGCAAAAACTAATTTCTAAGGAAGTGAAAAAGTGCTATTTTTGAGAGAAAATGTTGCTGGTTTTAAGAATTCTGGTCAAAAAAATGTTTCCTAGTTAGTAGTTAGTAAATAGTTAGTAAATATTTATTTCGGTCAATCACAAACAAAAATCAACAAACAAGATAACACAGGTTTTTCCCTGGTCAACATTGTGATTATTTGACCGAAAAGGTCTGGGCTTGAAGCATAAAGCTTATCTTGCCCACCTTTTAACAGAATAGAATATACAAAAAAAACAAACGCTGCTGGCCAAGATATTTTTGTCGAATATGAGAGCGTTTAGGGCTTTTTTTTCAGAGCGGCTGTTTTAAGCAGCGTGAACAGCACCTGTGGTGATGCGTTTACTGACACCTCCGTCCTCCTCACAGATCCCATTAGAGAACTTCAAAGCCGCCGACGTGGAGTTCCAGGCCCGCTTCCGACACGATAACATCGCCGAGCTCTACGGGGCCGTGCTCTGGGAACAAAGTGTCTACCTTTTCATGGAACCGGGCGAGGGAGGCTCGGTCCTGGAGAAACTGGACAGCTGTGGACCCATGAGGGAGTTTGAGATCATCTGGGTGGCCAAGCAAGTCCTGCGAGGCCTGGAATACCTGCACTCCCACAACGTCATCCACCACGACATTAAACGTGAGGGACAGATCTTACTTTTCTTCTTCTTCTTCTTCTTCTTCCTTTTTTCATTTGAGGAAATGACATAACAGTACCTTTTATAGACGTCAAAGTTAAAGCCACAGGAGGAGACAGTTCTTGTAAGCCACTTTTGTACAAGGACAAAAAAACTCTCAAAGCAACCGCAAACTGCTGAAATTGGACACTAACAGTATTCTACGGGTGCTTTTTGATGCTTTTGAAGGCGTCCCCACCCAGTGTTGTGCAAGTTCCCACTTCTCATGAACTAGTTCAAATTTCAGTTCACATAGTTTAAACAGTTCACGTTCATAGTTCACCATTTTCACTTTGAACTAGTTCAAATTCAGTTAATTTCAGTATTTTAGGTGAGAAGTACGAATGAAACGCCACCCTATCCTAAAACTGTTCACTGTACAATCATGTTTGTCCTAGTGGCTTTTCAACTTTACTCAGAGGCTGTAAATCTCCAACAATGTAGTCCATTATCAGTGTTTCTACCTGTTGCAGGTAAATCCTCCCCCTGAAGGAGCAGCAGTGACTGGGGTTGTTTGGGGCTGTTGGGTCTTCTTGCTCTTTCCTGATCACTTTGTTTGATTGTCAAGGACTTGCAGATATTTCCTCACACTGGACGGATGCTTTAACTCCACATGAAGGTTCAAATGTGAAGTTGACGAGGCAGACGCTCAGACTTGTTTTCTCAGGTGGACATAATTTGCACAGAAAGGTTAGATTTTTACCGTCGGACTCTTTGGGAGTCGATGTGTAAAATTCCCTCAGATAATGATAAGGATCATCATCTGCGTCTGCAACGTCTGTCTCTTCTCTGGTCATGTAAAGATGCACCGGGCTCGGGCCACTGTTGCCATGGAGCTGGTGCCCGTTGTTATATTAGTGTGCACTGCATTGTGGGTAATGTAGTGTGAAGTCGTCGTCTCGTTGAGTATTTTAAATGTGCCGCCCGCTGGTGAAATATATTCCGTAATAATTGGACCTAAACAGCAAAGCTGAAACTCACATAATCTGAACAGTTCAAATTCCAGTTCGTGATCTGCAGAATGAACAAGTTCACGTTCAAGTTCTTTATGCAAATATGTTGCATTCAGTTCAACGTTCTCACAGAAATTAACGTGTTAAATGAACGCATTAATTTGAACTTGTTCATGCACAACCCTGTCCCCACCACACGGACCAGGCTCTGCTAATGACTGACATGGCATGAGTTAAAGAAGCTCAGACTCTCGGCGTTGGCCGGAGCGCAGCGTCGCTGCAGTTACAGCATTCAGCTTCATGGCCTCAAGGCTGTCAGTCTGGAAATTCCAGCTCGTTTCTCATGAACTTGTGTTATCCAGAGAGGCAACTCGCATGTGCCTTCGAAACGTTTCTGTGGTTTGTGGTACAAAAAACGAAACCTAAATAAATCTCTCTTAGTGAGTTTTTAATTTTGAGGATTAGCTTTTTCTAAGAAGGAGTTCCCCTTTAGGTTTTCACTCAGAACCCTTTACTACATTTCCAGCTGACGTGCATAAAACTAGATACTAATTAACTCAACTGCCAACATGTGCAGGGAAGCGTGAGCAATGCAAATACTGTGCAGTTTCTGTTTTACCTCTCGGTAATGGCCTGTGCTCTTTCTTTACAGCCAGTAATATTGTCCTGATGTCGGACAAGGCGGTGCTGGTGGACTTCGGACTGGCCGTGCAGATGACCGAGGACACGTACACTCCCCGAGACCTCAGAGGGACAGAGGTAAGAGGAAGAGAAGCCTAAATACCTGCCGCTCTGTTTACGGATGTGTAAGCGGCCCATGAATGCAGGCTTTCTGTAACCGAAAGCTTCCTCTTCGGCGTGTTTACTATAAAAGGCAGCAAGTCTTCCTCATTCTGACTCAGGCCAGACTTCCCCAGAGTTCTGAACAAATCAGTTTACAAACTTATCCGCATATCTGTCTGGTTTTTTAAAGGTTGACAGGTGCTGTCAGTGACTGGCAACCGTCTGTGCAGATTAATCAGCTCCTAGCAACAGTTTGTCTCTCTGCAGAATTCATTGTTTTTATCAGCACTTGGGAATTTCTAGGATTTCTCATCCTCTGGTTCTCCCACCATGCATTGCCCTTGCTTTCCCATGTTTTGACCTGCCCTCTGAGTCACATGTGGCTTTTTTGTGCGTGCTGCCCGTGCCTCTCCTCACCGGGCTGGTGGAAAGTCCCAGGCCAGACACCCCGGCAGTAATGAGAAAGAGAGGCAGAGCCTACAATTTTGTTGGGCTAGTCAAATGTACATTAACTGGGAGCAGCAAACTGGAATTTCCAGCAGAGACAAATAAAGATGAACTCGGCTTGTTTGTTTGGTCTAACACACACACACTGGAATCGCTTATCTTGACACACACGGGTCTAAAAGGTTAGCTTGCTTGTTGCAGAAAGCCCCTTTTACTGCAAGGCCATGCTTCCTGTTTGTTGTCTCTGCACCGAGGATGGAAAGGCTGCTGGTAAAAGAGGAAATGCTTTTACTCCTCATTCTGCCATCAGAATCTGCAGCTCAAAAATACACAGTTGAATCAGTTTTACATCTTTGTTTTTTCTTGTTCTTTTTTTTTCTTTGAAATTTTCTGTTTATTTGAAAAAGCAATTGTTTCCATATAGCTTACAGCATTACATTCACTCCTTGGACCATTGCAATGTCTTTTCTCCAAAGTTCAACCACCTGTTTCCAATGAAATTGGGAAAGGTGGATCCAAAAAATAAATAAAACGAAAAAAACAAAAGTCCAAGTGTCTTTGAACATGATGCTTTTCCACGATTTTAAACATTTAACATTTAAACATGAACAACAGAACTGGGGGAGCTCTTTTCTCGTTATCGTCACAGCTTCGCAAGATGAAAAAGAAATAAAGTACAGTATTAGAGTGGTATCAGGTGTAGAGAGCAGGGACCTCATTTATAAAAGAGTGTGTAGGATTCATACTAAAAGTGCACGTAAACCCAAAAGCCGAAAATGGCAGGCGCAAAAAAAAAAATCCGGATTTATAAAACCGTGTGCACGCACACTTGCACGCAATGTTCTCTTTATAAATCACAGTCCAGCTTGAAGGTTGCGCAGGTGAATTCACCTCATATCCCGCCCTCTACACGCCCACTTCATACCATAAATGGGAAATGCAAAGTAGTATTTGCATATGGATGAGCCTACTGAGCATGCGCAGCGGCTTCCTGCAGCCTGTTTGGCGTCAGAATGAATGAACGTGTCGTGCCACTGAATTTCACGGAGACTGAGAACGAGATGTTGTTGATGAGGTGGAGGACAGGAAAACCACATTATTTGGTGGTCACAGTAAAAGTAGAAAAAGTATATAAATAGTATAAAATAAAGCGAGTGAGTGCCCCGGCGCAATTTACACTGGGGACAGGGGGGACATGTCCCCCCACTTTTCAAAATCATGTTTTTGTCTCCCCCACTTTTTACAGTTTAAAAACTAACGGTAGGCAGACACTGTACGAAGGCGATGCGAGAACGGCCCGGTAGCCCCAGCCCCTTTTTAAATCGCAACCTTTGCGTAGAAGGTGGCTTGCGCATCTTTCAAGCTCTGTTTTGTGCGCAAGCGAGCTTTATAAATGATGTCCCAGGTCATCACGAAAAACACAGATTCAATTGAAGTCAGATCTTACAGGCTTCATGTACTCAGTCCATTTAGCCAACTCTTGTTCTTTTTATTCCACAGATGTACATGAGTCCAGAGCTGGTTCTGTGCCGAGGACACAGCACTAAGACGGACATCTACAGCCTGGGCACCACCATCATCCACATGCAGACGGCCAGCCCCCCCTGGGTCAGGCGGTACCCACGCACCTCCTACCCCTCCTACCTCTACATTGTAAGTAACAGCCTTTTTTTTTTGCCATATTTTTTGCACGAACGGCTGCTGAGTCAGCAGAGTTGGTTCATTTGTTCACAGGTTTGGATTAGGCCTGTGTTGAAAAGATCGATTCTCCGATTCTAAATCGATTCTCATATTAATTCCTAAAAATCGATTCATATGTCTAAAGATCGATTTAAAAAAAAAAATGCTTTTGTTTTTTCCATCTTTACATTACAACTTTTGGTATTTTTTTGTTTATGCCCAAAAAAGGAATATTTTGTTGGACACGAGAATAACTGGTGCCATGTTTTTGCCTTTAAATGTATGAAAACATTAAAGTTTTCAGTTATAATTGCATAAATTATCTATATTTCTTTTCTTTATATAGTGTCTTGGCGTTACATTTTCATAAAATGCTAAAAACCAAATTCTCATAAATGGGAAAAAATAAAACTGATTTCATCCGTCTCTGTTTCCTCCCTCGATCTGTTTGGTAATTCTGACCCACACGATGTTTCTGAAAGCAGTTCTATCAGCATTCTGGGAGCTGATTGGTCCTTACAGCATCATTATCTGCAATACTTGCTGTTGAATCTCAATATATTACTATTATTAATGTTGCATAACTACATAGTCATATAATTCATGCAACAGCTGAAAAAACAGTTTTAATAACACTAACCCAAATCAATATCGGATCGAATCGAAGTGGATCGAATCATAGCGTGATAATCGATTCTGAATCTTAAGAATCGAATTGATTCTTGACATTTGAATCGATCCCCAGCCCTAGTTTGGATCGTGGATTTCCATCGAGTTTTATACAAAATTAGGGCAAATCTGTTGCAGTGCTATCAGACTTCCATTTCGGTGGACTGAAACGTCTTGGATATGATCCTTCATGGACCTTGGAGGACGTACTTACTCTTTAGTGGTCCGAGTGAACTGAGTTTGTTGTTTGTTGTTTGTTGTCTACCGTAAAGAACGGTGCATCCACTTAATTTCTTTGGAAACGTTGATATTTCCAAGCCGTGGGGTTATGATCTGCCTTTCAAATTATTGGCATTCTCGTCAACATCGGTCGTTCCTTGTGTTCGCTGCAACTTTGCATGTTAGCAATCAGCAGCAGATGCAATGATTTACATGACCGGTGTCACCTAAAAGGAATGCACGCCCGGCTAACCCTGGAAAGTGACATGTTTTTCTTTCATTCAGGCCCTCCGCAGTCTAGATTGTCAGGAGATAAAATGACTAAGCTGTGTGTGACTTATTGCACAAAACCCAGTTGATGCTTTAGTTTCTTTTTAAAATGTTCCATTACATGGCTCTTTTCTTTAAAATGGGCCGTTTCTGGTTTTGAGTTGATTGTCAACTTCTTCTTTTTTTACATTCAGACAGTTACTCACTTCCACACGAAACTGTTGCCAGGGGAAGTAATTCATTGTTAAGCCACCTCCTGGGGCTGATTCTTCTTTTTTTTTTTACTTAATGTGCACTTCAAGCCTGTTTGTGTTGCTCACAGCTGTTGGAGGAGTTTTCCATGACATTCTCCTTTTAAAACATCAAAACAGCAAATACTGTATACATAAAACAAAAATGGGACAGGGAAACCAACAGCTGCCTGGTAGAAGATACCTGGGGAAAACCCAGTGAGTTTCAGTGGAGGATCACAAGCTCAAATACATGGAGATCATTGGGCTGGAAGTGTCTCATTAGATATTTTATCACAGCAGCTCAACATTGGTCACTATTCTAGTTCCTCCAGTTGCTGGAGGACGTGTCATTCCCAGGAAGGCCTGTCCAAAAATAAATACTTTGTGGCGTAACATTCACCCAGAACTAGTGATTATATTTGGGGAGGACGTTGCATTTAAAGGAGCTTGAGGCAAGATTTATGAGAAAAATTAGTATAAGCTTTAAGTATTCTAGTAATAATGTCAGATGAAGCGTTCCAAACCAAAACGAATGAGCCCTCTAGTGTATCTCTCCGTTGCCTTGAACAGGCTGTGTGCTGCAAAATGTGCTGCAATTCTGGGCCCGAATTTCCCGCGCTGGGCTGCGGATGTGACGTCACATGACGCTGCATGTGCGTTCTCCCCGTTCTCCCGTGCCGGCTTCACTGTTGGCTGCAGTACCCCCGACGGCCGTCGTGGTGAAGGGTGGCGCTAGAGAGTCTCATTTCTTAAAAAGAGCCTCATGCTCCTTTAATTGGGACAAACTCTTCCTTGGGCTTGTACGTTCAACCACTGCAAGTTCTGAAACTAAACACTTATTTGGAATACTGAGCTTAGCTGCAAGAAAAGCAATAACAAAGAAATGGCTTAAGCCAAACATCCCATCTATAGATGAATGGTATAATATAATTTATGATGTATTTGTGATGGAAAGAGTTACTTTCTCAATGAGGATGCAGCAATCTGAATTGAAAGACATCTGGGAGCAATGGAAAATGTATATTTCCCTGAAACGGCCTGCTTTTGTTTAATTTTCTTTTCTTTTACCTCTTCTAAACAAGATTTTTTTAGTATCTATTTTCTTGTATTACTACAATAGAAAACACCCCATGTTCATGTGTTCTGTTATATGGACATTCTCCTTTTAACGAAGATAAATACACGTCCATGTAACTTGTTTTCCTCTCTGAGGCCCCGTTTACACGTAGCAAAAACGGTGGTGTTTTCATGCGTTTTGGCAGTTGGTTTACACGAAAACGAAGCTCAAAGTCACCAAAAATGATAATTTCTGAAAAAGAGAAAAAAAGAGATTTGCAAAACCTCCGTCTTCACGTTTGCTTGTAAACAGAGAGAAACGGACATTTAGGCTTCAGAACGTCACATTATGAGACAGAAACGTCACCAGCGTCATGTGTGCGACTTGTGTTTACAATTCGTTTGGCCACCGTCAATATTTTCTTGTATTTTACCTGTTTTATATTCTAACGTCACACTTAAAAGTAACTCCACTTCTCTGTCACTCCAAACAAAAGACTCTCGTTCATCTTGGAAGTAACTGGAAGTTACTCGTGTCATTTGTTGATGTTTTTTTCCAGGATTCTGATTGGCTAGCATGACTTTATCTTCTCGTTACACTGCCCCCTGTAGGTTTGGCTGCTCATAGCACCTTAACAGCTATTTATGCGGGTTTGTGTAAATGATGGTATTTTTCAAAACCTAGAGGGGGAAATATCCGTTTTTGTAAATACCCGGCTATGTGTAAACGTGGCCTAATCCTTTAGTTCTGTGAGCTGAGCTTTGTGTCTTCCGCCTCCCCCTCAGATCCACAAGCAGGCCCCCCCCGTGGAGGACATAGCGCAGGACTGCAGCGCGGCCATGCGCTCCTTCCTGGGCCGGGCGCTGGAGAGGAACCCGGCGCTGCGGAGCTCGGCGTCGGAGCTGCTGAAGGACGAGGCCATCAACCCCCCCCGGGAGGACCAGCCGCGCTGCTGGAGCCTGGACTCGGCCCTGGAGGAGGCCACGCAGACGCTGCTGCGCCAGCAGAGCCAGCACCACGACACCACGCAGGGTGAGGACCCGGCGCCGACGCCAGAACCCGTCCTTAGTTATCAGATGCAGGTTTTCCATGTTTTAACATGCTCCTCTTTTTTTTTAACACTGACTACGTTTACATGCAGTCAAAGTTCGGGTTAAGGTCAATATTCCGGTTACTGAAACATTTGGAATAATCTGTTTCCATGCGTGAGCAAACAGGGTTATCCCTGTATACATGGTAATTAATCATTTGGGATATCTGGATCAAACCAGCGACGCACGGAGAACGTAATGACACAATTCCCTTCATTTCCTCTTCTTCTTCCTGTATCCAAATTCAAAACAACAACAATAACAGCAGCACGGCGGATAATCGGACCCGCTGGTACTGTTTCTTGGTCCTGTAGTTCTCCTTTTATTGACTGCATGGAAACGTAGTCAATATCTTTATTGGTTTTTTTATTCACACACACAGGATATTATTATAAAGGACATTTCACAACAACTTTTGACTTAACCCCCCCCCCCCCTCATCCCAACCCACTGTCACGTCTGGTGTGGACCCAAATGCAGGAGAGCAGGAGGCAGGAGTTGCAAAAACCAAGGATTTATTCCAGAAAAGGCAAAAACAAAGCGCTGCTTGGCAGGATCAAAACAGGGATCAAAAAAGACTGGAGCAAAACAGGCAGGAGACATGGAGGATAACACAGTACGGACCGACAGGGAACAAGGGAATGACAAGACCAGCTATACACAGGGGATAACGAGACATGACGAGACACAGGTGCAGACAATCAGGGCAGATGGGAAACAGGCGGGGCAAAACAGAAACTCAAAGACTGGGGGGAATGTCAAACCCTGACACCCACATCCATTCTCTCTTTGCATCTCTCTTCTTAAAAGGTCCAAAATTAGTACAAAATATCATATGACAGTATTGTAAGTACAGTCCAGTGGTACCTCTAGCAAATTAAAGATATACATAAGCAAAACTTACACATAAACAAAAATTACACTTTTGCTATCGCCCTCCAAGAGCCTTCCTCTTCCGAGCTTCACCACTACTCTGATATTTAGGTTCCTGCCCTGCATTTTCCTCCCGTAGAAGCACCCCTATATCTCCTTTTTTAATGAATTGATTAAACCGTTTCCAGATTTCCTCGTACATCCCGAGTTTGTTTTTTAATGTATATGTTATTTTCTCCATTGACCTACATTGAGCCATAACCTTGATCCAAGCACCGATTGTAGCTGCAATAGTTTCCTTCCAATTAAGAGAAATAATCCTTTTTGTCTGCAATACAGCAAAACCAATAAATGTACGTTCTTGGAGTTTCAGATTGAGATCTAACATGCTCCTCTTGTCTCCTCTCTGCAGAGTCTTCTCTGTACTCCGAAGGCTCCGGCCACGTCCGGAGGAATGGCTCCCTGTACATCGACCTGGGGGCTCTGTCGGGCTACTCCAAGCTGGTGACGGGACCCCCCGCTTCAGAATACGGCTAACAACCAACACCAGTCAGAAAGTCACTGGCAATGATAGACTGCTATTTTAAAACTTGCCTTTAACATTTTGACATGACTCTGTTGTTGTAAACTAGAAGGATTGTTTATTAGGGGGCAGCCCGGTGGTTTGGTGGTTAGCACTGTTACCTCACAGCAAGAAGGTTCCTGGTTCGACTCTCGGGCCCGGCAGGGTTTGCATGTTCTCCCATGCTTGCGTGGGTTCCCTCCAGGCAGTGTTGTGCAAGTTCCTACTTCTCATGAACTAGTTCAAAGTTCAGTTCACATAGTTTAAAAATGAATAGTTCACATTCATAGTTCACCATTTTCATTTTGAACTAGTTCAAATTCAGTTCATTTCAATATTTTTAGGTGAGAAGTACGAATGAAACCCCCCCTATCCTAAAACTGTTCACTACAATAATGTTTTCTCAGCGCAGGTGGACATAATTGTCACAGAAAGGTTAGATTTTTACCGTCGGACTCTTTGGGAGACGATGTGTAAAATTCCCGCAGATAATGATAAGGATAATCATCTGCGTCTGCATCGTCTCTCTGCATTGTGGGTAATGTAGTGTAAAGTTGTCGTCTCGTCGAGTATTTTAAATGTGGGCGCCGCCCGCTGGTGAAATGAGAGGGATTATTCTGTAATAATTGGACCTAAACAGTGAAACTGAAACTCACATAATCTGAACAGTTAAAATTCCAGTTCCTGATCTGCAGAATGAACAAGTTCACGTTCAAGTTCTCTATTTGCAAATATGTTGCGTTCAGTTCAACGTTCTCACAGAAATGAACGTGTTCAATGAACGCATTAATTTGAACTCGTTCATGCACAACACTGCTTCCAGGTACGGCTTCCTCCCACAGTCCAAAACATGAATAGTGGGTTAATTGGTGATTCTAAATTGCCTGTAGGTGTGAATGTGAGTGTGTCTGGTTGTTTGTCTGTATATGTGTTACTGTGATGGACTGGTGTCCAGGGTGTAACCCCTGCCTCACCTGAAACTAGCTGGGATAAACTCCAGCAGACCCCCGTGACCCTGCAAAGGACGAAGCGGGTATAGAAAATGGATGGATTCTTTATTAGTCCTTTATTATTGCTAGTTGCCAAGTGTATGGTTCCCAGTCCAAAGTCAACGCTTTTTTTCCTTTTGATACCTGCAACCGGACTTCTGAGATCAAACATGGTCTTAAACACGGGATCAACTTTGAGAGGAAGTGAAACTCACCAGCAACACAGTAGTGATTTGTGAGGAAATCTTTTTTTTTTTTTTTTTATTAGGATTTAAAAGGGTACATCTCTTATATATTACTGATTATAGATCATTCCCTTGCTGGGACAGCACTGCAGGACAGTGGTGGAGCAGCACACCTTATATATGACCAGTTTATGCTTTATTCAAGGGTGGAACTACACATGGATGTTGTTTTCTTTCCTCGTGAAGTTGTTTGACAGAAATATTTGATGTCTTAACGTGGAAGCTGTTTAAGTATGTGTGCATTACACAGACATGTACTGCATGATTTCTGGTTCTTCGTGGACTTCCTTCTGTTAATTCCTGTGGAATACCAATATTGATGTAATGCTATGCAAATTAAACTTGTAAATAACGCACGTGTGATGTGTTTGGTGTCCACAATGTGAAGCAGTTAATGACGGGTTTACTTCTGTTTTCTGTGGTATTAAGTGCAGAAAACACCCACGGCAGAACAAATACTCCATGTTGTTTGTCTGTAATTTTCTAAATGATGAAGTTAATGAGAATATTTGTGTAGGATTTGACAACTTAAGTAATAAAAATGAAAATGAAAAGATATATTTGGTTGTTTTCCCATTGATGTTGTCAGCTGAAGGCTCTTCTTCAAACAAAGGTCACAGCCATCCGTCTCCATGAGCTCTACAAGCTTCGTCACACAAATTTAATGTGACATTTTCCAGCTGCTGGAAATTATCTGCATGATCAAGTGAGATTAAGAAATGTGGGTGTCTGGTAGAAGAGTGTGTTGATATTTTTGGGGATTGCTTTGACGAAAGACACCATCAGATAATAACATGTCAAATATGTAAAGCACAAAAATGCAGCTTCATCTACTGATAACCAATTTGATCAAAATGACTTTATCAAAGTACCCGCCCTCACGTTTCATCCTCTGGCACTCCACCCATGTTGAAGTAAAGAAAGCATGGTTATTTCTTTGAATACTTGTTTTAGCAAACCCCTGATCTAGTCATTTTCATAAAGCGTGTTGTGTTTTCCTCCTGTTGAGGGGAGTTTCCTCTCAACGGTCGCCTGGTGCTTGCTCAGGACGGGGGAACGCATCTGTTGGTTTCCTTCGCTCTGCAATCACCATTGTGATCTCTGTAAAAGCGCTCTGGGTGCCTTGAAGGGCGCTATATAAATCCAAGTCATCATCATCATCATCATTGTGGTTATTTTTATTGCCTTGATATTAATTAGACTAATTTGGAGTTTAATTCTATATTTGGGTGCTTTTAAAGTTGGGTTGAATTGAATTATCTGCCTTGATCAGCACAATGTTTAGAAAAGTGCTTTACAAATATAATTGATCATCATTTCTACGTTCACGATCCATCGTGGGCCGTATCGACGGCTGATCTTGATTCAGGAAATCCCGAGGGGGTGAGATACCTCAAGGGTTTCTGTGCTATCTGTATTCTGCGCCTACACTTCCTCTTTCCAAAAGCATCACATGAGAGCAGGGCGGAGAGCTGAGCGGGCGGAGAGCTGAGCTCAGCGCAGAAGAGAAATACTGGGGTCTGCTGGTGAGAGTGGATACAACTCCCTCTGGAGAACTGCTGGTGAACTCACCATCCATCCATCCATCCATCCATCCATCCATCCATCCATCCATCCATCCATCCATCCATCCATCCATCCATCCATCCATCCATCCATCCATCCATCATCCATCATCCATCAACCATCCATCCATCCATCCATACATCCATCATCCATCCATCCATCCATCCATCCATCCATCCATCCATCCATCCATCCATCCATCCATCCATCCATCCATCCATCATCCATCATCCATCAACCATCCATCCATCCATCCATACATCCATCATCCATCCATCCATCCATCCATCCATCCATCCATCCATACATCCATCCGTACATCCAATCATCCATCATCCATCAACCATCCATCCATCCATCCATACATCCATCATCCATCCATCCATCCATCCATCCATCCATCCATCCATACATCCATCCGTACATCCAATCATCCATCCATCCATCCACCCATCCATCCATCCATCCATCCATCCATCCATCCATCCATCCATCCATCCATGCAGCCATCCATCCATCATCCATCCATCCATCCATCCATCCATCCATCCATCCATCCATCCATCCATCCATCCATCCATCCATCCATCCATCCATCCATCCATCCATCCATCCATCCATCCATCATCCATCCATCCATCCATCCATCCATCCATCCATCCATCCATCCATCCATCATCATCATCCGCTGACTGCAGACTTCTCAGGTTTCAGACAAAGCAGAACATTCTCATAAAAAATGAGTTACAGTAATCCCTTGCAGCCATTAATATTAAGCTGCTAGAGGTGTGAGTAGTATATTGATCTGCAGAGATCCAGCATGCACTTTTTTTGTAACTGCCTGCCAATAATACTGCAAGAAGTGCAGAACAGTAATCTACTGCTCTTGTCTCAGTGCACATCTACATGCATTGTCAGCGCCGCACAGACATTTTTATGAGACTGAGGTCTAATAATACTTCCAATATGTTCACGTTGTCTTTTCACAACACCTTGCAAAAAATTTGAAGTTGTAGTTAGAGTCATTGTCCCAACTTTTAACTTCGGAGCAGGAGTCTGGTTCACATTGCAGCTCTCAGTAGTGAAGACTTTATGAGCTTCTTTAACAGTAAAATCACGAGAATTAGAGAAGAAACTTTCATTGTTATGCTGATGATACGCAGCTCTATTTGTCTAGAACGCCGGATGAGACAGAACCGTTAGTTAAACTTCAGGCATGTCTTAGGGACATCAAGGACTGGATGTCCAGAAATTTCCTGCTTCTAAATTCAGATAAAACAGAGGTTATCATTCTTGGTCCAGAGCATCTTAGGAAGGGATTAGATGGTGTTGCGATGGCTTCCAGTGCAACTGTGAGAAACCTTGGTGTTGTTTTCGATCAGGATTTGTCGTTTAAACCATATGTTAATCAGGTTTGTAAAATAGCGTTTTTCCATCTCCGTAATATTGCAAACATTAGGAAAATCCTCTCGCAGAGTGATGCAGAAAAACTAGTTCAGGCGTTTGTATCTTCTAGACTAGATTACTGCAAATGTGTTATTAGCAGGATGTCCAAGTAATTTGCTGAATAGGCTCCAGCTGATCCAGAATGCAGCAGCACGAGTGCTGACAGGAATCAGCAGGAGAGACCACGTCTCTCCAGTGTTAGCGTCGCTCCATTGGCTACCCGTAAAATTCAGAATCCAATTTAAAATTTTATTACTTGCATATAAAGCCCAAAACGGCTTAGCTCCGCATTATTTGCAAGACCTGATTCAGATTCAGATTCAGAAACATTTATTTATCCCCGAGGGGCAATTGCAAGAACAACTGAGCATCAAGACGTTGAAAGTACCAAAAAGAATAATAATAGAATAAAATAAAAGCAGATAAATGAGGCATGTCTCGTATGTACAAAATATATAAATATAAGAATATCAAAAAAAATGTACATGTAAATGTACAATGTAAATGTACATGACAGTAGTGGTATAAATAAAAATATAAAGTGTCAGTGTAAAGTGTCGACAGTGGATGTAAACAATGTAACAGGAGTATGGAGTAGTCCGGGGGGGGGGGTCAGTGGATGTGGGGATGGTGGTTAGCAGCTGGAGTTAAAAAGCAGGGTAGCTTTGGGGACAAAAGTAGCTCTCCTCCTCTCAGTCCTGCAGGAGACGCAGCGGAGTCGCCACCTGGAGGGGAGCAACTGAAATGCGGGGTGAAGTATGTGGGAGGGGTCCTTGATGATTTTGGCTGCCTGGCTGAGGGCCTGTTGGTTAAAAACCTGGGACAGAGTTGTGACCGGCAGGCCGATGATTTTGGAGCATAGTGATGCAGTGCTCTGCAGTCTGTTCCTGTTCTGGATGCTGAGGGAGTGGAACCAGCAGGTCATAGAGAAGGTCATGATGCTTTCCAGGAAGGCGTAGTAGAAAGTCATCATGATGTGAGTGCTGACTCTAAAGGAGTTGAGTTTCCTGAGGAGGTACAGCCGTTGGTGACACTTCCTGAGAATCTCCTCTGTGTTGGCGGAGAATTTCAGGAGGTTGTCGAAGATGGTGCCCAGGTATTTGTATTCCACGACTGACTCCACTGGCTTCCCGTGGATGGTGGTGGTGACTGCAGCAGCCAGATCCCTCTGTCTGCTGGGGAAAGGTCACCACCATCTCTTTGGTCTTGCTGGTGTTTAGTTCCAGTTGGGAGCTGTCACACCACTCTACGAACTCCTGTAGAACGGGTCCATGATGTTGTGAGGGGCCTGACAGCAGCGACAGGAGAACTGTGTCGTCAGCGTACTTTATCAGATGGCGGTTGGGCTGAGTGGCTCTGCAGTCATCGGTGTAGAGGATGAAGAGCAGGGGGGAGAGCACACAGCCCTGGGGGGAGCCAGTGGAGGTGGAGCAGAGGTCAGAGAGAGTTGTTGACCGGAACCCTCTGAGTCCTGTTGGTTAGAAAGTCCAGGATCCACAGGATTAACTGGTCATCCAGGTGAAAGTGGGAGGAAAGTTTAGTGGCCAGGATGTGGGGCTGCAGGGTGTTGAATGCTGATGAGAAGTCAGCGAACAGTAGTCTGGCGGATGAGTCAGGAAGCTCCAGGTGTTTGTGAATGGAGTCCGTGATGAAGGTTTTTGCATCGTCAACGCTTCTGCCTGCGCGATATGCAAACTGGAGTGGGTCCATTATGGTGTCAGTTGCTCTGATGATGTGCTGTTTTATTATCTTCTCCATATATTACCTTATGTTCCTTATGTTCCTGGCAGAGCTCTCCGTTCTCGGAGTGCAGGTTTACTCATAGTTCCTAGAGTATCCAAATGTAGATTTGGAGGGCGGGCGTTCTGCTATCAGGCACCATTACTATGGAATCAACTTCCAATCTGGGTTAAGGAGGCTGACACCACCTCAACCTTTAAAACTAAACTTAAAACCTTTCTGTTTAGTAAAGCCTATAGTTAGTGTTTAGTAAACCTCTAGCTGGTGTTGGTAAATCTCTAGGTAGTGTAAACTGTAGTGTGTTAGAGTCAGTAGTCATAGTTGCAGCTATGGAACAAAACTATAATAGTTAGTCTCAAATATAGCTTCGTGGTAGATATGCTGCTATAGGCTTATGCTGCAGGGGGGCACCGACATGATCCACTGGGTGGTGCCTCTCACCCTTCTTCTTCTCTCCTCTTCCCTTCCTCTCTTCTCCATTTCCATTTTTATTTATTAAAATAAATAAACCCCCTCATCCAATTGCTGCTTCCACCTGCCTGCACCCCCCCTCCCCCCCTTATTCGTCTCAATCGTGGAATAAGTAATGATGAATGGCATAAAACCAGTACAAGGGAGTTTATTTTCATGATAAAATATCAAGTTTGTTTTCATTTTGAAGGAATATTTGATTAGTTTCAGGAAGTCTGGTCGAGCTTTTTGTGTTTTTCCTGTAGCGATATGGACAAAAACCACCTGAAGTCATTTTGGACTTATATAAGGATCCTATAAGCTGAAAATCACAAAACTCTCCTTTCTGCTTCCCTCCGAAAATAATTGATGATTTTTTTTTTCTGAATGATATGTTGAGATGTTTGCCTGCACATATTGACAGCATCCGTTGCTGGAGGGTATATAGTCTTGAAAAGCCTGCTCTAAACGTTTGTTACCTGGCACATGTTTATTTGCTTGCGGAAGCAATGTGATGTACTTATCGACAGTTTGATTAAAGTTCTTAAACTTAAATAAACTTCCGTCAAATGACACAAGCATGCTGTGTTTTTGTTTTGTTTTTTTATTTTGGATCCCCATTAGTGGACGCAAAACGCCAGCTAGTCTTCCTGGGGTCCATGAAGATTAAAAGTACATTCATATTAAAGTACATTTACATATACGTCATATAATTTTTTTTTTTTTGGGTTTAGTATTTCTGTTTAGTATTTATTTAGTACATTGCTCTTTTTTTTATATTGCTCTTTTTTTAAATTATTTAGCTATTAATTGGTTATTTTAATTTTTTTCTTTTTAGGATATACTGTTTTTTTTTATATAAGTTTCATACTTCGTGTGTATTGGTAAATTTGTTGAGTGTGTATGTTTGCTACTGCAAGAGCACATTTCTCCTTTGTGGGATTAATAAAGTTCTATTCTATTCTATTCTATTCTATAATACTTAACACTTTAAATACATGAATACATAAATAAATAGAATTACATCACTCCATTAACCCCACCCACATCATTACATTAGCAACATCACTATAGTGGTAATTATCACAATTACTAACTACATCGAGCTGTATATTCCATACACTATACAGTACATCACAAAATGTATATTAAACATATATATTAAACATTGTGTATGTCTGTACCCAGAAGGAACCTTTTTAGTTGCTCTTTAAAACTGTCTCGACATACAGTAGAAGTTCTTTTCATTGCATTTGATCTGGGTAAAGGAATGGAAACATGAGCCCTGCTAACTTGTCTTATAATGTGCTCATGTCTGTCTTGGCAAAAAGTTATTTTTGAGTACAGGCAGTTTGGTTGTTTAGACACAGTTATATTCCTGAATAATGTTAGTATGTGTGTAAATCTGTGTGTGTCTACTTTCATCCAGGCAAGATCACAATGTGAATCCTGCGTGATGTAAAAAGTAATACCGAGAGGCTCTGCAGCATCTTCTTGCTGTCTCTCTCCAGCAGATGGAGGCATTGGCTTAAAATATCAACTGAGACGTTAAAGTCCAGCCTGAACGCATGAAATCCTGTGTCCGTGCACAAGTGGGCCTCCTGCACACGTGCTTGAGTGGCAGTGTGTTTGACAGCGTTATGGGTCTGTTTGACCTGATGTGTGCACATCAGGTGATTTCCCTTCTTTCAAGTGAGAAATTACAGCAAAAAGTCCTCAAAAAACATTAAAGGATTTGACATAGATAGGTAAGTAGATAGATACGTTATAGAGGGTCTGCATTGAAGACACTTCCCCACTGGACCAGCCCCCTTACTCGCACTGAGTGGTAAAAACAGCTGCAACTAGTGGAGAAGACGGGATAACAGCTGATTATTGGCTTAAATTAAAGTTAGTTGGACTTGACAGTGACCCGTACAGTTACCCCAAGAACCAGTGATCCATGGACATTAATATTTGGTACAGTTACCAAGAACCAGTGGTCCATGGACATTATTTGGTACAGTTACCCCAAGAACCAGTGGTCCATGGACATTATTTGGTACAGTTACCCCAAGAACCAGTGGTCCATGGACATTAATGTTTGGTACAGTTACCAAGAACCAGTGGTCCATGGACATTAATATTTGGTACAGTTACCAAGAACCAGTGGTCCATGAACATTATTTGGTACAGTTACCAAGAACCAGTGGTCCATGGACATTAATATTTGGTACAGTTACCAAGAACCAGTGGTCCATGGACATTAATATTTGGTACAGTTACCAAGAACCAGTGGTCCATGGACATTAATATTTGGTACAGTTACC
The DNA here is from genome assembly GCF_033807715.1 of Cololabis saira. NCBI lineage: Eukaryota > Metazoa > Chordata > Actinopteri > Beloniformes > Belonidae > Cololabis > Cololabis saira. The sequence goes on from NC_084608.1 coordinate 6,403,499, forward strand.
AAGAACCAGTGGTCCATGGACATTAATATTTGGTACAGTTACCAAGAACCAGTGGTCCATGGACATTAATGTTTGGCCACGAATCCAGTTTCCTGATATTTATATGTACTTCATTTCTACACCGGGGAAATACACGAAGCAAAGCTTGAAGGCTTACAAAAGTCTTGACGCTTGGTCCTACTTTAAGGCAGGATTTGTTGTAGAAATTAAAGTGATGAGGACACCGAACTTTATGATTTGACCGTTTAACGTGCCTGGAATCCAGTTGTTTCTGTGAATTGCAGCGATCCATTTGTCTCTCTTAAGCTTATTTTTCAGCGGTCTGTAAAACGATAACTCCGATTTCTTGCTAAATCTATGAGTACAGTCGATCGCACAACAGCTCTTTCCCATTTTAGATATTTTCCAGTTGCTAAACTGAACGTTTACGCTGACACTCAGTCTTTCTGTCACTCAGTCTTTCTGACACTCAGTGGGCGTAACCCGCTGTGAAGTCGCATCTGTGATGTTATGTTTCATGACATGAAACGGTTCTGGAAGCAGCTTCTGTTGCAGCCAGACTGGATGCTGAGCAGAGCCGGATCACCTCTGCGTGCTGACAGTTTTACGGTGTTTTTTGTGCTCAAAACTGTGCTTTTGTACGCCCTTTTGTCCGGCAGCGCGTTCATTCAAGCCTGGTTTTTGGCCCTTATGGCTTGCCATACAGCCTCGGCACGACAAACGAGCATTAAACAAATGAAACTTCAGCAGTCACTAGATGACACTTTTCCCTCACCAAAATGAACAGTTTAAACTGGCAATGACGTGGACTTAAGTGGGTCATTTTCTGCTTGTGGCCTGTTTTTCTTCCCTTTTCAATCAAAGAGCATCAAGACAGCGGTGTTATCAGTGCTTTAATGCAAACTGAACAGCTATTTGCTTAAATTGCTTGTGTACACTGGTAGTTGTGTGTTTTTGAAATGCAGTAATGAAAGCAGCCCCAGCGCCGCTGCATCCCTGCATCTGTGCACATGTGCAGCATGACTGAGCTGACGTGTTCCCTTCTTGTTTGACTTGGCTGCCTCCTGCCGTTCGTCTGTTTGTGTTACCCTCTGCCCGGTTTAATGCCGCAGCGCAGCGGGAGTGACTTAAGACATGACACATATTCTGTGAGGTGAGTTTCCCTACACTTCTAGCTGCTGTGTGGGGGGGGGGATGGATGCCCACGGTGAGGTCAGAGAGCTGGATGCAGATCTGTCCCCTGGAGGACCCATGCGTGGACTGGTAAATGTCAGCTCAGCGGACCCCGGCCTCTTCCCAATAGACCTTTTTCGTATTTCCTTGCCTCTTTCATGCAAGAGCATTTTTAATTAAATCAAATTCCACATTGGCCTTAAAGCCTCGGAGAATGAGCTCACACTTTCACCGAGTTCCCACTCTGAACGATGAGTCAGAATATTAGGGAGAAGTGAAACAAAAACACAGAGCGTACTAAAACGACCCAGATTTCATGCTCTTACCACAAAAATGCTGCTTGCTGGAGCGGCGCTGGCGCGGCCCTGGTGTGACAGCAGACCCGGGGGAGCAGGGGCCCCTGGCACGGGGGCCGCGGGCCCTCACGCGGAGAAACTCAGTAAAACAGGACAAAAACATTCAAATAAAAGAAAACAGGCTTGCCTCAGTATTTTATTGTGTCACATTCAAAGGCACACACATGAAGAAAAGCAGTTTTTTTTTTAGGCTCAGTTTTCAAGCCACAGCATCATCATGCAGATCGTAGTCCAACACCAGGGGGACTCTCACACCGACCGGCTCACTTGTGGCGCTTTTCCACTAGTACAGTACCTACGCAGCCCGACTCCACTCACCTTGCCCTCGTTTCTTTTCAATACCCAGATCAGAAGTAGGAGGTTGGAGAAGCTGCTGTGACGTATTTGATTGTTTGATCTAAACGAAGAAGACAACAACACTAAAGATGTAGAACCTGGAGGAGATGATAGATGTCCTGCTGGATCTGTGGCTTGTGTTCGATAAGTTAAAAAATGAGAGTGAGAGAAGCTTCAAGCGGCGACACTTTTTTTTTAATTTTGTTCGTGTCGCACTGATGAGAAATCCGCTGGGATCTGCGAGCAGCTATGAAGAGACAGAGCTCCTGGTAGATCTGGTCGTTCCTTATCGCTGTCTAGATCCCTTTTTAATTCTCACCTCAGCACCAGGTTTATGAACATCTGCACCTCAGAGTTGGATCATGAAACAGACTTTTGCTGCCGTTGCTGGTTGAATAAAATGAACAAGCCGCGAGTCGCTCTTTCTCTGATTTCCTCCTCCTGACTCAGACGTCTGACTCCAACCCCCCGACCAATCGGTGGCCTGTAGTGTGATGATGTCAGATCCAGGGCCACTTGGAACCTCCGCAGAATAGATACAGAAAAAGTATCTACTCGTCACGCTTCCACCCGCCTCGACCCCTAGTAGAAAAGCACAAAACCGGGGCGAGTCGAGTCGGGCTGAGTAGGTGCTAGTGTAAAAGCGCCATTGGATTTGTTTATGTTCAATAAGCGACAGAAAATGTATCCTATTTGACGTCACTAACATTAGTCGCCCAAAGTACACACAACCCTTCAAAGTATCCATCAGTATGCAACAATGCAACACGCACTTTGTATGTCACACAACTTGGATACTCTCAGTACCATAATATTACCATCGCTGGTATTTCATTATTGTAATATGTATTTTTTTGCTCAAGTCACTTTAGACTCAAGTCACTTTAAGATACAATCCATACTGCCTAAATGCTGCTAAATCTATTTTGCTACTATTTATGTTTGTTTCCTTGTTTGATTGTGTTGTTTGACTGAATTGTTTTTATGTTTTCTGTGGCAACTGCGGGTGGAAACTAGCATTTCTGCTAAAACCTGGTGTATTTACACTGCTTAATGTAGTGTTCATTAATATGCATTGTCCCGTCTAAATAAACTTTGATTTGATTTGATTTGATCAAGGGTGGTCCTTCCTACCTCTCACATTTCAGAATTATAGTCTTCCCCAAAGGAATCTTATTAAATCAACTGCGACATATTATCAAGACTTCCTTGAAACTTTTCCAAAGTACAGCATGGCTTAGATTTAGATGTGAGTGTAGATGTGATGTGAGTGGGCCAGACTTGAGTTTGCTCAGAGCTGTTGGGGCCACACACCCCCCAACAGGACCGTGTTATCATGGATCTCCCCGCCCGCATCACGGTCGTCCCTCTCTCCGCTCTGAGATGTGGGCCCAGGGCCGGCCCAAGCCTCCATGGGGCCATAAGCAAAATTTGATTTTGGGGCCAATAATACTGATTATTGATCATTCACACACCCACTATAAACTTATTTCATGTTCTTCCCTGTCATTACAAATACACTTGTAAAACTAGATGTAAGAACTTTTTGTTGTAGTTAGATTGTAATCCACAGTGATTAAGACCATGGAAGCAGAACAACAGATTAACAAACTTGCAGAAAAATCTTTCAATTAATATTTATAAAGTCAGCAACTGCCCCTACTGGCCACACAGAGAAGCAACAGGTCAAAGGTCAAAGAGCTGCACAGTTGCAGCAGAGTTCCATCATCCTACTGTCAGCCTGGCAGGTTTTTACCATCTATGGTTTTTAATCAAGAGCAGCCTGGGGTTGATTTACACTTAATATTTAAAGTGATATAGTACTAAGTGTGATACTGAGTGCCATCTACAGTGTAGGCTACTAAAAGAAACAAAATAATCAAATAGATCATTTATAAACATACTTTTGATAATGTATGAATCATCACTCACACATAAAAAATATTTAAAAAAAATTTAACTCTTGGGTGCCCCCTAGTGGTTACGGGGCCCTAAGCAGCCGCTTAGTTTACTTATGCCTTGGGCCGGCTCTGGGTTTAGGGGTTCACTGAGCTCAGTGATGCCTGGTCTGACTGACTTGATGAACCCTGACATACATGTTGTAATACGATCTACATTTCTAATGTCACAAAAATAAAGAGAGGTTGAGTCATTTTGGAGTTTGTCACTGGTGTTTCAGTCAGTTCCTCGCTTGACTTTTCATGTTTTGTCAACGTCTTGGTGCGGTTCTTGCTGAAATATGGGCCTTCTAAGCACCGGAGCAATATCTGGACTAGTAATAAAGCATTCGCACGGTCTCGAGGACAAGCTTGATTTTTATCACCGACCTAAACGATGGCTGAGGCTTGATTAAATTCACGAACTGGCCCATAAATATGCTTCTGCGTGTCAGAACATGCCGCTGTTTTATTTGGCCAAACATCCGGGCACATCTGAACCTCCTTGCGCTGGTTAACAGTTTGTTTTGCTTTAATCAGCTGCTGTCTCTTATTAAAGCGAGCTAACTTTATGACTTCCTCTGTGTCCCTCTGTGAAACTCAAAACTCCCCAGATTCCTCTAACTTTCCTTCTCGTCTGAAACCACGCAGCCAGCCAGCCCGCTCCCTCCTTCTTCTCCACCGTACGAACCGGAGTGTGAATCTTTTCTGTGTAAATACAGATGAAATGAGAGCTGTGCCCAGGGGACAGGTTGGATTTAAGGGGTCATGCAGTAGTTATTTAACCATCTCATTTATTCTGAAATTCACTCAAGAGGATTTGGCAGGCATCTGCATCTGGACCTCCGCCTGACCGGTGTTATAAACACTAGATCTCGATGAGAACAAGAAGGAACAGACATGTTTGAGGACTGAAGAGAGTGAAGGATTTCTACAACAGGTTGCAACGTTAGGGCCCTGATTTGAACTCCTTTTTCTAGAGTCCTTTTCTTCTCGTAGATGAAACCTGTGCAGATACGACCCTTCGCTACCACCCTATTCAAGAAAAGCAGACGACCTCAGCTGAGCTGAACTGTGCCAGCGGAGGATTTCAACATATCCCAACCCGCCACCGCCACGTAATGCAATTTTGTTTGGTTCAGAGTTTTCTGTGAGGTCGGAGATGGAGACGGCTGCCCGAGAACAGGACAGGCGGGGCCACAGCCCGGAAAGAATTTGATCCACGTGGGATTATTTTCCCGCTATTGTACCATCCCAACTACTTTTTTGTTTTGTCTATTTTTAAACAGGACTGTAAATTATCTGGGTCTTTTCAAATATTCTACAATTGAGGTTTAAATTTGCCACTAAGGCCCCGTTTACACGTAGCAAAAACGGTGGTGTTTTCATGCGTTTTGGCCGTTCGTTTACACAAAAACGAAGCTCAAAGTCACCAAAAACCATCATTTCTGAAAACTCCGGGGATTTGCAAAAACTCCGTCTTCACGTTTGCTTGTAAACAGAGACAAACGGACATTTAGGCTTCAGAACGTCACATTATGAAACAGAAACGTCACCAGCGTCATGAGTGCGACCTTTACAATTTGTTTGGCCACCGTCAATATTTTCTTGTATTTTACTTGTTTTATATTCTAAAGTCACACTTAAAAGTAACTCCACTTCTCTGTCTCTCCAAACGAAAGACTCTCGTTCATCTTGGAAGTAACTGGAAGTTACTCGTGTCATTTGTTGATGTTTTTCCAGGATTCTGATTGGCTAGCATGACTTTATCTTCTCGTTACACTGCCCCCTGTAGGTTTGGCTGCTCATAGCACCTTAACAGTGTATTTATGCGGGTTTGTGTAAATTATGGTATTTTTCAAAACGTAGAGGGGGAAATATCAGTTTTTGTAAATACCCGGCTATGTGTAAATGTGGCCTAAAACATAGTTTCCTTACAATTCCTATTATTTAATCAAATTTGCATGAAGTTAAGATGTTATAACGTGAAACTGTGAGCAAAATAGTTTAAAAGTTATTTGAATTACAGAAGAATAATATTATAGTAATAAATAAATTGTCAGATTAATTCACAGCGTTTGTTCGGAGTGGTTATGAAAAAATGGGGCGAAAAAAAAATTAAAAAAAATAAAAAGAGTCCACAGAAGCAGATGAAGGTGAAGTTTCGTACTGATGCCCATAAAGTTGGAATAATTTTATTTTCAGAAGCATTTTTATTCCTCTATTCATTCACAATTATTAAATGAGAACAGATTTAAAAAAAAAAAACATTTTATTCCAACTTTTTGAGCAACAGTGTCTATCAATGTTAGAACTAAAACTTATAAGACTGACAATCATTTAATTGATGACATACATCAATAAAGCTGCATATTGGAATAAAAGAACTAAAGCTGAGTGTTATCAAACATGTGCTTAAAGAAAAGACAATTTAGATAAATCTGAAGTAAATAATGGAACAATAATTCCTCTTTAAGAACATGAATAAATGAACATATAATCCCACCTAAAATATAGAAATGTAGTAGTGTTTGCTTCATCCAAGACCCTCTTTAGGAGTGACGTGTAGAGATGTTTTAAGGCAACAACGTTGCATTTATCTCCATGAGCATATGAACCTTGGTCCGTGTTGGACCTCCCGTTCAGCTGTACAGCAGCTCATTTTGAACACAAACACTAGCAAATACATTTTTCACCCTCACAACCTTTGTGTCTGACAGAAGTGAGCATTCAGACCCAGAGTGACCTTTGACCTCACAGCAAGGTTGGTCCTTTTCATTCTTTTCAGGCACCAAATGTTTCACATGAACCAGGGAACCGAACACTTATGGAGCCCACATTGTTCTCCGGGCAACCTTTCCCCCCCCCGCCCCCGTCCTGCGGCCCTGTGTGTCTCTGCTCGCCCTTCTGCCGTCTCCTGCTCCCTGTGTGAGGACAAGCCCTCAGTCCACGCAGGCCAAGCGTGACTTCAAAGCAGGGCCGGCCCAAGCCAATAATACTGATTATTGATCATTCACACACCCACTATAAACTTATTTCATGTTCTTCCCTGTCATTACAAATACACTTGTAAAACTAGATGTAAGAACTTTTTGTTGTAGTTAGATTGTAATCCACAGGGATTAAGACAATGGAAGCTACAACAGATTAACAAACTTGCAGAAAAATCTTTCAATTAATATTTATCAAAGTCAGCAACTGCCCCTACTGGCCACACAGAGAAGCAACAGGTCAAAGGTCAGAGAGCTGCACAGTTGCAGCAGAGTTGTTTCCATCATCCTACTGTCAGCCTGGCAGGTTTTTACCATCTATGGTTTTTAATCTGAAATCGAGCAAATTCAGCTACAAGGGCGGCCTGGGGTTGATTTACACTTAATATTTAAAGTGATATGATTGTGTGGTTTGTTTTTGTATTGTCCTGTTACATATGTTAACTGTACACGCACTGATGCTGATGCTTTTACACAAACGAAGTTCCTAACGGATAAATAAAGTTATTTATTTTATTATTTATTTATTATATAGTACTAAGTGTGATACTGAGTGTCATCTACAGTGTAGGCCTACTAAAAGAAACAAAATAATCAAATAGATCATTTATAAACCACGGATAAGTCCGTTTTTGTGACATGGTGGGCCTCAGATGTGAAGTGCCGTGCGCAACAATGCACGGTTGAATGAAACATTACCAGTGGAGCTGCCGAGAGGCAGGAGTCAATATGCCAGCAGTAGTCTACTGTTAACATAATATTGTTTATGTAATAATAATCATTATTGTGGTTTTGTACAATAACATACCTGTGATAATGTATGAATCACTCACACATTAAAAAAAAATATATATTTTTTTTTTAACTCTTGGGTGCCCCCTAGTGGTCACGAGGCCCTAAGCAGCCGCTTAGTTCGCTTATGCCTTGGGCCGGCTCTGCTTCAAAGATCATGGCTTGTGGGTGGTGAGTTGCTGGGCATCTGAAGCCTAGATGCTGACTTTACTCCTGTAACATGAAGGAATGGAGAATGTGTGTTGTGTGCACTCCTTAACGTATTAGCTGCATAGTTTCAAACCAGCATGAATGAATGCACCAGCATAATAATACAAGATAAATAAATGTTTAAAATACAAAAGTAGTTGTGTGAGAGGTTGATACACATGTGTTTAAGTGGCATAGTCAAATACATGACAGTGCCATGATGGTGCCATCACGCCATCATCAGACCAGCAGAACTCACCATACTGCAGGTTTGAAAGAGTGAGATAGCTCCAGGATCATGTTCTGGATCTCTGGAAAGCGTCTGGAGACAACTTTTGCTGTATTAGAGGCTATATAAATAAAATTGAATTGAATTGAATTGAATAGAAGTGCTACATGGGAATTAGTGAACATAATCATAGGAAAACAAGAATGACTACACCACCCATTCACCCTACCGCCACTCATGTTTCTGGATGAATGATCCTCCCTGTGGTCTCAGTGACAAGACTAGAGATGGGAATTTATAAGATTTGTACGATTCCAATTCTTTTGATTCTGCTGGTTTGGTTATTTATTGATTCCCTTATTGATTCTCATTTGGAAGAAGGGTTAAGGTTGCATGCGGTGCGCGCAAATGTTTTTACCTGTTGGTAGTATTTCCTCCCTCTGACGATATATCCACTTGGCAAGTATTGTAAATTACCCTGTTTTTGTCTATTTTACTGAAATGTAACCAGAGTCTCGAGTGTATCGCTTAGGCGCCTTATTGACTGCTACGTAACATCGTTTTGTGTTTCAATTCCAAGGAATTGAACCACTGGGAACCAGTTCTTCACAACAGGTTCTCGATTCCCATGCCTAGACAAGACTGCTGCATACGTTTGCTGTCTAAGAGCCCAGATATACTTGCAGTTTGAGCTTGCGTTCGCGTCCGTTCACCTGCACCACCAACTGCAACGTCACTCGCGTAGTACGAGAGGAGAGCGCGTCGTACCGGCGGTGACCGATAGGGGGCAGTAAGCAGAGAAACAGTTGGAAAAGTGATTAAATATTTAGTAGTAGAGGTAGCAGCAGCGGTAGTAGCAGTAGCAGATTAGAACAACAAGTTTACATGACACCATTGGATGATGTAAGAGATTATAACATTGCTTTGGTTGTGATCTCAGCAAAGGAAACGGCGCCAGCGACCTCTGCGTCGTCACTTGTTGTTAGCTGGTATCAGACCGGGACCAGCTGGTATCAGACCGGGGTCGCCTACGCGTTCAGTGTCTTTTTGAGAACGCGCATGTCGACGCGTCAAATGAACACAGGATACGCGTGGCGGCCATGATGCGTACGCGTTCTGAACTGCAAGTATATCTGGGCTCTAAAGGACACCTATAAGTCACATAAAATACTCAGCAAAAACCACCACCAAGCGCCCACAGCCTGGGTGGGGTTGGAAAGGGCCTTTCTGTGTGGAGTAGCTAATGGGAGCTACCCTCACAAAAACATGCAGCAGTCCTGGGCTATACTGCCCCCTCTGGCCAGCCGGGGCACCAGATGGGGTGGGGAGGATCTGGCCGGAATAACGTGATCCTTCCACGCGCTACATCCGGCCGGAGAATCCCCACCCTGTCAGGTGAAAAGATGCGGCCTGCTCACTCCTCAGGATAAGGAGGAGACCTGAGCTCAGTGCAGGGCACTCCCGGGGTTGGTAGAGGATGGCAATGCCCAGGACTGTTACTTAGGTAGGAGCACTGGGTGATAAAATGGGGGAAAAATCAGGATAAAAATATAAAAGATTAAAAAAAACACCACCAAGCTTCTTTTCTCTCTCGTGACAACCCTTACGGCTGTACTGGTCATACACCCGCAGCTCCACGAAGCACCGCAGCAGATGCCCTAAAGACACAAGACAAACAGGACAGTGACTGTGCATCAACCCAAACAATGTTTTTAAAAGAGAAAGACGTTATTGGTTGAGAAGAGTAAACACAAGAGGATTAAATGAAAAAGAGAAAAAGAGCAAGCAGAAAGTGGTGTGGGATGTGTGAGCGTCTGATTGGATGGCGCTGTGTATGGTTGTTTTTACCCGCGTGCTGCTGCATTTGCATGTGTGTGATCTTAATCGCCGTCTCCTGCTCTCGTCCGTCCGGCGTGTTTGCTTTGCCCCGACGTTTGGGGCCGCGGCCGTTTGTCTGCACCTGCACTAGACACACAGGCCGCTGGGAATGCGGTGGAGGACAGCGCCGGCCCGGCAGACCCGTCCTCCAGCGCCATCTCTGTTTACCTGCTATTGTTCTGCAGCTTCTGTGTGCCGTTGCAGAGAAAGGAGTGATTTATGTGTGCAATGACAACAACAAGTGTTTGGGCTGCAGTGGCGCCAACGCTCTTCTTTATCCCGCAGAATCGTCTGAAGCCCAGAGGCGCTAACGCTGCGGCCGGGTTTATTAGGGAGCTTCAGCAGAACGCCTCACTGGGAATCAATAGGCCTTTTTTCTTTGTTTTTGCAGCAGCAACGTATTCTGGGATTATTTACTGACATACTCAGATTCAAAAGGACAGGGTAACCATGTGAGGAAGTGAGATAATTTCCTTCATAAGTACACCGCAGGCCGTCTAGTCGTTGAGAAGAGACAAGCGCGGTTTCCTAATGAGGTCAAGTTGCCCACTAGTTGACTTTTTCTCTCCTTCTATCCCCCCTTCATCTCTTCTATGCTACATCTGATATTGTTGATGTTGTTTTTCTTTCTCTTTCTTCCTGAAAAATGAATAGTGTCTCTGTCACGCCGGGGAGTGAGGGGTTCTGGGTTGTCTCCTTCCTGCTGCCTGTCTTATCTCGTGCACAGATCCCGGCCTGACCTGCTTTGGTGCTGGGCCTCTGCTCGCGCCCCTCCATTGTGGAGGCAGTTAAAGAGGGGGTTGCTCTCTACAACCCCCCCGACACACACATTGCAAAAACTCTAAATCTTAACAAGAATATTTGTCTTATTTCTAGTTAAAATGTCTCATTTTTAGTAAAAAAAAAAATCTCATTACACTTAAAACAAGACTCATCACTGGAAAAAACAACAATTTTCACCTGTTTCAAGTAGATTTTCACTTAAAATAAGTAGGAAAATCAGTGCCAGTGGAACAAGATTTTTTTGCTTGTTGAGGAGATAGATTTTTCTACTTATTTCAAGTGTAAATTTACTTGAAACAGGTGAAAATTGTCAAATAACAAGTTATTTTTCTGGTAATGACTCTTGTTTTAAGTGTAATGAGATTTTTTGACTAAAAATGAGACATTTTAACTTGAAATAAGACAAATATTCCTGGTAAGATTTTGAGTTTTTGCAGTGCACACACACTTTAATTATTTTTCTTTTCATATTTATCTTCCTGATCATTTTGAGCAAAAGCAGGAAACCTCAATACCTGCTCCTTTCTGTGTGAGACCACACTCAGACGTTTGAGAGGTTAATGGGGGAGATACAGACGTGGGAAGGATGGGAGGGTGAGGGGTTTTTACGACGTGGGGGGATTTCTGGCTGAAGCCTCGCCATGAGGTCCTCATTTGTTCCCGGGGCCATTACCGTGACATACTGTTTACAATTGCTGACAGATTAGGTTTACTTGAGGATTTACATTATTCCTTGGGCTGAAACGTATAAACATGGCTGACACTTTTCTGCTGTGCTGCTGTCGTAAATTAATGCAACGTTCTGAGGCAGCCAGGCTTATTTTTAAGAAAACCAAACATGTGAGATTAGATCAGGTCTGTGGACAAACAATATGCTCCAGTTCCTGTGCGGGTACGCGGGACCAGCTCTGACCCGCCCCCCGCTGAACAACCATTCATTCATTCATTCATTCATTCATTCATTCATTCATTCATTCATTCATTCATTCATTCATTCATTCATTCATTCAAGTTCTTTCACTTAGCAGACCTGACCCACTCCCTTGTGTGGTCCAAGAGAAAATGTTCACATTATAAGAATATACTGTTTTACACGAAGACTTTTCACCTTTTTGAAGTAATGCGAGTCTACGAAGCCATTTAAAAAAGAGCTTTAATATATACTTCAACATGTTTGATATCAGGCCGGCATCTGTGCAGGATACAAGACAGACAGAAGGAAACGGACACACAAACGATTTACTGGCATATTTTTTAAAAAAGGGACAGAAAACATATAAAATATATATATTTGAAAATGTATAACTGCATTCTTCATCCATCATTTGATATACTTTATACTCCCGCCCACCCCCCAAAAAAAACAAAAAAAGAAAATCACTGGGTTTGTATGTGTACATTTATGTATGTGTACCTGTAGCGGCGGCCGCCCCGGGCCCACTGCTCCGGGGGGGCCCACTCCGAAGAGGAAAAAAAAAAAAAAAGTGTTCTGAATAAAATAAGGAAAGTTGGACAGTATAACACTTGCGTTCATAAGGATAAAGTTGTTTAAAAAATAAAAATGAAACAAATAGTCCCTTCTCCCCGTGTGTGTCTGCCTGTCATGCACAGGTTCGCACGCGCATCTGTTTAAGGCTGATTTATGGTTCCGCGTTACACCAACACAGAACCTATGGCGTAAGGTGCGCGTCGCCGCGTAACCTACGCCGTAGCAATGCGTCGAGCCAGTTGTCGCATCAGAGCCTTAAAAGGAACCCTGCATATTAAGACATGTAGTCCCTAATTAGCCACAATTGTTCTCTTATACTAAAATATGTTGTTAGAAACACATAAAATAATCTAATTGCTTTAAAAATCTACAATGTTTATCACATATTTTGACCTGTGGGAGGCGCCATGTTTTACCTGCGTAATGCATTCTGGGGGCGATGACGTACGACGGTGGCTCTGGGAAGATAAGCCCCGTTAGTTTAACTGGGACAGGTATCTAAAACATAGATGAGCAGCATCTCCCGGCCGTGGAGGCTGACGAGGGAGCCCATAAGACGCCTCGGTTCAGGCAAACTGGATCAAGGTTCTGTGATGCACGGGAGATCTGCAAAAATGATCAAAGTCATGCGCATCTTACCAGTGCATTAGGCTCCTGCGTAGACGCCGTAGCCTGCGTAGCCTACGCCGTAGCCTGCGTAGCCTACGGCGTAGACGGCGTAGCCGGGGCTCTACAGCCCGCAGCGCTCCGCCGCCCGCTCTCCGCTCTGCGCTCTCGCTGCCGCCGCCGGGATGGAGACGCCGGTGGGCAATATGCACGTTTGAGTGGGCATAGCCCCCCCCTCTCCCCCCTAAAACTGGCCTCGGTGCTGGGTGATGACAGACCCGACGCTGAGGGGACTGGCCCGGGACTTTGACGAAACGGGAGGCGCAGACTTCGCTTCAAATAGGCAAGAACATCTTTATTTAATTTAATGACGCCAGATCTGGCTGGGGTTTTTATTGTAGCATCGGCTATCTGCTAGTTTAAACGTGTGGTCGGTTAGTCTATCTGAGTTTTATGGTGTTTTTATAGTTCATGCTTTATGGTGCGGCACTTTTTTTTTTTTTTTTTTTAACTTTTTTGTAGGTGCGCCGTCACCTTAATGTTTGGCTGTGTTTTGATCTGTGTTTCTGGTGCGCCGTCACCTGTTTAGCTGTGTTTTCATCTGTTTCTGGGTGTCAGAACAGTGGACGGGGGCTAGCAGGTGCCACCGTGTGACGTCACTACCCAGAATCACTACAACAATGGCGACCTACATGTTAAATTATATTTTCAAATTTTATAAAAACGAAGACATCAAAAAGGTTTTTTATATCACATTGTTATAATTGATACCAACATTTATCTTTTAAGACCTACATGTCTTAATATGCAGGGTTCCTTTTAACTCATGCTGAGTTTCAGCAGCTGAAGTTGATTAAAAACTCTCTCCGGGCTGCATGGATGGGGACAGACTACCAAACCTCACCTTCCTCTCAATCCAGAGGGACATCGCCGTTGATGAGAGCAAGTTTATTGTGACCAAAAAGACGAGTCATTAAGAAATCCAGTGCTGCGGTTGCCAGATCTGACAGGTTCCAGCCCAAATGCAATGTAAAACCCACCGAAATAATGAAAAACCAGCCCGAATCTTACATTCTCTTGTTAAAACCATTAATTATTAAATGCGTAATACATTTCATCTTCACATTACTGAATAACCTAAAAAAAAGTTCAGGCTTCAAACAAAAACTACAATAAAATGGAGCAGAATATATATTATCAGTGAGTTTATTGTGTAAATTTCTACTTTTCTCTGCCATAATGGAAACTTTTTTTTGTTAATAATTTCTCCTAAATATTTAGTAAAACCCAGGAAAAGCAGCCCAAATATATATTTTTTTAGCCCAATTGGGCTGAAACCTGCCCAACCTGGCAACCTCACCTTGCTCTCAATCCAGAGGGACTTCGCCGTTGATAAGAGCAAATAAGGTGAAGAACCGGCTGATGAGATAAAAAAGTCGAAATTATGAGATAGAAAGTCGAAATGATGACTTTTTCTCATAATTATGACTTACCCTGGGGATATTTTTATTTTTAAGTCTAAGATTTCATCTTATTTTTTTGTTTTACTGGCGGAAATGAGCTTCCATAGACATCACTGGATGTCATTTGATTTTTATCTCCAGTTTGATACTTATATCTTAAAGTCTGCATTAGGCTTATAATTAGGTTTGACATAATGACTGGTAAATCCATGGTGCTAGAACCTCATTTGAATGGTTCTGACCGTGTCGCTGCTGCTGTTGGAATTGTGGTTGGTTGGGCCTGATCTGTGGCATTTTTTTAGCGATTATGTTTTAACGGGGATGTTTAGGCCTCAAGGGCCCATCTAGAATGCTTCGCCCCCCCTAGGCTGGGACCCCTGCTCCGCCCCTGATGTGTACGCATATGTATGCGTATATATATGTATATATATTAAATATAGTAATAATGCACATATATATCATTAATTACTCATTAATATGTGTGCAGACAAGGTAAAAAAAAAAAAGATATACTTTATACTTATCAAAGCATTCAGAGATATTGGGCATCGTTTATCACAGCAAAATTAATCAATTAAGAGATAAAAATTATCACTTTGGTATGGAAGCGTATTGTATTCACTTGAGAAAAAAAAATCTGGTCAGTTTTTCTGAATTAACGAGATAACTATCTCAGAATTCTGAGAAAAGTTTTAATGGAAAAAAAAATCTGGTCCCCGTCACGTCAGGAGTCCCCGTCACGTCCCAATGCCAAGCCCCACGCCAAGTCGTCCAGGTCCCATGCCAAGACCCAGGCCTGGGCCTCGTGGGTGACCCCCAGAGCTTTCTCGCCGGTCGGCCCAGTCCCGAGGTCGGACCCTGGAACGTTGGCCTTGTGTTGTGAATGCAATACGCTTCCTTAGCATTCTTCATCCATCATTTAATATATTTTATACTTATCAAAGCATTCAGAGATATTGAGCATCGTTTATCACAGCAAAAGTAATCAATTAAGAGATACAAATGATCACTTTTGCATTCACAATCAAACTCTTGAAAGAATATTCCAATTAAAATCCCAGGCGAAAGATCAAATATGAACGACAGAAAGAAATACAGAGACTGAAACGTATAAGACTAATGGCGTCTCATGTGCTTCTGCGCCTCCACGTCCTGCTGCGGCGCCGCTCTGGCCCGCGTGTCCTCAGACGTTCGTCCATCACGCCGAGCCTCAGCCACAGAGGAAAGAAAGTCGACTGCGTCTCCAGCCTTTGGTGGTCCTGCTGATTAATAATTTCCCAAAAGGAAATGATAAACACATGAAGTAATTGCACTGAAGAAAATGAGAGTTTATGACTTTGGACTAGTTTGGGGCAGAGTTTGAGAGTGAGCACCAGAAACAGATCGGAGCCGGTCTCGGCTACACTGGCGTTATTCTTCTGGATTTGTTTTCTTGGTTTTCTTTCTGCGTCTTTGTAATTCATCTTAATCTTTTTTTTCTCCGGCTGTGTACGCGGCCACAGGACAAGAAGGGCTGAGTTCATCAGGGGAGCCGGCCTCTGATCCACGCTCTGCAAATGTGAAAGAACTTTGGCTGACCCCTCGGCCACCTGCATGTGGATGTTTTTAATTAATACATTTAGTTTTCCATGGGTCTGTTTACTCTGAAGGAAGAAAAAAAAAAAAAATGGCGCGAGAGGGGAAACATGGCATCCCGGGCGGGTCGGTATCCGGAGTAAGGTTTGGCATGCTGCTTACTGAGACCACAGATATTTCCCAGTCTTCCATCTCTGCCTTCCTCTCTCCTCATCAGCATGTCCGTCCTGCTCCGGCTCTCACAAGCGCGTAGTCAGACCTAACACTCACCGCCGTGTCTTTTCCGCGCCAGGGCGCTGACCTCTCCCAACAATGCTGCGCTCTGCCTTTTCTTTAGGCGTGAGGAGGGTCGCGACTCTTTAACAGGGAAGGCTGTCTTCTTCTCTCGCTCTACAGAGACACACATCCGCACACACGAGTGAAAACACACAGCGTTGATTGTTTCGTTTATACATGCAAACAACCGGGGTTTATGTGAGGCCGTCGAGCCGCTGGCGTCCCAGACAAGACAGATTTATAGTGCGTGCTCTCCCAGGAAAAGACAGAAACATCATTTATTTTCTCCACCATATTCAAAAATACTTCAATATTATTAGTTTAGTCTGGTTTTGAGAGCTTAATCTTGTTTTGAGGGACTTCACAAATTTGATTTAAATGAAAACTTGTTCCCCTAGCAAAGTATGTAATTTCTTTCTTATCAAAATATAAATAAATGAAAAGGAGCTGCAGCTACTTAAGCAGAGCTGTGCATGCTGGTACTTTGAGCTGATAGTTAACATCAGACGGAGCATGCATGGTGGAAGTGGTGTTTATTGGTGGATTGGTGATTTAGATGGGTAGCAGGAATTTAAAATTGAGTTTAAAAAGCAAAGCAAAGCAGAGATTAGGTAGTCTGTTCAGCCTCCTTGCATCAATGTTTGGATGTAAAAGGTCCATTTGAATCCAAACAATAACCTTCTCCCAAACATAGCCAAGTAGCTTTGTCGACTAAACCTAAACAAACAATGACAGACTAAAACAGTATCCTAAAACAGTGTCCGGGTACACGACCGCAAGGACGGAATACAGTACAAAAGCAAAGTCTACATAACTAATAGTAGGAGCAGGACACAAACCTCTAAACTCTAAATCCTGGAACTATTTCTACCTCATCTCTATGGGCCATTGCAGTCTTTTCTTATGGACACATATGGTACTGTTCCACTAGTACCTACTCTGCGCGTTTCTACTCGCCACGCCCCGTCTTGCGCTTCTCCACTACGGGCCGAGACGGGTAGAGGCGTGCCGAGTAGGTACTTTTTCTGTATCTACTCTGCCGAGGTTCTAAGCGTGCTGAGTCGGCCCTGTATCTGACATCATCACTCTACACGCCACTGATTGGTCGGGGGGCTGGAGTCAGACGACTGAATCAGGAAGCTGGGAGTCAGCGCGAGAGCGGCTCGCGGCTCTTCATTTTATCCGACAGGCAATGGCAGCGCAAACTTCTGTTTGGTGATCCAACTCTGAGGTGCAGATGTTCATAAACCTGGTGCTGAGGAGAGGATTAAAAAGGGATCTAGACGGAGATAAGGAACGACCAGATCTACCAGGAGCTCTGTCACTTCATAGCTGCTCACGGCTCCAGCTGATTTCTCATCAGCACGACACGAACAACATTTTTTTAAAAAGCGTTGCCGCTTGAAGCTTCTTTCACTCTCATTTTTTAACTTGATATCAAACACAAGCCAAGCCAGCAGCACATCTATCATCTCCTCCAGGTTCTACATCTTTAGTCAAATACGTCACAGCAGCTTCGCTCCAACTTCCTACTTCTCATCTGGGTGTTGAAAACAAACGGGGAAGAGGCGGGTGGAGGCGGTACGAGGCAGGACGAAGCATCCCGAGTCGGGGCGCGCTGAGTAGGTAGTAGTGGATAAGCGCCATTAGAGCATCTCTTTCTCCGCTACTCGTCACTCAACCAGCACAAGCTGCCTCTAGTTAATTAACTGGAGTTGTTTATACTCCCTGGATGGATACAATCCGGACGTCTGAATGCTGGTGCTCGCATGATCGGCCCATGCCGGGTGGTCGGGGTTCGCCTGGGTCCCAGTCCATCACCGTGGGTTCCCTGGCTGCCTCCTTCCGTGGTCATGGGGGCGCTTCCCGGGGCTTCCCTCTATCGTCGCTGGGAGGGGGCGGGCTTTGCTGGTGGTGGGTTTCCTCCCGCCCTCTTTTGGCCCTCTGTGGGGTTGCTGGTTGTCTGGGTTCCGGGTTCTTCCTTGTCGGCTTCTGGTCTCTCGGGTGGCGGGGTTGCCCCCACCCCACTCCACTATAGTTACAGTTCAGGTAGAGCATAGTGTGACTTTACACACACACAGTTACACCGTGTCCTAACTGCATGCGATGCGAGCGAGCGTCAGCGACAAAATATATTCCATTGCTTTATTGGATTATCTATTGGACTGTCCTAACTGGCCGCGAGCGACGCAGCGCTGCACAGCACGACGCGGCTCGTCCGTTGACCTCGCTGAGCTGCGCGGATTCCAGCCAATCAGCGCGTTGCGAGGTGCTGCTACTTTAGGAGCACACGGGGGGGGGGGTAGTGCGGTGAGTAAAAGGCGAGTTTCAGCTGTCAATCAAAATAACGTGGGGGCCCATAACGCTTTTAGTGTGGACAGAGAGCGTCCGATGTCACGCAGTGCGACGCGATAGTCGGACGCTCGCATGCAGTTAGGACACGGTGTTACACAGACATACACACCTGCTCACTCACCTATATGCTCACTCCACAGTTTTGGGGGACAGATAATCACAGTAGCCTAGCTTTGATTCAGTCTCAGGGACCTGAAATGGTTGCTGCTTGTGTCTCTGCCTGTTCTCGTGTCTGTTTGTTTGTTTTTATCTCTTACAGATCTCCAAGGCTCGTGTGCTCGTTGTGTGTTTCCCTGTGTTTTTCGCGTTTAAGTGGATGTCACCCCTCACCCCACCCTTCCCTTTCACATAAAAAAAAAAAAAAAAATGCTGGTGCTCGCAGAAAATATACATCTACATGTGAATTCTCTTGTCCACCTCACAAATGCAGTTTTTGACAATTCTTCTTATATTATTACAGGTTTTTGTCCGTCATCTGTATTATCTGTTCAACACAACCAAAGCGTCCAACACGGCGTACACCAACATGTGCATAAACAACCCTGACAGTCAGAGCAGGGTGTGAGCAGGAGGCCAGAGAGTCTGCGATCCCCACTGAGGTGATAAAAGGAGAGAAATCTGAAAAACAGAGAATTAATGTTGCGTTTGATCTGCGGGCCCGGAGGCAGGAACCCCTGTCCTGTGAGCTCCATGATTCAACTGCAGTGAGCTCGTTTGTAGCACAGCGGAGGCCGGTGTACACGTCTCTTGGAGGAAGCAGCTTCATGAGTCTCGGGGTTACACGGACACAAGTCAAGCCGTCCCTCGTGTGAATCAGGCAGGAAGAAGCCATACCACAAACATGGAAGTCGAGAACTAAACAGAGGTGGGTAGAGGAGCCAAAAATTGTACTCAAGTAAAAGTACTGTTACTTCTGAATAATATGACTCAAGTAGAAGTATAAAGTAGTCATCCAAATAATGACTTGAGTAAAAGTAAAAAAGTACTTGGTGAAAAAACTACTCAAGTACTGAGTAACTGTTGAGTAACGTCTGATTTATTTTTTTAACACAACCATTCAAACAGACAAAAGTACAAACTAATCATCTTCAGGCAAATTAAATCAATAAAATAATAAAATTGATTAAAATTAATAAAAAATAGCTTAAATTAAAATAATCTTAAAGTCAATTCAAGTACTTTAATAAATAATAAAATAAATAAAATAATAACAGAATAAAAAAATAAATTAAACACAAGTAGCACAAAACTTCAAGCCATTGTACTTTTCTTTTTTAACCAGGCAGAACTAGAACAAGCCCATGAACTCATAGAAACTCTGTGTGTGTTTGAGTCTGTGTAAATGTGACAAAACATGCAAAAACTAACATTTTTCCCAAAGAATCACCCAGTGATGTCATGAGACTGACGCGTACGTGGATAAAAGAAATAAAAGAAAAGTAACAGCTCAACGTAGCCTAATGTAGCGGAGTAAGAGGAACAGTTTCTTCTTCACAAATCTACTCAAGTAAAAGTAAAAAGTATAGTGATTCAAAACTACTCCTAAAAGTACAAAATTTCCCAAAACCTACTCAAGTAAATGTAACAGAGTAAATGTAACTGGTTACTACCCAACTCTGGAACTAAACCTACATCTTCAGGGCTGTATTTTTGCATTTCTCTAGTCCAGGGATCATCTGCTGAATCGGTCCTTCGATTTGTCTGTTGTGGAAAGTGAATGTAATTTATTTTAGGAGGGGCCAGGATTGATGAGGAGTCCAACTAAAACAGAGTGCAGAGACAAGGGAGCCATCCCATAGCATTCCTGTGTCCCCTTGCTTCCTGTTTTCGACCGAGGGGCACTCAAGCTCAGGACTGTGTGCGATTTGGGCGTGTGTGTGATTTGTGGAGGATGTTTGGCACAGCGGTGGACTTTATCAACACTAAGGAGGAAACAAGTTTAGGGCTCTTGGGAAACATGTCCTTAACCCAAAGAGTGGGTTGATGCATTAGAAAATAAAGTCTCTTTGTTTGCAGGATCTCGTGAAGTGCTGATTCACCAGCGAAGGGTATTTAAAGTACTGAGGTTGGGCTCGCTGCAAAGTGGACTGACCTGCTGATAAATATATGATGGAGCTAAACATTGTTAGCATAGTGGTAGGTTTGTTACAGAAGCAAAAAAGACAAAAATACACGCATGAAGACTGACCGGCTGAACCGCGTGACCTCGGACCGACAAAGAAGGTCTTTCAGAGTTCGAGCCACAGAAGGTCTGACTGCACGAATACTCAGAATCCACAGGCCAATCTTAGGCTTATACTTGAAAACAATCGTTCCAAATGCTTGATTTTATTGTTCTGGTGTGGGGCTGATCTGGAAAGAGATAACTGCTCATGGAAAGGGTTGCCTCGGTCAGACGAGAGGACGACCCTGCATTCTGGTTTAGTTTTGCAAAATAAAGACTGACACAGTGTAATATGTCACATGTTGCTCATTTGAGGATGTAACGGCTTTATTTGAAGACCATAGTAATCGAAACCATAATCGTATTGAGGCCATAATCTCTCTCTCTGTGAATAGATGTAAACATAAGCCACAGACTTATAGACGCTTTTTCAGCCTACATCATGTAATGTTGCATTTTGGCAACAGAAGTAGTGATGTTCTCCAGCAGTCGCGACTGAAAGACGAGGTAGCAACTTGTTAGCAGCCATTTAACAAACTGTTCCCAGCATCAACATGTCTGGTTGTTGCGTATACTGTTGTACGAATCGCTATTCCACCGGCGGACCAAAGTTTTAAAGGATTCCGACAGGATCACGACCATTTCAGAGCAACCGGCGGCGTCTGTGACTGCATGCGAATCAACGTGTGGACTGGGATGAGGACATAATAAAAAATGCTCGCTTTATATCAGGTAAGGTTATCTATCTACTGTCTGATTTTACGGGAAAGCCTTGTTTACATTAGTGATTGTCTGTAGGATGCTGAATAATAATCAAATGCAGCTAGGGTTTGATAAGCTGGCATTAGATTTGGCTGGTGCTTGCTCGGCTAAACAAATAACAGTTTAATTTAATTCAGGTGCCATTAAAGTGCCACTAAACTTTAACAACAATATATTAGAATCAAACTGCTTCTATATGACGTAAAAGGTAAATCATAATTTTGGTTACAATCTTTCTGATCTCCAAACACAAAACTGTGAGTCTATGTCTTGTTATTTGACGTTGACCATAGAAAACGTGTTCATAAGCATCCAAGGACATCCAGGCTCGTAATTTCTCTCTGGTGTACACGCTTGGTTTCTCTGTTAAATAGGTCTATAGGTCTATAGATATGGTGCCACTTGCTAACGTCTTCAACCCACACATTAACAGAACACAGAAGTCGGACACCATTTGTCAAACGTCCAAAGACAGCTTGTTAGGGTGGTAGTCTAGTGGCTGAAGAGGTGGGCTTGTGGATGGGAGGACCCAGGTTCAAGCCCCGGAATGGCAACCAAGATGAACCACCTTGGGCCCTTGAGCAAGGCCTTAACCCTAATTGCTCCATGGTGAGTGTCTCAGATGTAAGTCGCTTTGGATAAAAGCGTCTGCTAAATGACACTAGTAGTAATACTAGTAAGATAACGTTAGCCATCTTTAGTTAATAGCCTGACAAGCTGTTTATCTCCATCATACTTCTGTTGCCAAAATGCGCGTGCATACGGTGTACGACTCAGGGGTCACCAATCCTGGTCCTCGAGGGCCAGTGTCCTGCATGTTTTAGAGTTTTCTCTGCTTTAACACACCTGATTCTAATTAATCATCGTCATCAACCTGTCATCCAGGTCTGCACGATTCTGTTAACGACACAGTCACTTTTATCACGGTGCAATGAAGCAGGGAAACATGTAAAATATGCAGGACACCGGCCCTCGAGGACCAGGATTGGTGACCCCTGGTAGGATCTATTAAAAACCTACTCCAGGTACATCTTTGGGGTCCTCACCTGATACCTCTTATTGCAGGGGGGAACTCAAACAGGGCTCCCCCTCATTTATTTTCCGTCAGCCACTGGCTAAAGTGTGTTTGACGAGAATTTGACTAGTTCACAATTGAATGCTGATTTCCTGCTGATCAGTCACTGACCCGTCAGCGAGCACTGCTGCTGGCTAGTCGGACCTGAAGTCACATAGTATTTGTCTTAAATGTATGGAGCATTAAACCCTTTAACTAAAGCTGCAGTTATGAGAGCCGCCTCGAACAGAAGCTCCAAACTTTACCTTCTTCAAAAAACATTGCTATGTTATACCAACTTCCGCAACATGAAGAACACGTTTTCACAATATAACCTGGCAGATGTACGACCCTGACTTTAAAGTCATAGCATCCCTGTGGGATTCCACGAAGCAGGAGTTGACAAGAAAGACTGTTCGTCAGGTTTATTTGGCTTTTTCCTTTCTGCAGGGGTAGAGTATCACTGTTTACCGACATATTGATTTGGCACAGGTTTAAGCCAGATCTCCTTCCTAACACGACCCTTCCATTTATCCGGGCTTGGGAGGAGCACTATGAGGACAAAGCCACTCTTTTTAAACACACCTGCTAAGTGCAAATGGACCGAGGAAAATGGTGCTGATTGTGCTGAAAAGAAAGCTCTTTTGTTCGCACCAAATAATATATATTATATGTGCCAGTCAGATTTGTGTTACAAAGATAAGAGTGTCAGCGGTGAACCAGCGGCTCGTCTCCTGACCAGGATCCCCAGATCTACTGCTCTCTTTCAGGTAGTTGACGAGGAATAAAACACAGCAGCGGTTCCTCGGTTTGACACGTCCAGTTGTTGTCCACTGACAGCTGAGAAAATTCATATCCCCGTAATGGTTTGACCTTTTCACACAGAAAACAGTTGAAGGGACAAGATTTATGCAGGTTAAAACGCCGAGACTTCTCATCCTGCATCCCAGTGTTTAGAAACCTCTGAGTGCAGATTGTGGCTGACGAGTCATTTACACCTACAATGCACACGTTGTGTTTCTTTAAGATTCAGACAGAAATATAAGACCTGCGTGGGGCAAGACCTTGCTGGCGACCATAACTTGTTTGTCAGAAAGATGTCGTTGTCACTCAAACATGTCTGTCTATGATCTGAACAATGGGGAAGCATCCTCCCACTGCAGGATGTTTGTGTCCAAATGATTCAATAAAAAAAAAAAAGACTTCAAAATTTTTTTCACTTCACTTCGAACCAAAAGTGTTCAAATGCAATTTTTTGGTTCTCAAATATTTTTTGCACTCAAACACTTTTTTTCTTTGATTGAAAAAGTTTTTTTTATTGAAGTTTTTTTTTTATTGAAAATATATATTTTTTTTGAAGCAACTTCTTTTTTGATTAAATGATACAGACACAAATGTCCTACCCATAATATGGCCCAAACACAAAACACTACTTCAATAAAAAAGTAGCTTCAAACAAAAACACTTAACTTCTATCAGAGAAAACATTTCCAATCAAAGAAAAACAGTGTTCAAGTGCATTTTTTTGAGTCTCAAATATTTTTTTGCACTCAAACACTTTTTTTCTTTGATTGAAAAACATTTTTTTGATTGAAATGACATTTTTTTTAATTGAAAATATATTTTTGATTGAAGCAATCTTTTTTTTGATTGAATATAATCTCCCTCCATAGGAGGGGCCTGTTGACGAGGGAGCATCCAAAACAGTAGTCATAAATGTAAAACGTAATCAAAAATGTCATTTAAAGTGTAACCAGGCAGTTCCATTCAGTAATTACTAGTTTTCTTTCCCTTACTATAGACTCAGTGAAGTGAAATACTAAAGAAACTATTTTAACAACTGTTTAATACAGTTGTCTGGAACCACTTAACATCATTTTAAATTATCTTAATTCTTACTTTTCTAAGGATGAAGCAACTTATATATAGGGATACAGTACACAGAAGTTGAAACGTGGAAACCGACTGAGCAGGAAGAAAGAGAGTTGCTTGTGTCTCTGACAGGCTGAAAGAGCGGCTCACATTAAGAAGTCCTGCCTGTGGATGGAAAAGGCTGCTCTGAAATGTGGCACTGTGGCACCATCATGGCAGTGCAATACAAGAACAGGCTCTGAGCTGAAGAAAAATAATAGAGGTTGTGGTCTAGCACACCAGGCAAGACCCCTCGTCTTCACAAAGATACCCCTGAAACAGCAGGATGCAAGGCTGGAACATCTGCAGCGGCGTAGCAATGACATGTAACATCAGAAAGAAAGAAGGTGAGAAGCTTGAATCATACCAAGGGTTGCAAGAACAAATGCAAAAAGATATAGAAAGTAAAGGTGCCATGGTTATTGGAGGCCCTCAAAACTGGGAAAGTGGTTTCAGCTGATTTTAGGAGCAACATTAGAGATCTCTGTGCAGGTTTATGTACTCTGGTCCACAAACATCCATTGATTCTTAAGAAAATAATGTTACATGGTTGATAGCAGATGGGGGAGAACAGTTAAAAAAAAAAAAACGGTCCACGATGACGAAACACTAATACAATGTGCCTGTGTTTAAAGCGTGTTTGTTGTTGTATCGTTGGTGCCCTTTAAACCTCTTAAACTTGGAGCTTCTGATGATCTCTAACCCCCCCCATCCTCCACCTCAGGTCAGCTCTGGATCAGTGGGGGTTCGATAACCTATTGAGTGTGTCTGCTCACTATCTCATGAGGGGCTTTCACATCTCCAGTGTGGACTTATAGGCTCACACACACACACACGCACACACACAGGGTAACTCCCTCTGAAAGTCCTGCTCCTGAGTGATGGGGTCAGCTGAGAAAATGTACCTTCCCAAGCTTTTTTCTTGGGGGGGGGGGGCTCCTTAATTTTCCTCCCAACTCTCCTATTCCTTTAATAAGGTCATCCTAGGTGTCAGAATGAGACGGCAGAGGTGGCAGCGAGGGGAGGTCAGGGTCACAAACAAATAAAAGTCAAAGGCGCAAGTCTGAACGAGACACATGGGTAATTAACGAAAGTGACCTGAAACTTGAAGTGCTACATGTTAGAATGACAAAAAATACAATAAGTGTTAAGCCTATATAAGGATATACTTGCTGTTGGCGCTTGCGTTCGCGTCCGTTCACGTGCACCACCAACTGCAACGTCGCTCACATAGTAGGCGAAGAGAGCGCGTCGTACCGGCGGTGACCGATTGGGGGCAGTAAGCAGAGAAACAGTTGGAAAAGTGATTAAATATTTAGTAGTAGAGGTAGTAGCAGCGGTAGTAGCAGTAGCAGATTAGAACAATGAAGAAGTTAACATGACACCATTGGATGATGTAGGAGATTATAATATTGCTTTGGTTGCGATCTCGGTATAGGAAACGGCGGCAGCGACCTCCGCTGGTATCTGACCGGGACCAGCGCCACCCGCAGGCCACAGCGAGAACTGCAGGTCACGTACGCGTTCAGTATCTTTTTGAGAACGTGCACATCGACGTGTCAAATGAATGCAGGATACGCATGGCGGCCAGGATGCGTATGCGTTCTGAACTGCAAGTATATCCCAGGCTTTAGTGTCAGCGTACATGCTGGTACTCTAGTCCTGTCCTCTCCCTGGGGCTGCTGAACGTGCATGGTTTCATCAGGTGTGAGACTCTCATAACATGTGGAGGTGCAATGACCTTTCCAAAACTCCTACCCAGAGCCGGCCCAAGGCATAAGCGAACTAAGCGGCTGCTTAGGGCCCCTTGACCACTAGGGGGCACCCAAGAGGTAAAAAAAAATTAAATTAAAATAAAATTATTTTTTTTACATGTGAGTGATGATTCATACATTATCAAAGGTATGTTATTGTACAAAAACACAATAATTAATATTAATACGTAAACAATAATATTATGTTAACAGACTAGAGTAGACTACTGCTGGCATATTGACCACAGCTTCTCGGCTCTATTTGTTTGTATTTTATTTGTTTATTCTTTTTAAAGGAGCATGAGGCTCCTTTTAAGAAATTAAACTCTCTAGCGCCACCCTTCACCACGACGGCCATCGGGGGTACTGCAGGCAACAGTGAAGCCGGCACGGGAGAACGGGGAGAACGTGCATGCAGCGTCATGTGACGTCACATCCACAGGACAGCGCGGGAAATTCGAGTCCGAATTGCAGCACATTTTGCAGCACACAGCCTGTTCAAGGCAAAGGAGAGATACACTAGAGGGCTCATTCTTTTTGGTTTGGAACGCTTCATCTGACATTATTACTAGAAAACTTAAAACATATACACATTTTTTTTCATAAATCCTGCCTCATGCTCCTTTAAAAATGTCTGTTTTTGTACATTTGAAGTTGTTCTTATATGGAGATTATTTTTCCTTGCCATTGTTTGGCTTAAGGCACTAGGGGAGTTTTTACCTGCCATTGTTTATGTAATAATTGCTCTGGGGTTTATGTTCATGTTCTGGGTCTCTGGAAAGCGTCTAGAGACAACTTTTGTTGTATTAGACGCTATACAAATACATTTGAATTGAATTGAAATTGAATTGGAGAACATATTGATGAGATACTGCTTTTCTAAGTTGAGTGATTTTAATTATAGTTCTAGTTTTTGTAGTACTTGTTGCACTTAATTGTTGTTGTTCCGCTTCAAATTGCTGTTGCTCATTGCTGTTGCAGTTTATTTAAAACCAAAAATAAAGTAGATAACGTGTTTACAGTAAATGGTTTATAAATGATCTATTTGATTATTTTGTTTCTTTTAGAAGCATGCACTGTAGATGACACTCAGTATCACTTAGTACTATATCACTTTAAATATTAAGTGTAAATCAACCCCAGGCCGCTCTTGTAGATGAATTTGCTCCATTTCAGATTAAAAACCATAGATGGGTAAAAACCTGCCAGGCTGACAGTAGGATGATGGAAACAACACTGCTGCAACTGTGCAGCTCTCTGACCTTTGACCTGTTGCTTCTCTGTGTGGCCAGTAGGGGCAGTTGCTGACTTTGATCAATATTAATAGAAAGATTTTTCTGCAAGTTTGTTAATCTGTTGTAGCTTCCATGGTCTTAATCCCTGTAGATTACAATCTAACTACAACAAAAGGCTCTTACATCTAGTTTTACAAGTGTATTTGTAATGACAGGGAAGAACATGAAATACGTTTATAGTGGGTGTGTGAATGATCAATAATCAATATTATTGGCAGTAATAGAATGATCAATAATCAGTATTATTGGCAGTTATAGAGGGCCCCAAAATCACATTTTGCTTAGGGCCCCATGGAGGCTTGTGCCGGCTCTGCTCCTACCTGTGATTAAACACCAGAAACATCTGTTAAGGCTGCCGTACGCCCTGCAGCCTCAGAGTTACAGTCATGTTGTTGACATGTAAAAAGAATTTAGGTGGCGACCTGCGAGTGCGAGCCTCCAACGTGGAGGAGGTGTTGTCACGATGTGGTTAATGGCAGCCCTCAGATTCGCTGGCACTCGGGAGGTAGCACATTAAAAGTGACATGTACTAATTCCCTAAACTCTGGACCCATTTAATGAAGAATACTGTTGAAGGAGGATGTCACACTGAGGTGGAAAACAGGATTAGATGGCTAAAGATGGCTGAAAAAAATGGCGGCGTGGGCAAATGTGAAGGATTACGGCAAAACACAAAGTGTGCTTTTTTCTTTTTCACCCCACGAAGTCAAGCCCACACTCAAAACGTTCACACACTTTTCTTAGTCTGTCGTGGAAGTTATTATTAAACATTTTTCACAGCCACCGTGTTTCCACACAAAGGCGGGTTTGTCCCGGCCGTGTTTACTCAGTTCATTAAAATAGCCTCCGCTCTAAAGTGATCAAACCACTCCGTTCGCCCTCTAGATCTAAGTATTCGCTCTAAAAATATTCAATATGCACCGTCAGCACAAAAACCAACAAGCCGTTCCTCAGTCTCGCTGGCTGGCCGCGCTCTGGAATAACACACACAGACGCCGTGGAATGTGCAACCATATCTACGCGATAAGTCCTGCTTTTGATTTTTCTGTGACGCCTCTCATGGAAAAATGCCTCCTCCGTGGAATGTTCCCCCCGGTGTTTACCTCACTCGTATGTCACTGATATTGCTTCGAGAAATGTCAATACTCTGAATACAGACATTGTTCAGTGGAAGAGGGAGAGAGGAAGACAAGGGCCAGTGATGGCGTTGTGTTGGCCCCGGCCTCACTTTTACCATGTGAGGCTTTATCTTCTTGCCCCATCAGGGGGAAATCTGCTTTGGATTGTTGCTGCTGGCCTTTAGGTTCATTAGCCGTCAGCAATACTCGAGTTGTACAAAAAAGATCAGGGGGGATGGTGGATTTTATCATATAGGGAGGGATAATTTGTGCTGATTACAAATAATATAAAATATTACAAATAATAGCAGTGACCAAAACACCTGCAGAAATACTGCAGGAATGACATAGCAGCAGTTAAATGCAGCCTTCTGTAAGCTTTAAATATCCACTGGGCTTACATCAAATACATCAAAACACAACAATAAAAAACACTTTTCTGAACTTATCAATATGACTCTGTCCTTCACAGGATAAGTAAAATGGATCACTGCAAAAACTCAAAATCTTAACAAGAATATTTGTCTTATTTCTAGTTAAAATGTCTCATTTTAGTAAAAAAAATCTCATTGCACTTAAAACAAGACTCATCACTGGAAAAAACAACAATTTTCACCTGTTTCAAGTAGATTTTCACTTGAAATAAGTAGAAAAATCTGCCAGTGGAACAAGTTTTTTTTGCTTGTAATGAGAAGATAAATCTTGTCCCACTGGCAGATTTTCCTACTTATTTCAAGTGAAAATTGACTTGAAACAGGTGAAAATTGTCAAATAAGTTTCTGGTGTTATTTTTCTGGTGATGACTCTAAATGTTGAAATAGCAGTAAAACCACATTCATTGATGAAATGACATAAGGGATGGAAAGGGGGGATGGCAGTTTTACAGGGGGGGTGATTTTGACCGTTTTTATTTCAGGGGCGATGCCATCCCCCCTCATCCCCCCTCATCCCCCCTCATCCCCCCTCAACTCCAGTACTGGCCATCAGACATAAAGCTTTTAACGTTCCTATAATTTCCAGATTGTGTAAATGAAGCTTTAGTTGCGTACACACACACAAGTGCATCCTTTGTTTAAGTAAAGGTCATTACTTGCGGTGTTTGTTTTTCCAAACTCAGCAACATTTCTCATAAGTGCTTTCTGTTAGTGTAAACTCCTACTGCTAAATTATAGATCCCAGGGTTTCCATCTGAGCAGAATACCCCACCCCCCCCCTGGCCCCTGTGTGGAGAAATAAGTGAAAACATCCGTTTTCAGCATGATTGTAAACAAAAACTCAACGTTCCTAGTACCCCCCAACATAAACGAGCAGCTCTCTGAAGTCTGGGGGAGCCATGTATACTGTAACATTATCTGGATTCAAAGTATGGGACGTACAGGCCCCTATTTATTCCCTCTATGGTGCGTCCCCCCCCCCCTCTTGAAACAGTGACATGTACTCAGAGCGCTGCTGTCATCCCCCGTCCTGTTCTCACCCCAACAACCCTCTCTCCCCCCAACACCTCCACCAGACCCCGCCTTGCCTTTCATCCAAAGAAAGTCTTCATTGTGTGGGCAGTTTGTTGTAGAGGAGGGGTGTAGCTGTGCCCAGTTACTAGGAGCTGTTTCCATCTCAGAAAGAGGAGGAATCTGGAGGAATCTCCTGTGATTTCAGCTGCTTTGGTTCAGTACTCGATGGCTGGCCTCCGAATTATTTCTGAAGGAACAAATCTTTTCTCAGTTCCGTACATGCAGGATCTGAGGGGAAGAGGACTTCCTGCAAGATACAGCGCTGTTAACACTGCTATCATAAACTCAGGGACCGCCTTGTGAGCAAAACCTCACCAATGGCGCTCTTCCACTAGTACCTACTCAGCCCGAATCGACTCGGTTTGGTTCTTTTCCACTAGGGGTCTAACGTGCCGAGTAGATACTTTTCTGTAACTATTCTGCAGAGGTTTTAAGCGGCTGAGTCGGCTGTATCTGACATCACAATACAGGCCACCGATTGGTCGGGGGGGTAAAAGCAACGGATTGCTGCCGTTGCTTTTACCAGCAACGGCAGCAAAAGTCTGTTTCATGATCCAACTCTGAGGTGCAGATGTTCATAAACCTGGTGCTGAGGAGAGAATTAAAAAGGGATCTAGACGGAGATAAGGAACGACCAGATCTACCAGGAGCTCTGTCTCTTCATAGCTGCTCACGGCTCCAGCTGACTTTTCAGCAGCACCGAGACTAACTAAAAAAAAAAAAAGCGTTGCTGCTTGAAGCTTCTCTCACTCTCATTTTTTTTAACTTGATATCAAACACAACCCACAGACCCAGCAGCACATCTATCATCTCCTCCAGGTTCTACATCTTTAGTGTTGTTGTCTTCTTCCTTTAGATACACAATCAAATACATCACAGCAGTTTCACTCCAACCTCCTACTTCTGCTCCAGGTGCTGGATTGTTATGGAAAAGAAACCAGGCCGAGTTGAGATGAGTCGAGCCAAGTAGGTACTAGTGGAAAAGCCCCATAATAGGGCTTTTCGACCAAAGCGGTTCCAGTGCTAGTTCATTAGCAGTGTTGGGGGTAACGCGTTACAAAAGTAACGCAATTACAGTAATGTATTACTATTTGCTGTAACGCAGTAATATAACGCATTACTAATAAATTTTCGGTAATATTTTACTCGTTACAATCTAAGTAACGCGCGTTACAACGCATTTTAACCCGTTTAGCTGTTGTTTTTTAAAGAATTCACCAACACCGCGTCCGCGAGACATCCCGACAACAGAAAAAAGCGTTGGGAACGCGGCGCGGCGGAACGTAGCGCCGCTGGACACTGTTTGTGTGGGGACTGTTCAATGAGCAGAGCCGGCAGGGAAAAGTCAACAGTGCGGCGTGTCCGCGTGTAACTTAAATCTACCATGGTCTCAGCGTTAGAGCTCGGCCAAGTGAGGCTTTATTAATATATGGGCTTTATACATTTATTAAATATATATGAGCGCGGAGTCGGCGAGGAGCTGCGCGCGGCGAGCAGCAAGAGCCGGGCTCACAGTCAGTCGCGCTGTGAGAGCGGATTTATGGTTCCGCGTTAAATCGACGCAGAGCTTTCGCCGTAGGGTACGCAGTAGTTTGCGTAACCCACGGCGTATGGCCTGCGTTGGTGTAACGCGGAGCCATAAATCAGCCTTAAACCACACCTGCAGCCCATCAGGAGGAGAGGTTAAAACAGCTGCGAGTTGTTGATTGCTGGTTCGTTTTGTTAACTCTGAGAGCTTTATTGGTTTGTTTGTTTGTTAGCTTGCTGGTGTTTTTTTTGTCTCTGGGAGTTATTTATGAAGAAGTTCTGAGTTCCGTGTGAGCAGTATTCGAGTTGAGGGGGGATGAGGGGTGATGTGATGGCACCCCCCCTGAAATTAAAACGGTCCAAATCACCCCCCCCCCCTGAAATAAAAACAGTCCAAATCATCCCCCCTGAAATAAAAACGGTCCAAATAATCCCCCCTGAAATAAAAACGGTCCAAATCATCCCCCCCTGAAATAAAAACGGTCCAAATCATCCCCCCCCTGAAATAAAAACGGTCCAAATCATCCCCCCTGTAAAACTGCCATCCCTCCTTTCCATCCCTTATGTCATTTCATCAATGAATGTGGTTTTACTGCTATTTCAACATTTAGAGTCATCACCAGAAAAATAACACCAGAAAAATAACTTATTTGACAATTTTCACCTGTTTCAAGTAAATTTTCACTTGAAATAAGTAGAAAAATCTGCCAGTGGGACAAGATTTATCTTTTTTTGCTATTTTGTTGAAAGTAACTCAAAAGTAATACACAAGTAGTGTAACGCATTACAATTCAGATATAGTAATATTGTAATGTAACTAATTACTTTCAAATGACAGTAACTAGTAATATATAATGTATTATATTTTGGATGTAACTTGCCCAACACTGTTCATTAGTAGTGCCAGACTTAGCACCAGTTTTATGCTTTTTGGCCTCTGGCTGTGAGGAAAGCATGGACTCCGTGTCAAGAAAACTGTTGCCGTCAGACGGGCTGGGTTAATATAAACAGATGGTTGCTTCACTCAGCATGGTAGCATGAGGATTGCAGATGAGGAAGTGTTAGTGGCTAGCCATTGGCTGAGCCACCTGTCAATCAATCATATTAGAAATAAATTGAATGCTTTATGTAAACTCCTGGCGGGGAACAAAAAAAATTCACCCCCTTCGGAGTTGTCATGGATATGAAATGATTGAGACCAAAAAATCTTTCTTTAAACCAGGCTGTAAAAACTTTATTTCTTCTCTAATATTGGACAATTGAACTTGGAAGTCAATGACCCTGGAAACTGTCTCGATCCTTGAGCCAGCCCCTAGCAGCCAGTCGAGGAACTGCAACCAATCTTAGTTAATCATGAGCCTCAACGTGGAAGTAAGATGGTTGGTGCTTGGGCCAGATGCAAGAACTGATAAGTCACTGCGGGGGCAGTGATGGTTGCAACCAACCAAATCTATGCAACCGCCCTATTTAAACAACCTTTGTGAGTTTAAAACATGATTCATACCAGGATTCTGGATGCATCAATATGGATTTAATCATGACATCAAAAATACAAACTGGTCAGTAGACAAGTGATTATATAAAAATACGTACTTTTATCCTGACACTTATCCAACACCGTCAATGTTGGGGGAAACTTGCACAAAGTAAATTCTTTGATAGTGTGTTATAATTATTATATTTCCTATGCTAATACGCCAACATGGACTTTAGGCACAAAACAAGTGAGAGACTGTGGACTCGTGATGTAAAAAAAGAAAATTACGTTTATACTTACACTCTGAAGTGTGCCGTACAAACCCTTTTTCAAAAATCTTGCCTTCACCCTGGATCCATGTCAGTGATGAACTGGTGAGCAGTGTGATGACTTGGACTTTAGCACCGTTGCCTCACAAGGATGATGTTCCTGGTTTGAATCACGGCAGGGGTCTTTCTGTTTGCAGTTTAAATGTTTTCACCTAACTTGTGTGGATTTTCTCTGAATACTCCAGTTTCCTCCCCTCAGTCCAGAAGCATGTATGTCAGGCTAATTGGAGTCTCAATTGTCCATTGGGGTGCATGGTTCTTTATCAATAAGTGGCGTTCTCACCCTGCCTTTTGCTCGACAAGAGCCTTGAAATGGAATAAGTGGGTGTAGATAATGGATGGATTAAGAGCTGGCATGATATTTACATTGTGTGTAAAACCAGATGGGAAGGAGTTTAGCTTAAAACAACACTGTCTGGATCATTCTGGCCCATAACACGATGCATTGCTTACCAATGGAGTCTGACAGCTCTGCTTTTTACCTGTTGATCTGTCAGTTTAGTAGGCTTTCATGATACCAGACCCATTTCAAGTAGCGCTCCTATTTTATTTTTCTAACCTCTAGTATAGTCCAATCCTTGTTCCACATTGACCACGGTTACATGATTTTTTTAAATTCGGAATTAATTATTCCGAATTAAATAATTCCGAATTAAACTATTTTCCTTCGAGTTTACATGGAAATAGTAAATCCGAATTGAGGTTTACATGTTCTGATTGGATAGGGGGGGGACCGGAAGTTACGTCTACGGGAAGAAAAACAAACTTACCCGCTACAACTTTGAAAAGCTCACAATTTTGATGTTTCCTGCTTCTGTTCTTTTAATTATTTCCAGATCCTCCAAGCTATTTATTGAATAAATGGTCTCTGCTCTTGACCAGCGTTTACTGCGTGCTGCATCTTGAAACTTTGTTTGGAAAACCAGCCCAGCGTGGAATATAAGCGTCATGGAGACAGACGGGCGAGGGAACAAGCAGAAAGAAAGACCGGAATTAATTTAAAGCGAAATGAGTGTATACATGATCGCAGAATTATTCTCTTCTTTAAAATTGGAATAAACCAGCCACTTACTTTGGAATTAAGTTTAATTCGGAATGGCCATTTTCATTCGGAATTAGGTGTTTACATGGTCATTTTTACTCATTTTAAATCGGATTTAATTTTTTTTTTTTTTAATTTTCTTTATTATTATTATTCTCACATCTTACATTACACAGCTGATGTACAATTGGTTTACAATTATTGTCAGGGAGAAAGAAAAACATCAGCATGTCAAAACATAGCTGTTGCCCTATAGTTGTGTAATGTTGAAAGAAACAAAACCTGAGTATATTTATATTTTTTAAGGTAAAACGAACAAACAGAACTAACCAAAGACAAACATACACACAAAAAAAAAGGGAACAATGATGAATCAAAACGGGATGTATGGGCTTGTAACAGAAAATCGGATTAAATTTTTATTCTGATTTAAAAATGATATTTCATTTTATTTGCTATTTACTGTACAGTTACTGCTTTTAATGTTGATGTAAAGCACTTTGAATCACATTGTGTTGAATTGTGCTATATAAATAAACTTGCCTTGCCTTGCCTTAAAAAGAAATTAAATTTCCCATGTAAACGCACTCATTGTCCAATCTGGGATGCCATCTTTGCTTCATTCCTCATTCTGTATTTCCTACCCGGCGGTCCACGTTGGGAGGACCACTGCAGGAGAGAGATGAGTTCCTCCCTTTGAAGCCGAGTGCCTCCCAGTAAAGGCCCAGCTCAGTATGAGTGACAGAAGCTGCCCGCCTGGCAGACATCAAATAGACCAGCAATGTTTCAAACTTTTTACATCGGCCTCCGCCCCCCTCTCACTCTCTGAACCTCTCAACCACCCTCTCAGATCAAGCCTGAACTGTCTCTGAGGTTGTAATCAAATCCAGGCAGACTGCAACAGAGGTGAGTTGTTTGGGCTACAGATGTGCTACGAGGGTGAAAGGTCACGTCGGCTTTGAACCTTCTCTTGTGGGAAATAACTTGTCCTGATGAAGAGGGCACAAGGCTCCCCGTGTGATAGAGGTTTTAAGGAAGACGATGGTTTAGAAAGTTTGAACTAAATTTACAACCATCCATAAAAACATTACAGAATATTTCCAGTTTTCGTATAAGTCCCATCAATTTCTTATACATTTCTTTGTAAGTTGAATGCTTCTTTTCAAACATAGGAGGTGATGACTCATTTAAAAGCCCAAAGAAAACAGTGATGTCAGTAAGGGATTTTATAGGATGCAATTAGCTAAACAGCTCTTATGTCTGTGACTTTTCTGGACGTTTAATAGAAAAAAAAGCCTTCAGCTCCACCTCTAAGGACATTTTTAATGAGTTTTTTAAGGGATTCCAAGGAGTGCTATGGAGCTCCATGTCCTCTAAGTACCAGTGAGTAAACATAACCACGCTCCTCTTGAGTCTCTGTTTGTTCAACTTGTTGAAAACATGACATTTATTAGCCTGGTGTTTCTTTTCATTGGGGCTTTTAGTTCCATTAGTCTCTTAAGTTGCCCCTTAAATGTCCTAGAGTGTTTATCTAACTATGTTGGCTGCGATGGTGGGAAGAGCAGGCAAAAGGGGG
Organism: Cololabis saira; assembly: GCF_033807715.1. Classification (NCBI taxonomy): domain Eukaryota; kingdom Metazoa; phylum Chordata; class Actinopteri; order Beloniformes; family Belonidae; genus Cololabis; species Cololabis saira. The sequence continues at coordinate 6,439,443 of NC_084608.1, forward strand.
CCGATGAAAAGCTGCATGCCAAAACTAGTCACTCAGCACTCTCATCAGTGACATCCAGTTTGAAAATGTCAAAGAAAAGCCCTCTGGCTGTGACACACCCACCCACTCCTACCCCGCACGCTGACTCCAAACTCCACAAACACTCGTCCACTAATTGCTAATTTGCCTAATGGATGTGAACTCAAGTGTATGTTGCAATTTGGTCTAGGAGGGATAAAGAGAGTAGAGGGGTGGAGGTCAGGCTCACGACCCCCCTCAGGGGAATTTCTGCTCTGTCTGAGCACTTTACAGGATTATTCGGGCTAACTTTCATCTCCGTTGCCGGGGCTATAGGAGCTTGCAGAGTGTTCTGACCCCTCGACCTCTGCCTCTGTTGCTCTCTTTCTTTGGGAGGAATTTTCCAGCATATGGAGTGTTTTTCCTAACCACCATCTCATAAGTATCATTTTGACTAAGCTCACCTCTAGGTTTGCCCCGCGGCTGAAAGACAAGGTGTTATTACTGGAGTAAGAACCTACAAGGTCAAGTTTGCACAATGGCCTAATTCAGTGAGGTTAAGAGGAGTTTCTCCCCAATAAGTGTCGAAGGAACATTATGGCTCAGGATAACAATACTCCCAGGTCAACAGTTCTTCATTAATACTCCAGAGTTCAGGAAACTTGCACGGCTAAAATGTCCTGCTCTAAAATAATTTCTACACATGGGCTGAGAGAGAAGTAAAAGTCGTAAAAGACTCATAATATTGCATGAACTCGTTGGCTAATGGATGTAATCAAGTTGGGACTCATTTGACCACTAGATGTATTTCTAATCATAGAATGAACTTCAAGCATCTAATTAACTCAACCCGCAACCCGCGGCTCTAGAGCCGCATGCGCCTCTTTAGCGCAGCCCTAGTGGCTCCTGGAGCTTTTTCAAAAAATGTTTACCGTTTTTTTTTCTTTTTTTTCCTTCTTTTTTTTCTTTTTTTCCTTTTTTCTTCCCTTTTCCTTTCCTTTTTAATCTCGACATTTCGACTTTTTTCTCGACATTTCGACTTTTTTCTTGAAATTGTACTTCAACATCAATCTCGACATTTCAACTTTTTTTCTCGAAATTTTGACTTTTTTCTCGACATTTCAACTTTTTTGTCGAAATTTTGACCAAACTAAGGGAGACTAGAACGGGGGTCGGCAACCCGCGGCTCTAGCGCTCTTTAGCGCCACCCTAATGGCTCCTGGAGCTTTTTAATTTTTCGTTTTTTTTTCTTCTTTTTTTTCCTTTTTCCTTTTTTTCTTCTTTTTTTCTTTTTTCCTTTTTTTCTTCCTTTTTTCTTTCCTTTTTAATCTCGACATTTTGACTTTTTTCTCAACATTTCGACTTTTTTCTCGACATTTCAACTTTTTTCTCGAAATTGTACTTCAACATCAATCTCGACATTTCAACTTTTTTCTCGAAATTTTGACTTTTTTCTCGACATTTCGACTTTTTTCTCAACATTTCAACTTTTTTCTCAACGTTTTGACTTTTTTCTTGACATTTCGACTTTTTTCTCAACATTTCGACTTTCGCCATTTGCCTTCATTCTAAGGCTTATACAAGACTTTTCATTTTTTGCGGCTCCAGACATATTTGTTTTTTTGTGATTTTGGTCCAATACGGCTCTTTCAACATTTTGGGTTGCCGACCCCTGATCTAGAACATTGGCATCTGGTTTTAGCTCAGCATTGTCTGAGATGAAGTCAATAAATAAAACGACAAGTAGCCAATGTTCAACTGCTGGCCTCTTTCTCCCAAACACTCCAGAGTTCAGGAAACTTGCACAGCTAAAATGTCCTGCTCTGAAATAATTTCTACACATGGGCTGAGAGAGAAGTAAAAGTCGTAAAAGACTCATAATATTGCATGAACTCGTTGGCTAATGGATGTAATCAAGTTGGGACTCATTTGACCACTAGACGTATTTATAATCATAGAATGAACTTCAAGCATCTAATTAACTCACACAGTGGAACCTCTTGTTCATTATGACATATCCTGGGATGAATAGTTATACAGTATTGAATAAAATATACACGAGGAGGCAAAGCCACCTAATGATCTTAGTTAACTTTGCAGATTGGCATGCGACTCCATGTTCTCAGTCAACCAATTATGTTCCTATAAAGGAATTTACTTGTACTTCTGCTTTTCAGCGAGTGTATTAGATATTCAACTCAACTCGGCTCAACTCAACTTAATTCCTCTTTAGTTACATAGCACCAAATCACGACAAATGTCTAAAGGCACTTCAAGAATGCAATTCTACTTATTCCAAATTAGTCCAGTTGATACAATAATGTTAATTGCCAAGCTAAAACCAAAATAGTTTGATATTGCTCATCATTGTAGAACAAGGTATTGCCATCTAGAATAACTGTATCAATAGGCAATATGTACCTGAAGCAGACAGATCCAAATAAAACAATTTCAGTTTTATCTGAATTTAGCTGTAGAAGGTTTTGAGTCTTTTATGTTTTTAAATGATGCTTGCACTCCTGGTTTCATTGACACGTATAACTGGGATCATCTGCATAGCTAAGAAAATGTATGACATGCCGTCTAATAATATTACCCAATGAAAGCAAATATAGCGTGAAAAGAATCAGTCAAAGTACTGAATCCTGCGGAACTCCATGACTAATTCTAGTATGTGAAGAAGGTTCTTCATTTACACGTACGAATTACAATCACTCAGATAAATATGACTTCAACCAGTCTAATGTTTATTTCCATATTGACATGGTGTGGTAAGATCAGGAACTACATTTCTCTCAAAGGGCCAAACTAAGGGAGACTCTAGAACGGGGGTCGGCAACACGCGGCTCTAGAGCCGCATGCGACTCTTTAGCGCTCTAACGCTCCCTGGAGCTTTTTCAAAAATTTTTTACCGTTTTTTTTTTTCCTTTTTTCTTTCTTTTTTCCTTTTTTTCTTCTTTTTTTTCTTTTTTCCTTTTTTTCTTCTTTTTTTCTTTCCTTTTTAATCTCGACATTTCAACTTTTTTCCTCGATATCTCGACTTTTTTCTCGAAATTGTACTTCCACATCAATCTCGACATTTAAACTTTTTTCTCGAAATTTTGACTTTTTTCTCGACATTTCGACTTTTTTCTCAACATTTCAACTTTTTTCTTGAAATTGTACTTCAACATCAATCTTGACATTTCAACTTTTTTCTCGACATTTCGACTTTTTTCTCAACATTTCGCCTTTCGCCATTTGCCTTCATTCTAAGGCTTATACAAGACTTTTCATTTCTTGCGGCTCCAGACATATTGGTTTTTTGTGATTTTGGTCCAATACGGCTCTTTCAACATTTTGGGTTGCCGACCCCTGGTCTAGAACATTAGCATCTGGTTTTAGCTCAGCATTGTCTGAGATGAAGTCAATAAATAAAACGACAAGTAGCCAATGTTCAACTGCTGGCCTCTTTCTCCCAAACACTGCGATCCATTTGCGGAGCTAGACATAAGAACTGTTCATGTGCAGATATTTCACGGTAAATGAAATAATGAAAGAGTCACAAGTGAGAGGGCCCCTTCTTGCCAGCATACACAACTGTGAGTTGGAGTCAGGCTCGCCCCTGTTGCCAAGATACCAGGGTCACCCCCTGGAGGCGACAGTGTTCACCGGCCCGTCTGTGGTTCGGAGACAGAGAGTGGGAAGTGGAGCACGAGTGCTGATCAAAGTTTAGCCAGAGCCCTGCTGCTCTCAAAATAAATCCCCCCAACTGCTGGGCTCCCAGTGCCAGCCTTGTTTCGATAAGTCTCCCTTATTGTACAAACAGCCAGGGGTCTTTGAGCCGAACCATTCACTGTGAGCTTCCCACAGGATTACATATCTAAATATACGGTGTGAGCAGAGCCACGGCTGCACGAGTGTTTATCACAGCGTATGTGCTTGAACAAGTGTGAGAGGCATTTAGTGATTCTGTTAAATTAACCTTAGCTGAAAAGGATCAGCATGTTTGAGGACTCGGCTCACGCTGGCTCCTGTTGCATTAGTGGGAATTCACCAGTGATTCAGACTCTGCCCCGTCAGTGCCAACTTCAGAAAATTAAAAATACTATACAAATCGTTGAAGACTCAACTCCCAAGACTTTGTTTTTGCTTTGTTATCTTACAGAGAGAGAGATGAGAAGATTATAATCAGCCTCATCTGTGTGTTCCCAGACAGGTTTAGGATATTTAGCTAAAAAACACATCTTCAAGTAGCTCAGGATTGTCTTGTTTGCATTTCTTTTCCTTTCCCAATATCTGGAGAACACATGTTCTCCTTTGTATAACTGGGCTACAAGATTCTCATCATCAATACCAAACTGAACATTTGCCCTGATCATGGAGTTATTAAGTTGAGAAGTTCCATGTGGAAAAATAAGTCTATGATATTTGGCCAAAAGTAACAGTGTGCCATGAGGTTAGAATTCATGGAAGTAGGAATTCCCATGTGCATGTTCGTCCATTAATAAGCAGTATCTACTCAAGTTGCTTTTCTGCAGTTTACTTGTCCGCTGTTGTACTGCAACTGTTTTTCTCAGTTTAAAATTACATCTGAGTTTTATCTAAGTAGTCATGCTTGTATTAATGGGGGGTGATGACTCCACGGGTTTCAGCATCCTCAGCAAGCATAGCTCAGCTCAGACTCCTGGAAAGCACTTCTGGAAAAATCAGATAGCCCTTTAGACTTTTTCCAATATTTTTGTTCTTATTTGGTTCTGAAGGAGAAAAAAAGCCCAAAACATACTTTATAATAGTCATAATCATAATTTTCTGGACGTAACAAACCAGCTTCAATGTGGTCAAAGTCCATTTATACAACAAATGAGAAATAATTGAATGATGACTTTTGAAAAAAAAACTCATTATTTGCACTTTCTGATTGTTTTACTTATTGATCAGTATTTCCAGTGAGAATAAAAAGGTTGTAATAATTTATTTCCTTGGAATGGCTTTTAGAAAAAATCAACTATCGTTTTTTTGAAATACTCAGGACTTCAATAAAACAAGTTCATTTTCATCATTTCCTGCAAAATTGTAAAGAATTTCTCTAAGTATTCTCAGGGGTCACAGTAAATGGTAGCCTCTAACTGGAAAAAGAAAGTTTTGGTTACCCCCCCCCCCCTCTGTGGGAGAGGTATTTTGTTGATACGATGGCGTGCCTGGTCGGGTGTAGCGTTGCTGGGTGGAGGGGCTGGACTTCTGCAGTGTCTAAACGGCCAACAACACTGCATTGTGGATATGGACCCAAAGAAATAGGCACTTTGGGTTCCCACTGTCAAGCCTGATGGAAGCCAAACGCTGCAGTGAGTAACTTTGTAAATATAGTGACAGGTGGGACTTGTTGGACATGCCTACTCTCTCCTTTACAAATGGTGGGTAATGTTCCTGACCTCCTCACCCCAGCGGGGGCCTCGGCAGCTGGGGCACCTCAACCTATGCAACCAACACCGTCGACTCCCTCGTGCGTGTAATGCTTGTATGTGTATGAATGTGCATTTGCCTGTCTGTGAATATAAAGTGCCACATGGCCCCACGAGTTTTCCTCTATCCCGGCTTACTTTACAGCTGCATCACACACAAACGCCTTTTACGACTGCGTCCCATTCACAAGAAACTCTGCACACTCTGTGCTGAGTGATGTGCAGTAGCTCCGTCTCATTGTCCTCTAACACTGGAACAGAAGGGATAAATCACACCACAACTCAGTACTAACATGTCAGTATGAACGCGTCAGGTGGGACGAGGAGATCTGCACCTGCTTTTGAGGTTCACACTGCAAAAACTCAAAATCTTAACAAGAATATTTGTCTTATTAGGGCCCGAGCACTTACAGTGCGAAGGCCCTATTGTATCTGTAGGAATTTTTCTTTCTTTCTTTCTTTCTTTCTTTCTTTCTTTCTTTCTTTCTTTCTTTCTTTCTTTCTTTCTTTCTTTTCCTAAACGTGCCCCAAAAGTCACCAAATTTTGCACGCAAGCCAGGCCTGGCGAAAAATTAGATATTTAATGGTTTGCATTAATGGGCGTGACAAAATGGCTCAACAGCGCCTCCTAAAAAAACTTTGTACCTCAAGCCCCACAATACGGTTTGACGTACATGCACCAAAATCGGTACACACCTGTATCATGTCACAACTTAAAGAAAAAGTCTCTTGGCGCCATGGCCGAAACCCAACAGGAAGTCGGCCATTTTTAACATTTTGAATTCCTTCGGCAGTTAATACGGCCCGAACCGTTATGTGCACCCAAGTGTGTTATACATCAAAATATGCGTCTCCATCCTGCGACGACGCGCATTACTTTTCTCTTTCAAAAGCGTTACCGTAAAGCGCGCCCCCCTTCATCTGATTGGTCCATATTTGATAGTTCCCCAAAAGTCACCAAATTTTGCATGCAAGCCAGGCCTGGTGATAAATTTGATATTTCTTGGTTTGCATTAATGGGCGTGGCTTAACGGCTCAACAGCGCCCCCTAGAAAACTTTTCTCTGCCATAATGTTTGAATGGTTTGACATAAAGAGTCGTGGGTGGTGTCATCGGACATGGTTTTGAATCCCTTGACCATAAATGGTGTGAATTAGCCCCGCCCCCTCTTCTGATTGGTCAATATTTGATAGTTCCTATTTTGTGCTATAACTTTTGAATGGTTTGACATAAAGAGTCATGGGTGGTGTCATCGGACTTAGTTTTGAGTCCTTGACCTTAATTGATGCAAATTGCACGCGCGATGGCCCGTTCATTGCTGCTTGCAGCTTTAATTTCTAGTTAAAATGTCTAATTTTTAGTCAAAAAAATCTCATTACACTTAAAAAAAGAAAAAACAACAATTTTCACCTGTTTCAAGTAGATTTTCACTTAAAATAAGTAGAAAAATCTGCCAGTGGAACAAGATTTTTTTTGCTTGTAATAAGAAGATAAATCTTGTTCCACTGGCAGATTTTTCTACTTATTTCAAGTGAAAATGTACTTCAAACAGGTGAAAATAGTCAAATAACAAGTTATTTTTCTGGTAATGACTCTTGTTTTAAAGGAGCTTGAGGCTCCTTTTAAGAAATGAGACTCTCTAGCGCCACCCTTCACCACGACGGCCGTTGGGGGTACTGCAGCCAACAGTGAAGCCGGCACGGGAGAACGGGGAGAACGCACATGCAGCGTCATGTGACGTGACATCCGCCGCCCAGCGCGGGAAATTTGGGCCCGAATTGCAGCACATTTTGCAGCACACAGCCTGTTCAAGGCAAAGGAGAGATACACTAGAGGGCTCATTCTTTTGGGTTTGGAACGCTTCATCTGACATTATTACTAGAAAACTTAAAACGTATACGAATTTTTTTCATAAATCCTGCCTCAATCCAGCCTCAAGCTCCTTTAAGTGTAATTTTGACATTTGACATTTTAACTAGAACTTAAAAAACTTAAAAATATTCCTGGTAAGATTTTGAGTTTTTGCAGTGCATGGGGAAGATAGATGTGTGCAACATACTGATGTAAGTGATGCTGTCAGAGCAACATAACATCTTTTTTTTTTTTTAAATATTTTTATCCCGGTTTTTTTCCCATTTTTTACCACCCCGTGCTCCTACCTACTGACAGTCCTGGGCATTGCCATCCTCTACCAACCCCGGGAGGGCCCTGCACTGAGCTCAGGTCTCCTCCTTAACCTGAGGAGTGAGCAGGCCGCATCTTTTCACCAGACAGGGTGGGGCTTCTCCGGCCGAACGTAGCGCGTGGAAGGATCACGTTATTCCGGCCGGATCCTCCCCACCCCATCTGGCGCCCCGGTTGGCCAGAGGGGGCATGTATAGCCCAGGACTGTTGCATGTTTTTGTGAGGGTAGCTCACACTAGCTACCCAGGGGAATACGGGGAGAACATGCAAACTCCACACAGAAAGATCCTTTCGCCAACCCCACCCATGGTGTGGGCACTGAAGTCATGGGGGAACTAACACGCACTTCAGCACCCACAGCGTCCCCCAGCGGGAATCGATGCACTACCAGCTGCGCCACCGTGCCCCCGCAACATAACATCTTAAAACTAAATCAAACCACCTCATGCTAAGCAAGGAAGCTCTCTCATAACAAGTTGTCTGACGCTGCCCTAATGAGAAAATAAATGTGGCATAGGCTGAGAAAGTGTGGAATGTCTTGTCCTTGACCATTAGGAGACAAGACATGAGTCTGAGTGCTGCTGCTACTATAGTAACGTCATGTTTTAGAGGTGGTGGAAAGAGAGCAGAGGCAGGAGGTCAGGCGTCATGGTGATATGGCGCGGGATACCGTCATGTCTGCAGCTGCTGTGTGGTAAGAAGGATGAAGAAAGATGAAAAGAAAGAGGGGCAAGAAAACAAAAGAGCCACAGATAAAAAAAAAGGGGAGTTGAAATGAACAAGATTGAGGATGCAGCGGAGACAAAAGAACAGCAGTTAAGACCGTCTTCAAAACACTCCTGCAGTCTGGGGCCCACAGAAATGTTTAAAGTTGCCATAAATCAACATTTAGTGTAAGAAAACATGTTATATATTGATATAAACAAAAAACCATCAATGATATGGCCGTGAATTTGCAGGGACCTACACTCTCAGGAAGGAATGGTGAAAAGCCTGTATGTGCTTCATTGAAGGTTGCAAGAAGCGGCCATGACTATTTGCTGGCTTTACAGCTCATTTGAGTGTGCTGTGAGAAACCACTGACATTACAAACTATCCCAAGCTGCACGAAGCTGGCAGAAGCAAGCTGGGAAACATCAGAGCAACAAGGACGATAAGCTACCGACTGTAATTTTCTGTTGATAAAAAACTGAAGTAATAGTAATAGCACTAATCAGGAATAGAGGGTCTGCATTTACGTCACTTTCCCACTGGACCCGCCCCCTTACTCACACTGAGTGGCAAAACATCAGCAGAAATGTCTGCAACTAGTGGAGAAGACGGGATAACAGCTGATTATCAGCTTAAATTAAAGTCAGTTGGACTTGACAGTGACCCGTACAGTTACCAAGAACCAGTGGTCCATGGACATTAATATTTGGTACAGTTACCAAGAACCAGTGGTCCATGGACATTAATATTTGGTACAGTTACCAAGAACCAGTGGTCCATGGACATTAATATTTGGTACAGTTACCAAGAACCAGTGGTCCATGGACATTAATATTTGGCCACGAATCCAGTTTCCTGATATTTATATGTACTTAATTTCTACGCCGGGGAAATACACGAAGCAAAGCTTCAAGGTTTACAAAAGTCTTGATGCTTGGTCCGACTTCTAGGCAGGATTTGTTGTAGAAATTAAAGTGATGAGGATACCGAGCTTTATGATACAAAATGGGAACCGCAAATCCACGTTTCGGTGTCTGGAATCCAGTTGTTTCTCAGAATTGCAGCGATCCATTTGTCTCTCTTAAGCTTATTTTTTGGCAGTCTGTAAAACAATAACTGCTAAATCTACTGTATGAGTACAGTCGATCGCACAACAGCTCTTTCCCATTTTAGATGTTTTCCAGTTGCTCAAACTGAAAGTTTACGCTGCCACTCAGTCTTTCTGACACTCAGTCTTTCTAACACTCAGTGGGCGTAACCCGCTGTGAAGTTGCATCTGTGACGTCATGCACATTCCCTCTATAACTTGAGGAGTCCAAAGTCATTTTAAGCCATTTTGTGAGGTTTCTTTAACGCTATAACTTAAAAAAGCCACACTTTTAAAAAGCTGGAGAGGGACTTTAAAAAGATATTACAGTAAAAGGCTAATGTGTTAATGTATAGAGGGGGACAGAAGGTCTCTGTGTCCTCAAGCACAACAGTAGGGTATGATATCACATGTTCCCCGCGGAGCATGTTAGCGCTCTTTGATGAGGCCGAGGGCTCCATGTCAGCCACGAGGATGCAGATAAACTCTGGATGTCTGTCTCCTGAGAGCATCTCTTGTCTGGGTCCGGGAGCACAGAGCCGGAGGGGGCTGAGGGTGGCAGGGCTCCGGCAGCAAGAGGTCAGAGAGCTCACTTTAACTGGGCTGATAGTGAGGCCCTGTTCATGTTGTTACCTCAGGGCTCGCTGGCACCCCCACCCCCACCCCCACCCCCATCCCCCCACCGTCGCACAAACACCACAATACAGAGTATTTACATCTGACTGGATCAAACAATCCTAATCGTTTTGTATGTTGACAGTTGTTTAACAAATTTCACATCTAAATGTTGTGGTAAAAGTTTTTTTTTTGAGTTATGACCTGGTGTCTTTTGCTAAAAGATCGTTCGGCATAGATGTCATCATTTAAGGGTAAAGGAACTACAATTAAATACTGTACTCTACTGCCCTTATTTTTTAACAACTTGTGCTTTTTATTATTTTACCTCTTTTCTTATCATTTTATTTCATTTTATTTGTTATTTAAGCGTACTCTTGAATTAAATACTTTTTGAAAACCGTGCAAAGTTATGGATAAGCCCTGAATACAGGCATTGTGATGTAGAATTGTCAAATTGGTTTAATTCAACGCACAAATTGTTACAGATTACTTTTGTAATACTGTATTTGACCCGGTCTTTGTACGTTTTGACCGTATAGAAACGTAATTCTTGCCATTTTAAGAATAAGATGTACCTGCTGTACTCTACTGCCCTTACTTTTTAACAACTTGTGCTTTCTATTATTTTACCTCTTTTCTTATGATTTTATTTAACTTTATTTGTTATTTATGTTTTAATTGTGTATTGCTGCTTTTAATGTTGATGTAAAGCACTTTGAATTACCTTGTGTTGAATTGTGCTATACAAATAAACTTGCCTTGCCTAAAATAAACCACAAAATTAAAAGCACTGAAAATGACCTTGTTCCTCAATCACACCTGCAGTTCACCTCAGTTTCCTGGTGGGGGCAGTCACGAGTAGATTCCCAGTCACCCATGAAAAGGAGTCTTTTCTCAGGCTCCTTATCAGTTCTGGAGAAGTTATACAAACCAGCGCCTGCAGCCTTACAGTGTGAGGTTACTTTGGCTGATGCTGCTCACATCAGAAATATGTATTTATTTGTTTTAATTGAGACCCCGAGCTTTTATCAATATCTATTCTTACTCTTTTGCTTTATTTTCTTGTGTTCACGAAATCATGCACAAACCGAAACTTATAATGGCTGCTTTATCATTGTAGGTTCTGGGAATGTAAACAGAAATGAAAAACAAGTTAAAGCACATTTAATCCAATCAGCATCAGAGTGTACGTTCCTGGCTGAGCTGGGGAGGCTGATCGATCAAAGGCCGGGCTAATCCCCGCTCCGTGTCCCGCCCGGGCCAGTGTGAAACAGCCAGCGCTCTGGGGATTTATCAGGGAAGAGATGCCCTCTGACCCTCCGCTGACTGCAGGTCCTGAGACAGGAAGAGGTCAGGGGGTCGCAACAAAAACTCATTCACACCTCCGCGCCCCGCTCTCAGCCTCCGGTAGCTAAACAGCCGCTGTTTGACAGCTGTTTGACAGAGCAGACAGCCCAGTCCTGGCAGCAGCAATATCACTGCAGATATCAAGTTTGTCTGCAGTCTAGACGCTCAAGTATGTGCACGGGAGTGCTCCATCTAACTTGATGCGTTATCTTGTAATACTTGCGAAACAAAGGAACAGGAAAAAAAATGAATTGTAAGGTCACAAAAACTTCCAGTAGTTTGAAAAAAACAGGTTTAATTCGATGTTCAACTTTGTTGACACGTCCAAGACTAAGACATCGGCATAAGTATTGCTTTGCTAACCTGACAAAATAAAAGCTGATGCTGCTGAGCATTCATCAATTTGGAGGATGAATCTAAATAGATATAAATAAAGACTTTTACATACTAAAATATAAAGAATTATGTCAGAATATTACAAGAATAAATCTGTAAAAATGAATTTCCCTGTAAGGATTAATAAAGTGTTTTTGAATTGGATTAGATAATTAAAAAAAAAGACATTTTGAGAATGAATTTGTAGTTTGGAAAGAAAAGAAAAGTCAAGTGAAAAGTCAAAGGTTTGAGTTTCTACAGAACAATGTCATTGCTCTATCAGGAAATGCCATTATAATTATAGGATAATGTAAATAAAAAAAGCAAAAAAAGCCATAAACCTGTTAGAAAAAGTCATAATATAACAATAAAATTGTAAAAGTTTATGAAAATCGAGGATGTGGAGAAACTTGTGCAGTTATACTTCAGTATAACTTGTAAACGGGTATCCTCCGAAAATTTCAGCTTTATATTCTTAAATTAAGTTTAACTTTTGCATGAAAATTCAAAAATATGACCTTTATCCCCGAGGGGAAATTAACTTTTGCAGTAGTCATGATTTTAAGTCTCTGCAAAGATTCATTGAAGAGGTTTAGCTGCGGGCAGGAAGGATCTCTTGCAGCGGCCTGAAGAAACCTCTGACTGAAGACACTGTTGCTGGATCACTGGTTGTGAAGAGGATATTCAGGGATGTCCATGGTCTTCTTCATTTCATTAAGTGTCCTCCTTCGCACAATCAGCTCAAGGGGGTCCAGAACAGAGCCGGCGTTCTTTATCAGCTCAGTTTCTGTAAGTCCCTCTGTAAGCTCTGATGCTGCTCCACCAACAGATGTCCGCAGATATGACTGAACTCTTCATACATTCAACATCTTGTTGAAAGGTGGCCCTCAAACTCCGCTGCAGGTAAAAGAGTAAGAGTGGTCCCTGGTGTGAAGGTCTGGTTTCTGTGGCCGTGACACCTCACCCTCCCTGAATCTCTCATATCTAGGAATATGCTAGAGCCCACCTGAAAGAAGAAAAAGATCCACTTGTCCTTCAGTATATTAACATGTCCATACATCCCTTTGTCTGCTGGTCTCGTTATCAAGATCCCTCCATCATTCTGGGAAAGGTTGAGTCTGGGCTCGTCAGATTAAAGGACAGTTCTGTAAATTCTACTGTGATTAATCATTGCTGTACTTCTCCAATCACGTGTACCTGTTTTACTTGTTAAATCAAAGTGTTGATGTTTTATTGTTTGTCAGGAAGTGTGCAAAGCAATCACTTAAGATGTTATTTAAATGAAAATGTGTTCATATTTAGCACTATATCCACTTGTAAAACTGAAGTATCATTATGTTCAGGAGCTGAGAACTTAAACCAAAGTTAAATGTGTCTAAAACTGCCTGAAGAATACGACTATCTGTGTTTGACGACAGCTATTTTGTGTTATTTTATAACTTTGTTGTAGTTTTGGTTTAGTTTTTTTTAGTTTTTTTTTGTTTTTTTTATTGTTATATTAATTGAAATTAGATTTCTTAGGAAAAAGGGACAGATAAAATAAGCTTAGTCTTCTTTCTGTTCCCTTTCATTCAAGGAAAGAGATTTGTTGTAATTATATTGAACTGTTTGGTTTTTATTTTAATGAATGAAATAGAAATAGATGCTATTTCACTTTTACCGTGTGTGAGGGCATGTGTGCATGTGTATAACTGGGAGACCAACATGGCTTTGATGGGTTCGCTCTTTGAGAATTCACCACAATCCAAGCCGAGAACAAGACAGGATGAATGGATACAGGTATACTCCATATACACATACAGAATCAAACAAAACCACGTCAATTTTTCAATAAAAATGACCGTAATCCATGTGTGATTACAGTCCTGACTTCAAAGATGCAAACACAGAGAGCTCCACAATCCGGCTCTTTCAGAACTCTGCGTTTCAGGATCTTTGTCTCGACTACAAGGTGAGTGAGGCGCATCAACCTGCCCACGTACCACAAAACATCCACTCATGAAGGCGCGCATCATCAAGGCAGCCCGCTGCCCGACTTTGAAAGGGAAGGGGTAAAGGTATCGGCTGAAAAATACGATCAAACTTTGTCAACCCGCCAAGGCCTCCGCTTCTTTGTGCGCTACAGTATCAAAGCGACGTGCTGTAGGAGGATGGGACGGCGTGGGCTTTGATCTGTTGACGGCTCAGTGTCTGCAGAGCTCGGCGGCTGACCTTTCATCTGGCCCAGAACCCGGGATTCACTCGGGCTTCAGTAATAAGATGATTAACAATAATAACCCCCCGAGAGAACGAGCGGACGGGGGGGGGGGGGGGGGGGGGGGGGGGGGGGGGCGTGGACAGGGACGAGCTTCTGAGTGAAGGCTGCTTTGGGGGCTGCTGGATTTGGATCTGCAAACATCATCCCTCCCAGACTCGGGGTGGGGGGGTGGGGGATCCCACTGACTTGTACGCTCCTGCCGCAGGTCAGGAGTGCGCACACGTTCATGTGTGTGCACTGATGTATGATTTTTGATTTGAAGATTTTATTTCGAACATGCATGTTAAAAAAGAGTACAAAAAAGTAATAAAACAGAATACAAACGGAGTAGGATTGAAGTAAACACTTATCCAGTCCTACCTCTGAATCTGACATAATTTCTTACATATAACAAGACGAGTTTCGATAAGCTTACTTATAAAACACCCATACCTACTTTAATAACTGTTCAATACAGTGATATAATACTCAATTATATGTATATATAAGTATACCGTATTTTCCGCACTATAAGGCTAAACCTAAAAGCCTTTAATTTTCTCAAAAACCAGCAGTGTGCCTTATAATGCAGTGCGCCTTATAATGCGGTGCGCCTTATATATGATCATTACGGTAATTTCTGTTACTGTAGTCAGGGGGATTGTGGGTAATGTAGTTGGTGTCGCCGAAGTAACGGCGCTAAAAATGTCATGAATCGTCACAGACGTTCAAGACAACAGCAGCAACGCTGACTCGCATAATGGAGACTTTGACGAGACGGAGCAAAGCTGGTTTTTATTTTGTTAATAAAGTTTGACGTACGGTACTTTTCTTCTTGTTTTTTTTTTTTGCATTTGCTGTAGGATTTTGTAGCATTTCCTGTAGCGCAGCTCCATCAGGTAGATACGTAACTCAACCCCAGCCACTATAGTACGGTATTTTACCGGATATTTAGTGCGCCTTATAATGCGGTGCGCCTTATAGTGCATTTAGCATTTAGTTGTGCTACTATATATAGAAGTAATTATAATGTATAGTATTACATTATCATTACTTTACTATAATACTACAATATAATAGAGAACAATAGACAGCAATGGTATAACAATATACTTGAATAACTATATAAGAGTAGATATGCTATATATACTGGTTCATATATTTACCTCCAATTATATACATAAAAATTACTATAAATCTATATATATCGACATATCTACATATAACTATAAATCAATATTCATTAATATAGATATAGATACACAAATACTGTACTATACTATACAACTCAATTTATCCATATACATACAGTATGTACAGTACATCATTTGCAAATGGACGTTTATGTTAAGTGTCATTTCAGCAAAGGAACACTGTGTTTCATCTGTGCTGTGAAGTTTAAATCTTACAAATTTGATTTTTATGAATGGTTCTTCTCACTGCTATAGCTCTCCTCCGCCTGCAGCAATGGAAACCCAACTTTGTATAAAATGACAAAATGGCATGTGGTGACAGCAGGCTGAAATCTATACCGACGGGCCGATGCATTCACAGAAACATATCTGCAAACACATCTCGGATATACAAACTTATGGGACATCCTGTTTACTTTCACTGTCTGCACAGCAATTTGAGGCTCGGCCATGGATCCCGATCGAGAGCCTTTAAGAAGGGAAATATTTGGTTTTGTAGGACACGGTACAAACTTTCTAAAACATTTTTGAAGCACGGAAGAAGGAAAAATGTGTCAAATGCTTATTTATTGTTTGGACGCGGGGAAGCTCTGGTGCCAGAAAGAGCTTTGGATCTCAGTACTGCACTGAAATGTGATTTTGTTTCTCGGCTGTGTCACCTCTGCTGACGGACCTCGACGTACAGCTCGCTGCATCTACCTTATTACAGTGTTTAAGTTAGGAATGAAAGGAGACCTTCATCTTGGATCCAACCTCGCTTGACCACACACCACAAGAAATGTGGATAAATATATATCCATAAGAGCTCTTACCCCTTCGTCTGCTGCGTCTGGGGACTTAATGAAATTGATGCTGGAGTCTCCCTTCTACAATCAGCGGGCTGAGGCTCAAGGCTCAAATTATAATCAGCCTCAGTTTACACTTTGTTTGTTGTGGGTCAATTAAGGAGTCCGAGCTCAGGCGGTGTGGTTATACTTTCCTGCGGGAAACGGCCGGCATCCTGCGCCTGAAAACTGCCAAGTAAACCCTCAAATAACAACGGAGAGAGAGGGAGAGATGTGGCTCCTGTGGGTCTTGCCCAAGAGCAGAGCTCGACCCGGCAGCATGTCAGCAGAGACAATCACTTAAAGGGGACCTATTATGAAAAACAGGTTTTTTCTTGCTTTAACATATATAAAGTGGTCTCCCCTCAGCCTGCCATCTCAGAGAAGGAGGAAAGCAACCAAATTCTGCAGAGCCGTCCAGTGTGATGTGGATCTATGAGCCGTTCAGATTCGGCGCATTTTCGTTACGTAACCAAAATGCAAACCACGCCCACAACTATAACACCGTGTAACTGCATGCGAGAGTCCGACTATCGTAGCACTGCGTGACATCGGACGCTCTCTGTCCATCTTCCTCCAACAGCTGCCACTTTATTGAGGTTTTTGTAGTGAAATGAGGAGGAATCATAGAGATAACTTCTCATTTCAACTAACTGGATCAGCCGTTCCTCATCATGACTGTTTCCTACAGCGCTTTCAACCGGCTTTCAACACGAGCGGCAGGAAGAAAATAGAAGCAGGGCGTCCGACAAATGTGCAGCTCAAAACGCCGCGGCGTGTCGCTGCGGCCAGTTAGGACAGTCCAATAGAAAATAAAGTAATGGAATTGATTTTGTCGCTGACGCTCACTCGCATTGCATGCATGACACCGTGTAAAGGTTGATTTATTGTTCCGCGTTACACCAACAATTTAACGCAGAACCATAATTCAGGCTTAACTCCGCCTGCCGGAGCTTCAACCATTCTTTCGTAGCGGTGTATCGCGTCATTCAGGCAGCCAATCAGCACCGAGCCTCATTATCATAGCCCCGCCCACTCAGAATCCTGCATAGGTAATGAGGTTAGAAACGGTAAAGATAAAGACATGGCTCAGAGGCTGAATTTCTACTTTATATAGAAAAAACAATCAAAAGCTTGTTTTTAAGACATTCAAGGCCTGTTTAAAATAGACATTAAATACCATAATAGGTCCCCTTTAAGGCCTCCTTTCAGTGGAAACCACCTCCTTGCACGTCTTCCCCAGGAACAGGGTGGGTAAAAATATCGAAAAATCGATGCATCGCAATTATCCCCGCCCTAATTCAATATGGATTAAGCAAAGCCTTGGAATTGATTCACCTCCTGGCCAGTGGGGGCGCCAGTGTGCACAACATTTTCTTATGATCCGCGTTTTGTGGACGGTGGCTGCACGCGACCAAACAACAATAAAATGGCGACGATGGCAAGCGGAAAATCTTTCAGATCAGACGTTTGGACTCATTTGAATTCCCATTTAAAGAAGGAACACGAGAAACGGACAAGAGTAGGGTGGTGTGTAAGTTGTTGCCAGGCAGAACTAAAATACAACAGCAACACGACAAACCTGCAGAACCACTAAGCCGACACCATGCGGATGCAACAACCTACGGCTAAAACTGTGAACCCAAAACAAATGCAACTCCACAAAGCCTTTGTCTGCAAATTACTGCCAAGATCTGTCCGTCACGGAAGATAACGGAGTCTGTGGCCGTCTGCATTTGTAACGACCTTCGACCGTACAGTGTTGTGGGAAATCAAGGTTATAAGAAGATGGTACACACTTGAACCACGATACAATCATGTTGACACAGAACTGTCATGTGTTTTTATTTATTTCAACTTTTGTACTACAGTACAAATGCACAAGTGAGCCATTATGGTGCTGCTAAGTTTAACTGCTCAGTTCATTTCAGAATCAGAATCAGAATCAGAATCAGAATCGTCTTTATTCAAGGTTCAAGGTTCAAGGTGTTTATTTGTCACACAGAATGTACAAGTACATGCATTGTGAAAAGCTTATGCTGGGTCGTGCTCCACAATACATAGTTAAAACAGTAATAATAAAATGCTAATCTAAGAGAAAAAACATTTAAAAGAACTAAAATCAGCGTACAAGGCCGTCAAATCATAGTGTTCATTGTTCATTTGTGTTTGTTCAGCAGTCTGACCGACTGTGGAATAAAACTGTTCTTCAGTCTGCTAGTATTGGCCTTAATTGACTGATATCGTTTCCCTGAGGGCAGCAACTTAAAAAATGTATTTTGGGGGTGTGTGGGGTCCTTTATATATATTGGTCAGGTTCGAACATTGTCCAACAAGGAATTTGACTCTGGTTATTTCGCTCTTTATATTTAAAGAATATCAAACAGTAAATAAACAAATGTGGCACTTATTGACATATATACAATTAAAGAACTGAAGGTGCAGCAGTATGAGGTAGAAAAAATGACGGCTCTGAATAAAATAACATATATACAATTATACAAAAAATTGAGAGGTGCAGCAGAGTGAGGCAGACATGATTATTGCCGGAAGGTGCATTGTTACAGTATGTAACTGCTATTATTGTTATTGCACGTGATTTCTATGTGAAGTAACATGCCACGTATTATAGGCATGAAAATAAAAATAATGAAAAGTTGCCAAACAGGTATTTATGTATTTCTACGTCTTACTGAATCGATATCGAAGCATTTAAATCAAAATGGAATCAAATCGATATCGAATTGAATCGAAACTTAAAGAATTTAAGAATTTAACTGTCTTTCTGAGGTGGACGGCAGCAGTAAATGACAAGAGGCCTCCACACAATGAGCTGTCAGATTAAAGCAAAAATATAAAGCCACCCATATGCTTTCTTCCCACGCTGATAGCGTCACCCTAGACTGGAATTTATGTGATGTTGTCTCTCTCTGCTTTTCTGATCTCTGAGTCTCGTACGGCTCTGATCGACTATCTCGGAGATACAGCGAGTTGGCAGAATATCAAGTCCTCTGACTGCATGTGGCACCGCACCATCCGGCACGCGATACTCGTCAGAACCGTCTGCCTTCACGCAGTCTTTGTTCCTGCTATTCCTGTCTCTGTCCCCCGTCTCCTAAACCCCCTCTGTCCCCGGCTATTACCCGAGTCTCCTGAAGATCAGAGCGTGACCAGCACACCCAGCAAAGCCACATTTTTATCAATAAGATCCCTCCGCTTGATGTCTGTGAACTTGAAATATATACTAAAACAAATGTGTCCAGTGAATGGATGAAAGCGGAAGAGCAAATCTGCAGATACGAGCGTATCTGCAGAGGTTCCTGCATGCCGCGGGTTTGTACGCTGAAAAACAAAAGGATCAGTTGATTTTACAGGATTAGAACATGCTGGTATTCCAGTTGTGCTCGTAACTCAGACTATAAATACATTTAACAGAGTGGGAGGCCTCGTCAGACTGTGGATTTACCTTATTATTTTACCTCTTTTCTTATCATTTTATTTCATTTTTATTTGTTATTTAAGCATACTCTTAAATGAAATACTTGATTTAAATGATTAAATTATTTAAATTATTTTTGAAAACCGCATTAAGTTATGGATAAGCCCTGAATGCAGACATTGTGACGTAGAATTGTCAAATTGGTTTGATTCACCGCACAAATTGTTACAGATTACTTTTTTTTTTTTTTTTTTTTTTTTTTTTTTATCCCCGATTTTTTACCCATTTCATCACCCAGTGCTCATACCTAGACAGTCCTGGGCATTGCTCCCCTCTGCCAACCCAGGGAGGGCCCTACACTGAGCTCAGGTCTCCTTCTCCTACAGATTACTTTTGTAATACTGTATTTGACCCGGTTTTTGTACGTTTTGACCGTATAGAAATGTAATTCTTGCCATTGCAAGAATGAGATGTACCTGCTGTACTCTACTGCACTTACTTTTAACAACTTGTGCTTTTTATTATTTTACCTCTTATCATTTTATTTCATTTTATTTGTTATTTACTGTTTAATTGTGTCTTGCCGCTTTTAATGTTGATGTAAAGCACTTTGAATTACCTTGTGTTGAATTGTCCTATACAAATAAACTTGCTTAACGGATCAAAAGTAGCAGTGACGTGAGATCAAGTCAAATGACCTTGATCCGTGCACCAACGCTTTGGTACCAGCGATTTGTGATTTCAGTTAGATTTATTTTTTTATTTATTTTGAAGGCCAAAATACCACAAATTGAAACTGGGTCCTAAATATTTGTGACCTGAGTCCTGAGTACTGTGGAGTCCAAGTGACACGTTTTGTTGGAGGTGCAACAAAGGCTGAGTGAAAATAAAGATAAGAGAATTGAAAATAAACTCTAAGGAATTCTGAGGAAGATATAGAGGGAATGCGCATGACGTCACAGATGTGACTTCACAGCGGGTTACGCCCACTGAGTGTCAGAAAGACTGAGTGTCAGAAAGACTGAGTGGCAGAAAGACTGAGTGTCAGAAAGACTGAGTGTCAGAAAGACTGAGTGTCAGAAAGACTGAGTGGCAGAATGGATTTTTGGGTAGCTAACGTTAAAGGAGCTTGAGGCCGGATTGTGGCAGGATTTATGAAAAAAATCCGTATACATTTTAAGTTTTCTAGTAATAATGTCAGATGAAGCGTTCCAAACCCAAAAGAATGATTCCTCTAGTGTATCTCTCCTTTGCCTTGAACAGGCTGTGTGCTGCAAAATGTGCTGCAATTCGGTCCCGAATTTCCCGCGCTGGGCTGCGGATGTGACGTCACATGACGCTGCATGCGCGTTCTCCCCGTTCTCCCATGCCGGCTTCACTGTTGGCTGCAGTACCCCCAACGGCCGTCGTGGTGAAGGGTGGCGCTAGAGAGTGTCATTTCTTAAAAGGAGCCTCATGCTCCTTTAAACGGTCAAATCATAAAGTTCGGTGTCCTCATCACTTTAATTTCACCAACAAATCCTGCCTTGAAGTCGGACCAAGCGTCAAGACTTTTGTAAGCCTTCAAGCTTTGCTTCGTGTATTTCCCCGGCGTAGAAATTAAGTACATATAAATATCAGGAAACTGGATTCATGGCCAAATATTAATGTCCATGGACCACTGGTTCTTGGTAACTGTACCAAATATTAATGTCCATGGACCACTGGTTCTTGGTAACTGTACCAAATATTAATGTCCATGGACCACTGGTTCTTGGTAACTGTACCAAATATTAATGTCCATGGACCACTGGTTCTTGGGGTAACTGTACGGGTCACTGTCAAGTCCAACTGCCTTTAATTTAAGCCCATAATTGGCTGTTATCCCGTTTTCTCCACTAGTTGCAGCTGTTTTTGCCACTCAGTGCGTGGTCCAGTGGGAAAGTGACGTTAATGCATTCCCTCTATTGATCGATCAACTTGCCGTGAACATGTTCTCTATGTATCGGGCTCTTCTTGGACCTGGTGTTTTCCTGTTCTAACTGTGACTTGTTGACTTGTCGGTGCTGAAGTGCAGCTCAGGTTAGGTCAGTCTGCCCCTGTGACTGTTTGTAAAAAAAAAAAAGAAAAAGAAAAATGCAATTTGACCATGGCCTTGTTAGGGAACCAGGGAGTTTGGACCTATTTAAATAGACTTAACGTTTGTTGGTCTTGATGGTTTGAGGCATTAACTCCCATTTACACACATTTACCTCGAGGATTCACATGACACAAAGTCAGCCAACTATATTTACTTTGTCTTTACGAGAAAACAGGTCATTCCAGAGTAATTGCAGTCGTTACACAAGCATATATATTTATAACTTACATTCATACACCCAGGCTTTCATGAAAGTGGTTAGCCCTAGAAAAATGCATGTGTGCAAGCTTTCCTAAATGAAAAGAAAAAAAGAGTATCCTGATACAATAACAAGCAGTGAAACTGGATACGACACTGGAAGGCCGCCGGTCCTCACAAGGCAGAAGGCTGATTTATTGAAGTGGGGTCAGCAACTCCCAGGTGGGGGAAATAACCCACCTTGGAGTCTCTGACAAGGAGTTAGTGTGTCGAGTTAAGCGTTCATGGTGAGGTCTCGGAGAACTAAATACAATGACATGAAAACATTTTCCATAGTTGCCAGTGATTTACTCATTTACTTATTTATATGACAGATCAATTTCTATTGCCAGTACCCATTCATCAGATACCATTCTGCTGATTGCCAAACATGGTCAATAAATTCACCAGAATGACTCATCCTGCCTCATCCGTGCGTGTCCGTGCATGTGTGTGTGTGCGTCCATGTGTGTGTGTGTGTGTGTGGTTTGCATCTAGGGGAGTTACCCATGAGCTTGACAAACATTCTTGCAGAAGGTTAAAAGTACAGGATCAGTTCAGATAAGCACACTTTAGTCGTCCACTTTACAATAATCTCACTCAGGCACCTCCCTGTCCAACATGAAAATTATATTTACAACATTGTTTTTTCAAATAATTCACAACGCAGTCTTTTGAGTCCCCATCTGTGAAAGAGTAACCCGTAAACTGCGTTCAAATCTTTATGTTTTTTTCATAGTCTGCCATACTTTTGTATTACTTTGCATACTGTTGATGTTTTTAAAAGCAGGCTCAAGACTCACCTTTTTAATTTGGTTTTTAGCTGATTCCTTTTAGTATTTCCTGTGTATCCTTGTTTTAACTAGCTGTTCTTGTTTTTTTAACCCAGGTTATATGGTTTTATGGTTCACCAGGATCCTCAGTAATTTCTCAGCAATTTCCACACCCATATTTAGGCCACGGTTCCACATAGCCGGGTATTTACAAAAAACGGATATTTCCCCCTCTACGTTTTGAAAAATACCATCATTTACACGAACCCGCATAAATACGCTGTTAAGGTGCAATGAGCAGCCAAACCTACAGGGGGCAGTGTAACGAGAAGATAAAGTCATGCTAGCCAATCAGAATCCTGGAAAAAAACATCAACAAATGACACGAGTAACTTCCAGTTACTTCTAAGATGAACGAGAGTCTTTCGTTTGGAGTGACAGAGAAGTGGAGTTACTCTTAAGAGTGACTTTAGAATATAAAACAGGTAAAACACAAGAAAATATTGATGGTGGCCAAACTAATTGTAAACACAGGTCGCACATGACGCTGGTGACGTTTCTGTCTCATAATGTGACGTTCTGAAGCCTAAATATCCGTTTCTCTCTGTTTACAAGCAAACGTGAAGACGGAGTTTTTGCAAATCTCCACTTTGGCGGGAGTTTTCAGAACTGATTGTTTTTGGTGACTTTGAGCTTCGTTTTCGTGTAATTTAACGGCCAAAACACATGAAAACATCACCGTTTTTGCTACGTGGAAGCGGGGCCTTATATAGATGCGTGTGTTTGCCTGTGTGTCTGTGTGTGTGTGTGGAGGGTTGTTTAACGTTTTATATAAAGCACTTTGTTTTGCATTTTTATTAGTGCTGGCCAACGATTAAAATTTTTAATCTTAATTAATCCATGATTTCTGTAATTAACTGCGATTAATTGCATATTTATTTCATATTTATTCACACATTTTGTGCTGTTCTAAATTACCTCAAGGTATTTTTTTTAAATGTTTTTTAATCCCGTTAACAACCTGAGAAAGGGCAAATATGCTGCTTTATGCCAATGTTTATTCAATTTCCACAAAAAAATCTTTTGACCTGAATGTAACATTCCTTCATAAATACAAACACAATGTAGTCCCCAACTTTACACTTGGAAAGACTAACTTAAGATTCCTTGTTTTTTTAAGCAGCTCAATGTAAAACAATGAACCATATGCATCACAAACATTGTACAAGAAATGCATTGGTCAGTTTAATTTTCCCTGTGATTATGTCTCTCATATGGAGGAAAATAAAAGGCTCAAAAAATATCCCCTTCTCCTAAGTGGGTTAAAAACAGGGGGATACAAAAACTGAATTACAAACAAATAAAGTGCACATTAGAGGTGGGTGCAATTCATCGATGTGTCGATGCATCGCGATGCGTCACGTGACGATTTGTAATCGATTATGGTCCAGTAAAAAAAAAAAAAAAAAAAAAAAAAAAAATTTTAAGTAATCCTATCCAGATTCCAGACTGAATAAGCTGCGGAATCATTTCATTTTCAAGAATGCACATTTCTTATTGTTCACTTGAAATATGGCAGATATGTTTACACTAAATAAATTTGATGGAAGTACATATCTAGTTTACTTGAATTAATGAACTCATTAAATCCAGGGCTTGACCGGTTTGAGTGTTTTCCACCAAT
Source organism: Cololabis saira (assembly GCF_033807715.1). Lineage (NCBI taxonomy): Eukaryota > Metazoa > Chordata > Actinopteri > Beloniformes > Belonidae > Cololabis > Cololabis saira. The sequence continues at coordinate 6,463,708 of NC_084608.1, forward strand.
AGAGGGCGCTCTCATGCAAGTGCAGCTTTCCCTGGTCAAAGTTAAGTAAGTCAAAGAGCAAATGTTTACATAGTCATAAAATAAATTATTTTGTGTCTTTGAAAAATACAAATGTTCAAAAAACCTTGTTATTTACTTAATGAGTGTTGTTAGAGGAACTGAGTTAATTGATTGGCTATTTATTTACAAATGTAGCCACAGATGAAGACAAAATCAATCTTTTATGGAAAAAAGCATTAAAAATCACAATAATCGAAGAATCGTGGCACCAATAATCGAATCGAATCGACAATCGTTATAATCGAAGAATCGAAGAATCGAAGCTCCAATAATCGAAATCGAATCGAATCGTGAGGTACCCTTGTTTGCACACCCCTAGTGCACATGTAACAGAACGGGAGTAACTCAGCCGTTTCCTCACCTGAATCCTCAGTGCGAATCGCAGTGTGCGCCCGTCTGTGCGCGCGTGTGTGTGTGTGTGTGTGTGTGTGTGTGTGTGTGTGTGTGTGTGTGTGTGTGCGGCGGCGGCGGGGGGGAGCATTGTTGAGTTTTATGTTTTATGTAAAGCGTTTTGCGTTGCATTTCTTATTTTGTAAGAAAAGCGCTTAACAAATGCAGTTTGATTTGATTTGACTCCTTTTTTGCAAGCTGCTATCCAGCGTTGTCTGATTTTGACGAGGGGGGGGGGGGGGTGCGGAGCAGCGCTGCGCTCTCTGGTATTTGAGACTCAACGTACTTCAGTGGTAATTCATTTCAAATCGATGGTACATGTAAATAACTTCAGTCTTGTCCAGCGAACCATCTGGCATCTTTCTGAAGGTGAACTTGCTGTTCACAAGTCGCTTTTCATTCTCCATCTTTCCGTTCACCAGACTTACTAGACTACCAGACTAACCAGACTAAGAGAACGTTAAGTTAACGCGTCGTTAACGCACTAACTTGGACAGCCCTAATTTTTATATATGCATGAAAAGCGCTTTATAAATAAAGATTGATTTGATTTGATTTGATACTTCCCTCCCTCTGCAGCCTGAATCCAAAAGCATCATCACAAAGGCAAAGGCCGTAATCTCCCGTTATCCCAGCTCTTCCTTATTCCCCAGCCCGTCACTCCCACGGCGAAGACAAAGTGAGACAGGAAATGAAATGAACGCAGTGAAGTGGTGACAAATGGCTTGTGATTGAGGCAGCCGCTTTGTGCTGTTTATGGCGCCCGTCTGATGGTGTGTTCCATCACCCGGATGCCGCGTCAGCGCTGAGTGGACTCCGTCACACAGTGTGTTCATTTATAGATGTCCTGAGATGACAGTAATGTCCCCACGATGCTCTGCTGCACATAACATCAAATCACATCAAAGCAATACTCAAGAGTCTGCAGGCTTCCATCATTAAATGATGAGTGAAATTAATTTGACTTCTTTGTATGAGATGGAAACGTTATCATATACCAACGCGGTATATATTCAAAGAACAAAAAAGGAAGTAAAAGATTACTTTGGAGAAAAAAAAGGTTTTGCTTTTTGCACGAGTTGTTTATGCTGATATTTCGGGACTGTTTGGTGATCTGGAAAAAATGCAGATATCAGACTTGTTGGAACTGCAGCCAGCAGCATCGCTAACCGCCAAGTCGCTCGGAGATCCAGCCAATCAGAAAGATGATCTTGGCCTCCTGAAGACAGAGCAGAAAACAGCATAAACCCAAACAAGGCCCTCGCCGAGCTTTAAATCACAGGATCACGTAATCGCCAGAGCCTCGGTCTCCTGCCGGCACGAAGGTGGCGCTGGCTAAACGCTGCATACTTTCATACCGCGACACGGTCCTGCTCTCTGGCTCTTTACGTGGAGACAAAATCACTGCATATAAGGAGCCATGCAGCTAGTTATTTAAGAGGAGATTAGCAATTGCTGCAGGTGGAATTCACAGTGGGACATTAAACAGCATGGTGATGAAACCCTTCTTTGTGTTTGTTTTGTTGTTATTCATCACTGACTTCCGCTCTCAACCAATTTACAATCCCTAAAATGGAGAATTGATGACAATAACATGACCCAAATAGAGTTGGTTCATAGCACCGTACGTCAGTCTGCACTGACAGAAACAAATACTTTTGAGTAGGCCTGTAGTGATGTGTCGATATCGTTGACGTCATATTTTGTCATGGACGCATGGCCACACACACGTGGGTCACCGAAACAAACAATTGGCACTTTGCAGAATGGAGACTGAAACTGTGACCTCCTCACAACGTGTCAACATATGGTACTTTTCCACTAGTACCTACTCAGCCCAACTCGACTCGCCTCGGTTTTGCGCTTTTCCACCAGGGGTCTAACGTGCTGAGTAGATACTTTTTCTCTGTCTACTCTGCCGAGGTTCTAAGCGGCTGAGTCGGCTGTATCTGACATCATCACACTACAGGCCACCGATTGGTCGGGGGGTTGGAGTCAGACGTCTGAGTCAGGAGGAGGAAATCAGAGAAAGAGACTCTGACGGATTCTGGTTCATTTTATTCAACCAGCAATGGCAGCAAAAGTCTGTTTCATGATCCAACTCTGAGGTGCAGATGTTCATAAACCTGGTGCTGAGGAGAGAATTAAAAAGGGATCTAGACGGAGATAAGGAACGACCAGATCTACCAGGAGCCCTGTCTCTTCATAGCTGCTCACGGCTCCCAATGGATTTTTAAGCAGCGCAAAGACAAACAAGCAAAAAAAAAGCGTTGTCTACTTATATTCTAAAGTCAGACTTAAAAGTAACTCCACTTCTCTGTCACTCCAAATGAAAGACTCTCGTTCATCTTGGAAGTAACTGGAAGTTACTCGTGTCATTTGTTGATGTTTTTTTCCAGGATTCTGATTGGCTAGCATGACTTTATCTTCTCGTTACACTGCCCCCTGCAGGTTTGGCTGCTCATAGCACCTTAACAGTTATTTATGCATGCTCGTGTAAATGATGGTATTTTTTCAAAACGTAGAGGGGGAAATATCAGTTTTTGCAAATACCCGGCTATGTGTAAACGTGGCCTCAGGGATGGTGGACATCAGCCCAGACCGGTCGGAGGTCTAAGATGACAGGAAAGAGAAACATCTGCCTGAGAGCCACAAACGAGAAGAACGTCATCACAATAGATTTAAAATAAAACAATCAAGATGTGACCAAAGTGAGGAGCTTTATCTAAGAGGCTTCATCCAAACATTTGCCTTTTAGGAATCACAGTCACTTTGAGCATTTAAGGGGTTCAAAATAAATATTCCCGATGACTTCAAGGCAGATGACGCAGATAAAAGGTCTGAGGTTGATATGAGCTGTTGTGTCGGCCTTTGGCAGCTGTTTCACCAGAACTAACGGTATCAAATCCAGAGAGGGGGTACAGGAGGCCCCACGGGGGATAACCGATAGATTATCAATGTATTTCCGTCAGTACATTTTAGTGGAGTATGGAAGCAGAGCCGCCTGGGAGATTTGCGAGGCCCTGTGCGAAACGGTTGGGGGGGGCCCTCGCACGTGAGCGTAGCGAGCGCGCGCAATTTTAACTCTCCAATTAGCAAAATACTGGATACCTTCCCCTGCCTCATCATCATCTCTTGCCTCGACGCGGGGCCCCACGGCTGCTTGAGACCCGGTCGGGTCGGTGATTTTTGTAACAAATTTATCAAACGAGCCTTTCAGAGAGGCATTAAACTCTTCCATTTTCTTTAGTTTTTTTTTTTCTTTTTTCATCCCCTGATGGAAATTTCCTGATTCTGTCTCGTTCTCTTGACATTGTGTGACAGTTTGTTCCAACTCCACCCGTCTGGATCAGAGCAGCTTGTGTCTGCGCTTGGTCTGATCAGTTGTATTGAACAACAGACACGCGCATCATTGCACATATATTTATTGATATGCACAGACTAGTACACATTTAGGTCTGTAATGGAACGTGACTGTTGATATTTATAAGGGAAAAAACGAAAAAAAAATGTTTTGAAAAAAATAGCGCGAGGCCCCATGCGGTCGCACGGTTCGCACACCCCTTGCGGCGGCCCTGTATGGAAGTATGAATGTTTGAGCAGAAACACTGAAAACATACTTTTGTTTTAGTCTCAAACGCTACGTTTGTCATAAAAATTAGATGATAGTGGTGCCATGGCAACAACGAGAGACACAAACAGAATTAGATTCAACTTTGCAATAGTTTTGTTTCAGTACCATTACGTGTTGAATATTTCGATTGAATTAGTGCATAGACAAACATATTTGCCTGCGATTTCAAATGTGGAATAACAAGCTGATGATTACAAGAGAAAAACACAGGTTCACTGAACCTTGTAAAAGAAAACTTATTATCTTCAATTGCCTCATTTCCTTAATCTCCAACTCTGATGAAAATATCCCGGACCATCCTCCATCCGGGCTCGTTAGGACGTCAAGGACAGCATGACTCAGCACTCCTGCCTCATGAAGTTCTTTGCTCCCATTTTTTTTGGCAGGCTTCACATGATTTATTAGCCATAGCTGCCTTAATCTCATTCCCATCTCAAGGAAGCAGCAATCAAATCGTTTGGAGTTATCAGCACGACGTCCTTTACCTTTGACATTATTTCCAAACTCACTGTCCTAACAATAACAGTCTGGGCTTCTTCTTCGTCGTGAGTCTGTTTATCTACATGTCAAATTAGATCTTAAGCTGCACCGGTGGCCTCGTTTCGTCAACCAATTTGCGAGGAAGTGTGTGCTGCTTTCACCTTCCACCACAATCCTGAGTACCCTTGACAATTTCTCCAGTTGCCGAGGAAATCTGATATCACCAACAAACAGAGCGAGGGAGCCTGTTGACTCAAGATATCGCTAATGTTTTACAGCCCGTCAGCGGGATCGCGATCCAGGTCCCCGACAACTGCACAGGCTTTTAATAGTGCACACTATCACCCTAAAGAGATGTGCACTTCCTGTCCCGCATAGTTACCCTCATGCATTGAAATATTGTGGTTGTGAGAGAATCCGCTGGGTCGTTATTCACCTTATCATCAGATGCCACCGTCCTGCATCGGCCCCCAGCCCGGCTTCTCTCTGACGCCTGCCTGTCTCTCTCATAGCCACCATATCATCACAGAAATTTTTTTTTTTTTTGAAATTTAATAATTAAAAAAAAAAGTTGTTTTTTTTTTCCTGGACTGTGGGGACGCTTCTCCTCTCTCTCTATAAATAAATGAAAAATAAAAAAAAAGTTGATCACAAAAAAAAATAATAAAAAAAAAAATGAAAAAAAATATTTCAAACTCATTTATAGTAATAGTAGTAGTAATGATAGTAATTTTTATGTATATAATTGGAGGTAAATATATGAACCAGTGTATATATAGCATATCTACTCTTATATAGTTATTCAAGTATATTGTTAAACCATTGCTGTCTATTGTTCTCTATTATATTGTAGTATTATAGTTAAGTAATGACAATGTAATAGTATGCATTATAATTACTTCTATACATAGTAGCACAACTAAATGCTGGGTATGTTTTGTCTTCTTTTGTTTGCTTTGATTTGTTTTGTTTTTGACTATATTTATATATACATATAATTGAGTATTATATCACTGTATAGAACAGTTATTAAAGTAGGTATGTGTGTTTTATAAGTAAGCTCATTGAAACTCGTCTTGTTATATGGACTGGATAAGTGGTGACTTATATATATATATATATATATATATATATATTAGATATATATATATATATATATATATATATATATATATATATATATATATATATATTTGTATTATATTTTTACTTTTTTGTATTCTTTTTTTAAGATGCATGTTCGAAATAAAATCTTCAAATCAAATCAAATCAAATTTGGAGACACTTGGAGCTTAAAAATTTTGCAATCAAAAAAAAGTAAGGGTATAAAATGTAAGTAAATCCAGCCATATGTCACAAGATAACATCATCAGCCATCGGGTCCCCAGGTCTGAACATGTCCCAGCAGCCAGCCTTGGCACCGGTCGTGCCTAGACCTCCTGCCAAACAGGCCACAAACGCCCGGCACCTCGGCGTCCCAGCGAGGCTGGGCGGGTCCGCGGGATCAAACTGTGGCGGAGAAGAGTTCCTGTTCGTTAGATTACAGATCAGAGTTCTATTAATACTGATTATCTCACAGCAGCAGAGACGGGGCTGAAACAGCTGCCGCTGCTTCACAGCTGCTTCAGTCCCGTCACCGTCCTGCTGAAAGAGGATGTCCACAAGTACGTCGTCACAAAAGTCCTCTCAACTGTCTAGCCAAGCTATGTTCTAAATAATCTGGGAAAAGGAGAATTTTGGTGGATTTCGGAGGGAAGAAAAACGTCTGACAACTTCATTGATTAAATATAAAGACTTTATTGAACTAAAACATTATTGAGGACTGATGAATATTGTGCGTGATGAAGACTGAGACTTGACAATCACCTTTATACAAAGATAAACACCCACAATGCATCACAAACACAGAATCCTCTGGATTCATACGTGAACATTTTTGATTTGACACTTAAAGGAGCATGTATACGGATTTTTTTCATAAATCTTGCCACAATCCGGCCTCAAGCTCCTTTAAAGTTATTTATTGGAAATTTTTTGAACTCTTTTGATATTTTCTATTTAATTATTAGAAAATATGTATTTAGTTTGAATTAATATGCACCCCATGATACTGATTAGGAGTTATATAGAAGGAAATGTTGGATAGAAATCAATTTTTCACCCTCGTTTGAAGCTCTGCCTCGTCAGTTTGAACAAGCCATTTTCTTCCTCTCAACATGGAATTGTCCTTCATCTGTTACATCTCTGACCTACACAGAGTGTCTGAAAGCATCTGCCAGTGCAGTGAACAGACAAACAGCAAGTGTTTATGTATCTACAAGTGACCAAACCCTCCAGAAGGGCTTTCATTGGGTGGTCACGGTGTTGTTTGTGCCGTTGTTTTAGTTCGAAGTCAACCAGGATTTGGGTTTTCCACCTGGAGACAACTTTGTTTTCATTCATTGGTTCCACTTGATTGCCAACTTCAGAACTAAGAGGACTAGATACAAAGATTGTGGTTGTGTTTAAAATACAGTCATGTATGATACATGCAGTATGTCAGCATGTTTACCTGCCGCTGTGTTTATAAAGGTGATGCCAGGGTTATGGCTCTGTATTATGATAGTCTATGTATGATAGTCATTCTTTTCTTTAAATCTATTCATTTTAAGACAACGCTACAGAAGAGTATTAGGGCCAGGCAGGAGAAAAATAAAAATAATTTTTTAGAGGAGGAAGATTTTTTTTTCATTATGCACTTTGAGAAAAAAGTCGAAATGTCGAGATTAATGTTGAAGTACAATTTGGAGAAAAAAGTCCAAATGTTGAGGAAAAAAGTCAAAATTTCGTGAATAAAGTTGAAATGTTGAGAAAAAAGGTGAAATTTCTACTTTTTTTTTGACATTTCGACTTTTTTCTCGAAGTGCACAATAAAAAAAAAATCTTCCCCACTCGAATATTTTTTCTCCTTCATGGCAAACAAATCCCTGATTACAAACATATTTGGTAACTGAGTTATAGTCACATTATTTTGACTGGATTTCTGACTCTTACCGCCTGCTCCAGCTGTCTGTTTACACATAGTTTCACTGATTATGTATCTACCTTGTTATATTTGATGTGTTCATTATGCTCTTAAGGGAAAACGGAGGAGGACCAGTTTGACTGAACTGGTTGAGCCTGGAGTCCTGTGCTGTTCCTGCGTTTGGACCCAGCAGCGCTGGTGCAGCGCGGTCGCTGAAAATGTCCCGAAACCTCTGAGGGAAACTTTTACAGACTCCGCAACCTCACGTCCTGTTTGCTCAACGGCTGTCTGCTTTCTGTTTCAAGTCTTTCCTCATCGTGTTTGAGAGGGGGAAAAAAAACGGTGTGAGGGTTCACTGCGGCGTAGTTCACAGCACGGGATGTTGTTGGTGGAGGGGATGGCGTCGTTAGGGCTGACGTTAGCAGACGTCTGCGTGTTGAGGATTCACTGAAGGGGCTGTGGATGTGAGCGCCGGCTCAACCGCGAGGAAGTGACAGCATGACAGAGGTTCAGACAGATGGCAGCAGGGACTGTCAGTGATACGATGGCTTCGGTACGTCCCAGGACGGCTCTTATCCCACCCAGCTGGCTGGATTATAAGACGCACAGATGTCAGCCAGCTCAGCGTTTCTGGTCGGATGAACATCCATCGATTTAACAGGATCTGTCCGTGTTTCCAGGGCAAATTTGCCCCTTTTTAAGTGTTTGTGAGGGAAAATAGGATGTGCTTTAACGACGCCTTTTATTTTTTGTGAATAACCCTCATTTACAAGATCAGGAAATGGGCAATGGAAACTCAAACATTAAACAGAAGCTCTTCAGCGCAGCTCCCTCATACACTTACACAGACGTGCGTCTGCCTAAGTGCTCACTTCACCACAAATAGTTAACACACAAGAGGTCGAATGCATGCGGCAAACACATAAATACATACGGTACAGGCGATGTATATACGCTTTTAGTCAGAAGAATGGAAAGAGAATGAAAGGGTAGAAAAAACTTTACGTAATGACAATCCTGGTCAGGCTGACTGAGTGACACAAAGGGCTATAATTCGCTGCATTTCAGAGCGGCTTTCCAAGCCATACTGACGTCTCTGAGACTGGAACGCGAGCAGCGATGGCCAGCATTTACCACCGCAAGCTTCCCCATAACTATAAGGCTGACTATAAGTGGCACACAGTGAACTGAGCAGATGACGCTGCTCCGTACCCTTCAATTGTGAGGGAGCAGGAGCGAGATGCAGATGAACAGGAGAGCCACTGACTACGTTTACATGCAGTCAATAATCCTTTTCTAACCGGAATATTGGCAATAACCCGGTTGGGGTTAGGGTTAGGGTTAGGGTTAGTCAATAACTCTTTTCTAACCGGAATATTAGCAATAACCCGGTTTTGCACGGCCATGTAAACACCAATAACCCCTTTGAATAACCGGAATTTGCTCATATTCCAGTTTTTAAAAACCTGAATATGACCCCTGGGTTACTCCTTTTCTAACCTGAATATTTGGTCATGTAAACGCCAAACGTCAGCCATCAAAAGGAACATGAATTTGTTTTCTGCGCATGTTCTTTTTGCAAAGAATCTTGGTCTTTTGAGTCCAGGAAGTTCTTATAAAGATGGAGAAATGCAAGACCAGGAGGAGACTAGTAGTATGTCCTTTTCAAGCCTTGCGGCCCAAAGAGCCGGTGTTTATCTCCGGTTTCTGTAGCGTAAACGAACAGGTGGTAACCATGGTAACCACCCCCCAGGATAGGACGCTAGTCTATCGCTGGATACTTCCCCTAGCAAAGCTAGGTACCCATTCATACACCTGGGTGAAGTGAGGAAAGGCGAGAGTAAAGCCTCTTTCCCAAGGACGCACAAAGTGCATGACCATTAGCCCGAAGCCCCAACCACTAGGCCACTCCGCTCCCACTTCATAAATGTAATGAAGGATATGAACATTTCTGCATTTGTAGACGGTAGAAAGTACCGGGATAGAAGATTTACAAGAAGGTGAGAGAAAAGTTGCGCGACAGCAGCATTTGTACGAAGGCCAGACCAGATCAAAGCACCGCTGGAAGACGCTGAAAAAGGAGAACTACAGGGACAAGAAACAAAACCACTTCTACTGGGCTGTTGATTATCCAACGTGCTGCTGTTATTGTTGATGTTTTGGATTTGGATACAGGAAGAAGAAGCGGAAATGACGGGAATTGCGTCATGACGTTCTCCGTGCGTCGCTGGTTTGATGGAAATATCCCAAATGATTAATTACCATGTAAACAGGGGATAACCCTGTTTGCTCACGCATGGAAACACATTATTCCCAATGTTTCAGTAACCGGAATATTGACCTTAACCCAACTTTTGACTGCATGTAAATATAGTCACTATGTTACACTCCACACTCCACTTTGTTAAGCTGTTTGTTTACCCCTCTCCACTTCTGTAGCACCCCCCCCCCCCCCCCCCCCCCCCCCCCCCCTCTCCTCCTCCCACCCCAACCCCCAGTAGACAATGGTGCCAAACTGCCGGGTCGCGGTGGCGAGAACACATGAGGTGCATGTCTGCTTGCCTGTGTCTGTCTGGGGATGGTGTGTGGGTGTATGTGTGTGTGTGTATGTGTGTGTGTGTGTGTGTGTGTGTGTGTGTGTGTGTGTGTGTGGGGTGTGTGTGTGTGGTGTGTGTGTGTGTGAGTGTTGGGGGGGGTTTACTGTGAACTTGGAGTGAAGATGCAGAGCCAGGGCATACCTTGGAGCCATTAGTTCAGCCCCCGTCAGCCCCAGCAGCAGACAGCAGCATTAATTGGGCCTAGCAGTGGCTGTAAGATCACAGCAGCCAAAAACCAATTTGTAAAATGAGTAAATTGCCTTGTCTTGTCAGTCTCGGCTCGCTTTTGCTGGGGAAGTTCTGTTTAATGGGGGAAAGAGGTGTATTAATACCAAACATATGAGCTGGAGGAAGTCATCATGAGGCTGTTACAGGGAACGACGACGAATGCTCTTACAGGGATTTTAAACATCACAAATAAATACAGTATGACATGAATTTTTGACCTTGGATCTTGGGAAAACTTTGAAGCGGAAGTGTTTCATCCATGCACGATCCTCCAAACCTGTCTGTTTTTGATTCCGTGTAAGATCGGAGCAGGACCTCGTAGCTCGTTTCTTCACACGTGACGTGGGAAGGTTTCAGACCGACAGCGTGAGGTAAAAGTTCAGATGTTCTTGGCTGGAGAGAAGTCTGCTATTAAAGGCTGCTGAGACTGAAAGGGTTACAAAACGCCAGAGGTGTCAAGTAACGAAGTACAAATACTTTGTTACCTTACTTAAGTAGAAATTTTGGTTATCTATACTTCACTGGAGTAATTCTTTTTCAGACGACTTTTTACTTTTACTCCTTACATTTTCACACAATTATCTGTACTTTTTACTCCTTACATTTTAAAAACAGCCTCGTTACTCTATTTCATTTCGGCCTTTAAAAAAAACTATCCAGTTAAATTGCTCCATCCGGATAGAGTGAATTTGGTTGTGGTTGTTTCGGATGTTCTTGTCCAGTTTTGTTCTTACATCCGTTCCCTCAGATTCCTGCAACTAAACTTGGATGTACATTCCAATAAAGGTTAGGATAAATGATAACATGCCTCTGAAGTTTGACTTTTTGCACCATTACAATACTTATAGACAACTAGTCATCATATCTCCTGCTCTCTGAAACACATGTTAATGCTCAATAGTACACATATATGCTTCTTTAATATATTTGCATTATACTAAGATGCATTCATTTTCAATGGCTTTTGTCCTTAATGGCTTTTTTCCCCCTTATATTACTTTTACTTTTATACTTTAAGTAGTTTTGAAACCAGTACTTTTATACTTTTACTTGAGTAAAAAACTTGAGTTGATACTTCAACTTCTACAGGAGTATTTTTAAACTCTAGTATCTATACTTCTACCTGAGTAATGAATGTGAATACTGAAGACACCTCTGCAAAACGCTGCTCTAAACACGCAGTGGACCTACGGCAGCTTCACTTTATAAAATAAAACGTGAACGTTGCACCAGAGACCATCCACAGACCAAAATGATTATTCCTGAAATCACAAAGGAAGGGACACATATGAGATGATGCAGGGACTATGGTTTCTTGATAAAAAATAGAAATATACAACCATGAAAACAGGAGCACTGTGATGCAGGTTAAAGAATACTCTTCATTGACCTTCATACGGTCAGTGCTGGAGATTGATCCACTGTTGGATCCAGCATCAAGTGAGTTGAAGTATAACTAACTTACACACTTCCAGAGTTGTAATGCTATTTCATAATTAAATTAAACACATGATACATGTCTCTGAAACTGTCATAAACAGAGAGCTGCCACATCAAGGGCCACAAGATCAGTTGATTATAAGCAGAATAAAGCGTAGTTGTTGTTTTGTGGGCGTTTTCTTTGGTAACCACTCACATATGGAGCAGACAGGGGGGGCCGGGCCTCCAGAAAACAGCCTGTTACCTGTTTAGGAGTGAGAAACACGTTGAGACCACCAACATGCCCATCAGTCAGCAATAACTTTATCAGCGCTCCATCGAGTAGATGCTGCAGGAAGGACTGATGCATCGGGGGGGGGGGGGGGGGGGGGGGGGGGGGCAAAAGACATCTGAGGGTTTCATGGAGTGTCTGGTGCCAGGATGTGAGGAATAGATCTTTTGGGTCCAGTGGGTTGAGAGGAGGGCTCTTTGTAGATTGGGTTCGCTTCCCAGACATGTCATCGTATCCCATCTGATTCACACTCGAGGAGTTTATGGCACTTTTACACTAGTACCTACTCAGCCCGAATCGACTCCACTCACCCTTTTCTCGCCCACAATTCAGCAGCTGGAGCAGAAGTAGGAGGTTGGAGTGAAGCTGCTGTGACGTATTTGATTGTGTATCTAAACGAAGAAGACAACAACACTAAAGATGTAGAACCTGGAGGAGATGATAGATGTGCTGCTGGATCTGTGGCTTGTTAAAGAATGAGAGTGAGAGAAGCTTCAAGTGGCGACGCTTTCTTTTAGAATTTAGTTTGTCTCTGCTGCTGAAAAGTCAGCTGGAGCCGTGAGCAGCTATGAAGAGACAGAGCTCCTGGTGCATGTGGTCGTTCCTTATCTCCGTCTAGATCCCTTTTTAATTCTCTCCTCAGCACCAGGTTTATGAACATCTGCACCTCAGAGTTGGATCATGAAACAGACTTTTGCTGCCATTGCTGGTTGAATAAAATGAACAAGAATCCGTCAGAGTCTCTTTCTCTGATTTCCTCCTCCTGACTCAGACGTCTGACTCCAACCCCCCGACCAATCAGTGGTCTGTAGTGTGATGATGTCAGATACAGCCGACTCAGCAGCTTAGAACCTCAGCAGAATAGTTACAGAAAAGTATCTACTCACGTTAGACCCCTGGTGGGAAAGAACCAAACTGAGGTGAGTCAAGTCGGGCTGAGTAGGTACTAGTGGAAAAGCGCCATTAGAGGCCAAGTGAATTCTTCGTCATGGGCCTGTTAAAGACCTGCTAATCACTTATTCTGGGCCAATTCAACTTCAAAGTTTTCCTTTTCAGCCATTCTTTAATCGCACACAATAATCTGGTGGGTTGAGGATGATTTTCCTGCTGCACGACCCGATCTCAGCAAAGACAATTGGTTTTCACGTTTGACACGTTTGAATTCAGAGGAATCTGGTCAGATTTTCTAATGATTTATTCAGACAAAATCCTGCAAGCATTTATTTTATGGAGGAAAAGTTATTATAATGACACTCTGCTATGTGTCGTGCGCTCGTGTTGATCTGAAAATGAATTTATCTAAATGTAATAGCTTGTCCCTCCTTTATTATATGACTGAAATAAGAAAGGCTTTCTAACTATTTGTGTGAATGGGTGTATTGTAGTGGTCAAAAAAAGATGAAACATCATTATATAATTGTTATAAGAAGAAACTTTGCATTGCAATTAATATGTTACAAAATAAGATGATCACATTAAACATGATTAAAGCTAAAAATAATTTAATATACATAAGAACAAGTAAAAACCAAGATCAGCTGTATACAACTCAAAGTTGCAGAAGAAATGAGCATAAAAGGGCCCCTTTAAAATCACTTATTAGTGTTAATACAATACACATGTAAGAGGATGCTGTTGATGTGCTGGAGGTTTCTGCATAGTCGGTAATGTGAGCTTTTTTATTGTAATCTGGCTCTGGAAACAATAACTCTTTACACGGAGAACTCACAGGAATTGTACCATTTATATTATAGTGGGAGGAATATTTCATTTATTCATGTGTATAACTGGTTAATAAGCTGTGCGTTGATTGTTGCAACAGGGCTTGATGGAGTAGGATATTTTCTGTGTCCAAAACCCACAAAGAGCTGGATGTGTACCCCAGTGGGTACCGTACATGTTTATATAAACTGTGCACCCTTCCAAAATGTCTCTCTGTAGAGCTGAAATGACCCTGCTTTTGACTCTAAACAATGGCTGAAATAGAAAAGTGTTATCCACATTAAACTGAAATTTCCGTCATAAAAAGGCCGCGCTTTGTTTTCCATGGTTTCTGCGGCGGGAGCCCCGGCCTGAGACGGCGGAGATGAATGAGTCAGTGCATTGATAGCAACAGTGCAGCTCTCTGGAGCTGTGCAGCTCTCGTGTGCATCTGCCCGTCCATCCGTGCTTCCTCCCCGCTCGTCCCACTCATCAGGCCCGAGGACGAGCAGAACGAGCAGAACGGGCCTCCCACAAACCCCCCGTTTCCCTGCACAGCGGAACACTCCTTTCCCCCGCTGTCGTAATCTGCGGTTTGCGCTCCTGATTCTCCCGCCGCTGCGGCCAGGAAGCTTCCTGGACCTCTGCCACCACATTTGTGATTCATCAGCGAGCTGGGTTTGTTGCCTTTGTTCTTAAACTGCGCTGGTGGAGAGGGTCCAGTAAAGCAACGGTGACGCACTGCTCCGCTCCAGGCGTTTAACCCAAACACAGCACAAACTGCACCGCGGTCCTCCGAGCCCTCCGCAAGCCTTCGCCGGACCTCCGCTTCCCCGCGGCCTCCTCCCCTACCACACCCTCACACCCACACAAACAAACAAGCACTCAGTCCCACATATCCACTTACACAAAGCCCCAAAGGGACCGTGCATACGGAAAGACTATTTTATTCCACATTTCACAAGAACAAATCACAGTTCCATGCACCCTCGGCCGGATTTGTAAATCTCTTTCTCCATCCCTCAGCGGCCCAGTCTGCCCTCCGTGTCCTCTGTCATCACCACTGCTGCTTTTTGTGTTTTTTTCCCTTCATTACCTCTCCAGTTGGTAAATAAAGACTGGAGCGGGTTGGAGCCAAAGAGCGCCAGGGGATCAGTGTATGTGCGGGTCTGTGTTGGGTTGGTGGCGCGTTTACAGGCTGTGTGCTTTTACAGCGGAGGGTCATTCGGTCGCCAAGCGCGTCAACACCAGTGTGCATGTGTGGCATAGACCCCCCCCCCCCCATGTCTGGGAATACCAGAGCACAGGACAGCTGACACAAGTCAGGCTGCCATACATCAGTCGTCATAAATCTACAGCTTGAGGTGACAGAGTGGGAAGGGGGGGCAAGAAAGACGACACTGTGGGAAAGACAATTTACACGAGTTTCATAATAATCAATTGAAAATAAAATGATCACCCGTTCACGCCACTCTGACGGCCCGCAGCCGTGTTTTGACTCTTTTATATGCAAAGTTAGTAACTTTTCAGCAATATTGATAGTGAATATAGCTTCTAAGAGTCAGCTTTCATTAGAGATCAAAATTATGACTGTACGTTGAAAGGTTCAAGAGTTATGCCCATGGTTATCCAATTGTCCTTTTGTCGTCTCCAAATGGCAATTTTTGGAAAGGTCTAGACACAATCTTACAAAAACATGTATAAAATACTCATTTTTTGTGGTATTGTTGTCAAATTTGAACTTGCACTTGATAAGACTTCATGCTGTGGTCTCATCATGTTTTCCAGCTAATAAGTCACAGCTACACTCATCTGCAGGCATCTGCTCACAAAACACATTTCTGGCGGAAATAAAAACCTTCTATTTCAGTGTGTTCACACTTAGATTATTCAATGCTAGTAGCACTTACAGTGATTCTAAAAAAAGTTGGGGGAAAAACTTCAGAGTGTTACCTTTCAAAAGAGACCAAAACCATCCATGTACTTCAAACGGTTCAAGAACAGCTTTCAATTTACTTTGGGTATGCCTTGGATAGGCGTTTTATGCAAGATTATGCAGATAAAACAGGAATGGTATAAGGCTAAAACTTGACAGATACTCTAAAGAAAGAATCTGAATCGGGCATGAAGATTTATGATTTATGTTGATGTTAACGTGCAGCTTGGGGTTTATTCTCACCTCTGGATGAAATGAAATCATGTTCTCATCCCCCATCAGGACAGCTGCGTGTACCGCAGTGATTTATGCTCCGCTGACAAAAGAAGAACGACGTTTCTTACTCAGAGCAGATGTTTTATACATTACTAAGATAAATAAAAATGAATAATAACATCAATATAAAACACATTTGTACTTAAAAAGAAAACAAAGTCTTCACAAAAGCTTTACTAGTGTTTGTGATTAGTCCTCTCCCAGAGTCTGGGCTTTATTTGAATTCAAATGTTGAATTCAAATGTTACGTGCGATAACAACAGCATGCATTATACTATAATAAATGTATGATATGAAGAGAACAGAAAATGGCACAGTGGCAAAGGAAAACACACACACACACAATAACTATTGCTTTTATACGAAAAGTAAACATTTTGACTGGATTCATCCAATTACCTCGATTTTTTTTGTAATTATCTTTATTTTCTGTTACATTTTTAATTCAAAAGGTGAATGTGCAGTTGGGGGAAGAACCCAGGAAGGCAGAGATGAGGTGGTGGGGCATCGATACCGCTGTGTGTCTGGTTGTTGAAGGGATAAAACAGTTTATACAGAAACGTCTAATTAAGAATTTCAGGAAATTTGGTCAAAAGTTGGAAAGAGCAACAAATTTCAAGAAACTCAAGAATGTGCTTTTCTTTTTTCTTCAAACACAGAAAAAAAAACAGCTTTCACCCCTGGTGGACGTCTGCACTTCTATTTATAAAACACTTTCTTTCCAGCAGTATAATGGGCAGTTTTGAGCCGTAGCTTTACTTGACAGAGGCTCTTTAACGGCCCTGCTCTCCCAACCTCGGCCTGCCACTCCCGCCTCGGCCGCGCTGTTTGGACAAGGAAACGGCCGGGCCTTCTGGATCATGTAACTCACTTCTAACTGATTTGGGTCAAGCTATGTGACACGGAAATTGATTTTTCCTTGTTGTCATTCCTTCAGAACGGGTCACGGAGCACTACCTGAGCTGTGTGGAAGGAAAAAGGGGAAAGAAAATACATTTTACAAGTCTCGTATGTGGAAGTGGGTGGATAGTCGGACTGTATCTGGAGGTTAAGCAGCCTTGATATGATCTTTTTCCATTCAGTGTCGGACAGCTTCTCTAATTAATAGTCCCGTAGACATCTGAGTGGGTGCAGGAGGAACGTATGAACGGGAACTGCACTTTACAGCCTATTTTAACATCTTTTTAATTCACAAAACAATGACCAATGTCATGATGATGGGGGTCACTTAAGCGCATTTCATAACAAAGGGGACTTTTGCAAATCTATATCCCAATAAGCTTTAATAACAGAGTTTTTTTTACAGCTTTGTGTAAACTTATATTTGCATTATCTTTTAACTGGTTCAGACTAAGATTCAATGAGCCCTTTGGATCCCTTGATTCTCTATACATTGAGGAGACCTGCTGGTGAAACAGGAGCCTGTTGATAAATGAACACATCAGCAGTTGATGGCTAACATTAACGTTTCCATCCATGGATCGGAGGATTCACACCCTTGAACCCAGAGCTGCCAACACTCACGCGATGAGCATGAGATGCACACATCATTCTCACGATGAAAAAACAAAATCAATATATCTTTCTGACCTGGGCGTCGAGTCTGGCGAGCACCACTCACTGTCCACTGTGTCTTGTTCTTGTTCTGTTTGCTCCTTTATGGCGCTTTTCCACTAGTACCTACTCAGCTCGACTCGCCTCGATTTGGCACTTCTCCACTAGGGGTCTAACGTGTCGAGTAGATACTTCTCTGTAACTATTCTGCCGAGGTTCTAAGCGGCTGAGTCGGCTGTATCTGACATCATCACACTACAGGCCACCGATTGGTCGGGGGGTTGGAGTCAGACGTCTGAGTCAGGAGGAGGAAATCAGAGAAAGAGACTCTGACGGATTCTTGTTCATTTTATTCAACAGCAACGGCAGCAAAAGTCTGTTTCATGATCCAACTCTGAGGTGCAGATGTTCAGAGAATTAAAAGGGATCTAGACGGGAGATAAGGAACAACCAGATCTACCAGGAGCTCTGTCTCTTCATAGCTGCTCACGGCTCCAGCTGACTTTTCAGCAGCGCAGAGACAAACTAAATTTAAAAAAAAAGCATTGCTGCTTAAAGCTTCTCTCTCTCTCATTTTTTAACTTGGTATCAAACACAAGCCACAGATCCAGCAGCACATCTATCATCTCCTCCAGGTTCTACATCTTTAGTGTTGTTGTCTTCTTCATTTAGATCACACAATCAAATACGTCACAGCAGCTTCGCTCCAACCTCCTACTACTGATCTGGGTGTTGAAAAGAAACAAGGGCGAGTTGAGACGGGCTGAGTAGGTACTAGTGTAGAAGTGCCAGTAGATAACCACTGCTCGTAGGTGCAGTTATGACAGGTTGATTAACAGTGCACAAAAGTCCCTCTGCATTATTTCAGATCTTTTGTTACTGCTCGTGGACCTTATTTCTTTAACCTGCAACAATCCAAAGATCAAGCCTCCTCTGTACTCCCCGTCGATTACCGCCATCCAGCCCCGTGAGAAGCCAGAGGCAGGGTAGCGTTCATCCTCTTCACCGCCAAAGACACACCTTTGTCTCAAAACTCAAAGCGAGACAATGAGCAGGGTTATTATGTCAATTTTACCCCCCCCCTCCCCCCTCTCCCTCCCCCACCCAGTCCGCCAGACACACACAAACACACACCTTAGTCATAATTGTCCTCCAACAATCGAGCAGGGAATTTTTTTTCCACCTGTATCCCACACAGGCGTCCCCTCACTCCACTTATCGAATCAAACATGGCACGTAAAATGGATGTCTTTGTTGGTTGGCTCTGTGTGTGGGAGAGCGGAGGCTCGGGAGGAAAATAAAAGGTTATTCATGTTGTTGAAGGGTGAGGAGCTGCAGAGAAACAGGGCCTTCCAGTAGTGAGGAGCTACAGTAAATACCTGCGAGAGAACCGGCTCTAATGAATTATGATCTACTGCAAACACCGTTGGACGTAAATATCCTTCAGTTTTCTGGTCGTTGTCTGGTCCTACACTATCTGGGCTCCCAAACAAAGCAAATTTCATTTGATTTATGGAATGTTGTCTCATAGAAAATCTCCACATCTGGTGTGGAGTAAATGATTTAGAGCATACGGGCCTAATAAATAGGAAAGTAGTTGCAAACAGGGAGCAAAACCAAACCAGTTACTTATGTTGCACTTACTCTTTCATGATTGTCAGTGTTGGTCATGTGATAAGTCATGTGACTATCATGCCTTCAAAGTGCACCTTAAAAACTAGGCCTGTGTTGAAAGATTCGTATGTCTAAAGATCGATTTTTTTCATCATTACATTACAACTTTTGGTAATTTTTTGTTTATCCCCAAAAAAGGAATGTTTTGTTGGACACAAGAATAACTGGTTCCATGTTTTTGCCTTTAAATATGTTTAAAGGTATGAAAACATTACTTTAAACATTAAAGTTTTAGGTTATAACTGCATAAATTGTCTATATGTCATTACTGTATATACTGTCTTGGGGTTACATTTGCATAAAATGCTAAAAACCAAATTCTCAAAACTTAAAAATCCGAAAAAGACGGAAAATGGAAAAAATAAAAACGGAATCTGGGAAAAAAAAAAAACTATTTCATACGTCTCTATTTCCTCCCTGGATCTGTTTGATAATTCTGCCACATGATGTTTCTGAAAGCAGTTCTATCAGCATTCTGGGAGCTGATTGGTCCTTACAGCATCATTAGCTGCCAATACTTGCTGTTGAATCTCAATATAATACTAGTATTAATATGTTGCAGAACTACAGTCATATAATTCATGCAACAGCTGAAAAAACAGTTTTAATAACAGTAACCCAAATCAATATTGGAATCGAATCGTTTCAACCAAATCTTTTTTTTTTTTTTTTTATATTTTTATCCCGGTTTTTTTCCCATTTTTACCACCCCGTGCTCCTACCTACTGACAGTCCTGGGCATTGCCATCCTCTACCAACCCCGGGAGGGCCCTGCACTGAGCTCAGGTCTCCTCCTTAACCTGAGGAGTGAGCAGGCCGCATCTTTTCACCAGACAGGGTGGGGCTTCTCCGGCCGAACGTAGCGCGTGGAAGGATCACGTTATTCCGGCCGGATCCTCCCCACCCCATCTGGCACCCCGGTTGGCCAGAGGGGGCATGTATAGCCCAGGACTGCTGCATGTTTTTTTTTGTGAGGGTAGCTCACACTAGCTACCCAGGGGAACACGGGGAGAACATACAAACTCCACACAGAAAGATCCTTTCGCCAACCCCACCCATGGTGTGGGCACTGAAGTCATGGGGGAACTAACACGCACTTCAGCACCCACAGCGTCCCCCGGCGGGAATCGAACCCAGGACCTTCTTGCTGTGAGACCGCTGCACTACCAGCTGCGCCACCGTGCCCCCAACCAAATTCAACCAAATCTTGATAATCGATTCTGAATCTTAAGAATCGGAATCAAATCAATTCTTGACATTTTAATCGATCCCCAGCCCTGTTAAAAACTCTAAACCCAACTTTATCGGCATTTATGGACCTACTTAAACTCCAGCTCTTTCTTTGCTTGACCTTTCCGAGTGAATTTAATAACAGCTCAAACAGGAAATGCACCTCTTTACGCGTCAGTGGGGGGGGGGTTGGCTGAACTGGAGGAAGAGAAGGTGAGGCGCCCGCTGCTGACCTTCTCTAAATGTGCGAGTCAAGCCCGGCGAGATGAACACAGCTTTAACATGCAATAAATCTAGTTTAAGGGGCACCTCTCTCTCCCTGTTTCATTGACTCTCTCTCTCTCCGTCTCTTGCATGGAGGCCCCTGTTCTGGCAGCGGTGGAAAATGTCAGACCGTAGACTGGCAGAGGATGAAGGGCAGTGGGAGGAGGAAGTGTGGGAGTCGGGAGAGGGCAGGGGGGGGGGGCTTGAGGCAGGGGCGGATGAACGATGTTTCTGAGGTTTTCAGACACCATATTTGTCTAACATTTCTACCGATTTTGAACAAGTTCAGTCACAGTTCATGAAACAGAGCACCTCCATTTACCAGCCTGCTGGTGACAAGCCTGCGCTTTGTGCCCGGGCCTGCACAAACCTCCCTATTGGTCGGCAGAGGAAGACTTTGAGAGGGATTTTACGACATAAGTCTTCCTGAAATGTTCCGTTCAAACTCAAATTGAGTTGGCACAAAGCTGATTCTGAATTTCTCTCCAGTATGGCTAAACTTTTGATCCTCTTTTGTATTAATAGTTGTTTTTTTCAGGTTTTTTCATACAGATGCGTACAATATCTACCATCTTCTTTTTAGCATTAAATTTAGGAAACCCCCCACCCCCACCAGACTTACCACAGGGATGTGTTGAACATCCAAAACAACACAAAGGAGTTTATTTCATGTTAGGATATCAGTTTCAGCTTCATTTGGATGAATATTTGATTAGTTTTCTGAGCGTATCAACTACCTCCTGTGGGCTCTTGTTCCTACTGTTGACAAAAACAAACCAAGGTAACTTTGCACTCCAGTCCTGCTCATTACTCGCAACAATCTCATATAACTGTTAACAATGAAACCAGCTCACAGAACCAGCGAAGGCTTTTACACGACACTACCAAGGAACTCTGCATGAGCGCGGTTTTCTCGGGTCAGAATGAATGTAGCAACACTCTGCTGGTATAGAGGGAATGCGCATGACGTCACAGATACGACTTCACAGCGGGTTTACGCCCACTGAGTGTCAGAAAGACTGAGTGTCAGAAAGACTGAGTGTCAGAAAGACTGAGTGTCAGAAAGACTGAGTGGCAGCGTAAACTTTCAGTTTGAACAACTGGAAAACATCTCAAATGGGAAAGAGCTGTTGTGCGATCGACTGTACTCATAGATTTAGCAAGAAATCTGAGTTATCGTTTTACAGACTGCCGAAAAATAAGCTTAAGAGACAAATGGATCGCTGCAATTCACAGAAACAACTGGATTCCAGGCACCGAAACGTGGATTTACGGTTCCCATTTTGTATCAGGTAATGTTGGATTTTTGGGTAGCTAACGTTAAACGGTCAAATCATAAAGTTCGGTGTCCTCATCACTTTAATTTCTACAACAAATCCTGCCTTGAAGTCGGACCAAGCGTCAATACTTTTGTAAGCCTTCAAGCTTTGCTTCGTGTATTTCCCCGGTGTAGAAATTAAGTACATATAAATATCAGGAAACTGGATTCGTGGACAAATATTAATGTCCATGGACCACTGGTTCTTGGTAACTGTACCAAATATTAATGTCCATGGACCACTGGTTCTTGGTAACTGTACCAAATATTAATGTCCATGGACCACTGGTTCTTGGGGTAACTGTACCAAATATTAATGTCCATGGACCACTGGTTCTTGGTAACTGTACCAAATATTAATGTCCATGGACCACTGGTTCTTGGTAACTGTACCAAATATTAATGTCCATGGACCACTGGTTCTTGGTAACTGTACCAAATATTAATGTCCATGGACCACTGGTTCTTGGTAACTGTACCAAATATTAATGTCCATGGACCACTGGTTCTTAGGGTAACTGTACGGGTCACTGTCAAGTCCAACTGCCTTTAATTTAAGCCGATAATCAGCTGTTATCCCGTCTTCTCCACTAGTTGCAGCTGTTTTTGCTGATGTTTTGCCACTCAGTGGGAAAGTGACGTCAATGCAGACCCTCTATTGATGAGTAAGAGCGCTGACCGTTGTCATGCGACTTGATGTGCTGTGTTTGTGCTAGAATGAAAACATACGTGAAAACAGCACAAGAAACTCTAGAGAATAATGAAAGAAGAAAAAGAAATGTGAGCGGCTGAGCAAGGACCGAGCATGAGTGGATCCATGAGCTCCTTTACATTGCTTTAGCATCAAAAGAAAAGCTAGCTTGAGAGTCTGCAAAGATAAAAACACAACTTGTTTTTGTTTTAATCTCTCGGGAGGAGAGTGTATTTTATAGATGGGGGGGGTTCTGCATTTCCGCCATCGATATGCACATCATGAGAGTGCAGTGATGTATCCCAGACCTCTAGAGTTTCTCTTCCTGATTGACAAATGCTGCTTATTTATGCTTTTAATTAAAGGCTGGGCATCGAAGCAGTGGTCTGCCTGGTGTGCATCACTGTGGGGCTGCAGCCCTGCTCTCCATCCATCATGGCCAGTAGTCGTTCCGGGATGGGGCAGAAATCATGTGAACCAGAGAGAAAGAGAGGAGTAAGTTGATATAGAGAGTGGTAGAAAGAAACACAGCAACAGAGAGGTGGGCGAGGGGGTGCACTCTCTGGGTTTATGACCAGGGTGGGCAAAGGGGAGCAGGGGTAGGGTGGGTGGAGAGACATGGATCAGAGGCAGTGACGCCTTCAGACAACAATGTACTGTTTCCCTTGTAATCCTGTGATTCATCGGGCTCAATGGAAGACACTCGATAGCAGATGATAATGAAACTTCACCCCCAGACAGCCTGGCTGCCAGGGGCTTTTCCTCACCAGGCCAACAGCTTCTTAATGCACGCTGCCTGACCAGACTCTTCACCTCTCCTCACCAACAGAGGCAGTTCTGCCCAGTTATGAGCTCATTCAGTCCTTAAGGGAATTACTTTTAAATCTACTGCTACCCACTCATTTCAGATGTGACAGTGTGTTTGATGCAATTTGTAATTTATGTTACATGGTCAAAGCTTTGGAGGTCTATTTAGGGTTTGGGGCAGTTGTAAGTTGGAGTGAGTTTGTAAAAGAAAAGAAATGGACGTTTGGCTTTATTAGAGGAAGAACATTTAACTCTTTATTACGCAACGCAGCCAAACATAGATGCTGAAATGTGATATAATGAGGAAGATTTGGCCTTTAAAAAGAAATACAATGTTTGTCTGAAGCAGAATTAACAGTCCCCCTCACAAATGCCTAAAACGTCAATCTGGTTTGGTCTCGCTGTAAAGGTTAGCCTCAGCAGTCAAACTTATTGGGAAAGCATGGACTTCCTGAAGCCCCTTTAAAGCCAACGTCATCACCGTGACAGACATTTGATCGGCTATACAACTGTAGAGTCAGAATCAGCATCAGATCTAAAATATAAGAGTAGGTGCGTGTCCATTCAGATGACATGATGGTGGAATCGCTTGATATTATTGACTCTGGAGGGATCATAGATCCACCCAGTTGGTCAAAAGAGGGGTCAATAAGTAAGTGATAATGCCCGATGAGGTGTACATTAACATAAATATATGGACAACGCGGGGGCGTGAACCTTCCCACGCGAAGTCCATATATTTATGTTAATGTCACCTCGAAGTGCATTATCCCGCTTATACCACGGTCACTTACCAAAAAACATAAATATTTAATCAGTTATTCATGCTTTAATGTGTTTTCAGTGTAAATCAGTAGTTTTATAACCAGCCACAGCTGAACGGCTGAGCGACTATTTAATCTCTCGTCTGCAGCTGTTGGAACCTGGTAAGTTACAAAGTTTTTTAACGAGCCATAACTCAGTTTCCTTGGTAACACCTGAGGGTCTGACTAAAACCCCGAACAATCACTACCGTCCCATAAGCTCCTTAATGGACACAGTGTTGATTCTCCAGTAACTAGGACGGACCTGAGATACGACTTACGGGAGATATTCTAGTCCGCTCAGCTCCGCTCGGCTATTTTCTTTTCTCTCCTCTTCTGCATCCCAGTCATCAAAATTGTTAAATTCACCAAATAAATTAAAAGAAATTACAAAATCACTCATGTCTCCGTCCTGCGGTAGCCGGCTCTTCTCTGAATCTCCGTTGCCGTGGTTACCACCTGGCAGTTGATCCAGCGCATTGACATTAAAGATATCAGGCAATTTGACCAAACTTGTTTTCTAGGTGTAGATTATCACTTTTAATGGACACCTGCCAGCCAATCAGAATCCAGTATTCACACAGACCGTGGTATAAAAAGGGAGAACTGGTGCATCCATTTAGATACTATGGTATTGATATCTGTGTTGAGATCCAGGACAATAGGGCGTGCAGGAGAGCCGCCACGTCTTATGCAAGGCAACGTTATCCTATATTTACCTCCTTATTCCTCATTTACTTAGCATTATGTTGCATTTCCGTTACCACTGAAGAGGATAGCACAAAGCTGGATGGTAATAAAATACAAACTCCTCAGAAGAGGAGTTGATCAACTTGAGGGATGCCCCCTAAACCCAACTGCTGTCAACACAACTGTCAAGACATGGTTGAGACTGAGCTTTTGATTGCATCTCTGTGTTATTTTGACCAAAGCATGGCATAGGCATGGTATACTGTGTCTCCTGTAGTGTAAGTCCTTATTCAGATCCTTATTCAGCATCTTGCAGGGTTGTTAACTATAAAAAAAATGTAGCTCTGGCTCTAATACTCCACGAAACTATGATTGCCAACACTCTTCATCAGACGGATTTATGCCTGACTTTGCTGCTGCGGCCTCATGCTTGGCCTCGCAAAGACCTTTAAAGTTGCTTTTACACGGAATAAATGTCAGCCAAATTATGAAAACAACAGCAGCCACAGGTAGTTAATATAATGTGAAGGCTTCCTGCTGTGCAGTCATCAGTTCTTTAACATCAGCAGGGGAAAAGAGGGGAGCACAGCGAGGGGTCGGCTCCCTGGGCCATGTGTGTGGCGGCGTTAATGCTCAGGGAGGCGTCCAAGTTTCGCTGCATTCTTCACCAGAGGGATGAGAAGGATTTGCCCCAGTCTTTTTTACAGTGAGAGAGCTTTCCAGCCCAATGAAAGTAATATGTTGTAGGCGGAGAGGGGAGGGAGTGGGGAAACAGGAATCCACTGTTGTTTTACCTCCTTCAGGGAAAGCCCATTGTTTCCTTCTGTTGCCGCGCTGATGGTGTAGCTGAGACTCTCACACATGCAAACAGATGCACATCGACACTCATGCTCACATTCACCAGAAGATCCCTATTTATATTCAGTAAAAGGCACAAGTTCATTCAAGTCCAGCCTGCAGTGCCTGGAAACCCATTCTGCTTGCTGTGCAGCCCACATTCAGACACAAATACACACAGAGAGCTGAGGGCATGCTCGCGGAGTGTGCTGTGGTGGCAAGAGGCCGGGCTTCAGCTTCACAGGCATAGCTGGTTAAATCTGGTCCCGTCCCGAACCCCAAAACCTCTGTCTTTGCAGCCTAGTCATCATACTCTTTGTTCCGAAGGCTACACTGTAATAAGTCCTGCAGCGTCCCTTCCCTATACTCAGTAATCGAGTTGTAAAAGAAAATCAGGGGGGATGGTGGATTTTATCATATGGGGACAGATCATTTGTGCTGATTACAAATAATATAATATATTACAAATAATAGCAGTGACCAAAACACCTGCAGAAATACTGCAGGAATGACATAGCAGCAGTTAAATGCAGCCTTCTGTAAGCTTTAAATATCCACTGGGCTTACATCAAATACATCAAAACACAACAATAAAAAACACTTTTCTGAACTTATCAATATGACTCTGTCCTTCACAGG
The DNA here is from genome assembly GCF_033807715.1 of Cololabis saira. Taxonomy (NCBI): domain Eukaryota; kingdom Metazoa; phylum Chordata; class Actinopteri; order Beloniformes; family Belonidae; genus Cololabis; species Cololabis saira. The sequence continues at coordinate 6,490,232 of NC_084608.1, forward strand.
ATAAGTAAAATGGATCACTGCAAAAACTCAAAATCTTAACGAGAATATTTGTCTTATTTCTAGTTAAAATGTCTCATTTTAGTAAAAAAAATCTCATTACACTTAAAACAAGACTCATCACTGGAAAAAACAACAATTTTCACCTGTTTCAAGTAGATTTTCACTTAAAATAAGTAGAAAAATCTGCCAGTGGAACAAGATTTTTTTGCTTGTAATGAGAAGATAAATCTTGTCCCACTGGCAGATTTTTCTACTTATTTCAAGTGAAAATTTACTTGAAACAGGTGAAAATTGTTAAATAAGTTATTTTTCTGGTGATGACTCTAAATGTTGAAATAGCAGTAAAACCACATTCATTGATGAAATGACATAAGGGATGGAAAGGGGGGATGGCAGTTTTACAGGGGGGGGGGGGTGATTTGGACCGTTTTTATTTCAGGGGGGGATGCCATCCCCCCTCATCCCCCCTCAACTCCAGTACTGCCTATACTCCCCTGCTCAGTGAACCACCGCCACTCGTTGCGTTAAAGCACGCCGATGGCGCTGCAAGGCCGGCCTACGACCTCGGGGATGTGGATGTGTGGATGTGTGGATGCGGAGCGTGACTCAGTCGAAGACTCCACACCATCAGCAGTTTCTCCGACACACTGCTCAACTCCCAAACTGCAATTATGTTCACCTCCTTGCTTTTCCTCTAAATCAGGACTTTAAACGGAGCAGTTGGCAGAGAGAACAATGACTGATTGGTTTTTAGTTGCACCTTTAAATAGCTCATAAATCTACAGGAGACCGATTTTTTAATACATTGATGGAATTAGTGGAGTTTTTCCACTTTACGCCTTCAACGATGACAGACTTTACTCCTTTATTCATCCTATTCACTTTTAGAATCTCTGCTTTTCTACATTTATGCAATTCACAAAATATGTTAAGTCTATTATGTCCGCTTGATTTCCCTTTGCCATATAAGGTATCGTATACAGTATTTATGTCATCACTGGATTTATATTTATATTCAAAATTACATGTTATACTCATATTGGTTTACTCTTCAGCATAAATCTTACATTAAATTTCCTGTTAAGTAATAAGAATAAATTGACTACCTTAATAAAGTTCTCTTCTCTTGCCACATTAATCACTCAAAGAGATTGAAATTCATCCATCCAAATATTAGTTTTCACACTGGCCTTCTTTATACCATCTATTTTAATACAATTCAGTGAGTTCATAGCCACACACACACTGTAAAAAAACACTTTTATGTCAATAAACAGTTCAGCATCTTGCCCATGGACATGTTGAAATATGGACTGGGGATCAAATCATCAAACTTTGGGGGGAAAGAAAGTAGGATTGGAAGTTTCAGGGATAACAACACTAAATCAGGAACACAAACACTTCTGGGGAAATGATAAGCATACACAACTCAGAATTACACGTATTTTTGTTTCTTATTGCTTTAGGTCTCTGTGGAGTGTCTGGATCAAGCTGCTGAAGAAGGATTTGCAGGATTCAAAGACACTTTTGGGTCGAACACGTACACGGCTCCAGATTTCATGCAGAAAATATAAATGTCGTAAGGCAGGAAAGCAGCAATAGTTTTGAGGAGCTTTAGCAAAACAAAGCAGAATTTGTTCCCGTTGTACAGCAATATTTAGCAAGTCTAGGAAAGCTGCATGACTGCTTTATTTGAAAGGAAATATTATCCTCCTGGGACTTGCTCAATCATGTTTCTTCCATCACATCACCGTTTTGTGCGTATGATGTGAATATAAAATCAAGTCCAAATTTCGCACCAGATGATGTAATTCATTAAATCACAGTCCAGATGTAATTGTTCATGCAAAACAGTGAGTTTCGTGTGTTTTATGCAGAGATCTGCAGACACTGAGAGTCGTGTTAGCCACCTTTGATGAAACCCGATCTGCTGCGTCGTGTTTAGTTTTTAACTGTAGCTCATTTCCTCCCTGTGATATGACCACAGTCATTTGTATTGGATGATAATCAGCTATGATCCAGGGTTAGGTTCGTCCCAGAATGAAATCCTCCTCTAACAACAGGGTTTTTCTGTTTAAAGTAATCCTTAACATCTCACGGTGGGTGGAAAAAAAAAGGAGCCCCGGCAATGATGTTGGAAGAGGAAAAGAGTTTCCAAAATTGCTGTAGTCATCAGCCAGTGATCAGGGGCAAAAACTTTGGATAAATTTAACGATAAGCTTAAAATGAGGAGACATCCTACATGAGCTAGTAACGCCACAAAATGTTTTACATCCGTTATAAAATTATCCGGTACAACAAATTCTGGCACATCGGTCAGGGGAATGTGTTGTTTCCTTGTTAGTGATCCACCCTGTGGCTTTTAATGCAACGGCCTTGTGTGCTGTGATAGAGCCGTGCCAGGGATGTTGGTTGACAGACGTTGAGACTGTGGCATGTACAGCCACGCTGGGGCCAAATCTCCTCTTCCTCTGGATGAGCGAGACGCTGCCAGGAGCTGCGGCTCATTCTTACAGACTTCATTCCAGTCAGAACTGGAGACAAGACCACCAATTATTTTTATTCTGGGTGATTTGGGTTTCTTGGGGTTAGAACAGAGGAGGGGGAGGAGTTGGTCAGATTGACTAAATATAAATCTGTGAAAGAATGCATTCTGCTTGTCTACAAAGATCTCTTTCTTTTTTCTTGATCTGTTCCTGTTTTGTTTTTTTAATCTTGTATTTATTTCTAGTGTGAGGGGCCAGTGGGTTAGCTGGTCATTTAATGGCATTTGCTCTTCTTTTTCCCTTTTTTTCCCTTTATCCTGGTGAGAGAGTCTTGCTGACTCCAGTCCTGTGCAGGGATGAACCGCGATGACCCCACAATACGCCTAAACAGCCTCAAGGTAGGGAGGAAAGACACAAGGGGGGACAGGGAGGGCTGAAGGAGATGTGTGTTTACTGTTAGACTTGCTCTAAAGGCAGTCCGTAAACAGGAAAAGGAGTGTCCTGTCAAAGTAATGGTTCAGTCCCATCTAGCACAGCCCAGGAGATTTCCTGTACTCAGTTAGCCAAAGTAGCAAGAGTGGAGACAAAGGTGGCAGAGAGGAGGGAAGGAATGAGCACGGCATTACCAGCTGTCAACCAATACCGCTGGCAGTACTGTACCACCATTGACGTGTCTCCGCATGGCACGCCCTGACCCAGCTGGGGAGCCTCGGCCAAATTTCCATCACAGTCACGAAGACCTATGACCTCAAACTGGCACTCGAACACAACATTCGTTTTCTTCATTTATTCAAATGTGACTACAGTTTAGCAAAGCCGGCAAAGGCGTGAGGATGCCAGCGCTGACATGTGAATGAATGAATTCTAAACATCTGAAACGCTCCTCATAAATGTCCCCTCTGTAGACATGATGTAAAGGACTTTGAGCCCGTAATGTTTGACAGCGTATGCATGATTCAGTCACTTAAGCCGTGCCATTATTTAAGCATATGCGTTGCAAAGGGACAGTAAAACATCTGTGGGGGTGTTTACGATAGTGGTGAGTTGGTCCAATGGCTGGGTTTACAACCCAGTTACATCTGGAGGTTGAAGGGCCACAAGGAAATTGCCGGGAAGGACCAGCACGACAGTTCATTCAAATCTGGGAGATGTTCACAATGCATCTAAGTGGGAAGTCAAAGAGATATAAATGCATCTGTCTCGCTAACATACACACTGTCCCCGATCTTTTCTCCCCCAACGGCAACAGTATGCCAGAATGTTTACATGCTGCAGTTTTAGCTCTGCCACCCATCTCGCTGGACTCATTTCACTGTCCCAATAATCAGTACGGGACTCATTTAACAACCAGTTTACCATTCCAGTTCACAGTACACATAAAAACAGATAAATCTTCAGTTTAACAGGCGTATTGGAACAATAGCTTAAAGGGGACCTATTATGGCATTTAATGTCTATTTTAAACAGGCCTTGTATGTCTTAAAAACAAGCTTTTTATAGTTTTTTCTATATGAATTAGAAATTCAGCCTCTGAGCCATGTCTGTATCTTCCCATTCTCTAACCTCATTATCTATGCAGGATTCTGAGTGGGCGGGGCTATGATAATGAGGCTCTGTGCTGATTGGCTGCCTGAATGACGCGATACACCGCTACGGAAAAATGGTGGAAGCTCCAGCCGGCAGAGTTAAGACTGATTTATGGTTCTGCTTTAAATCGACGCAGACCCTACGCCGTAGGCTCTGCGTTGGTGTAACGCGGAACCATAAATCAGCCTTTACACCATGCATGCGATGTGACCGAGCGTCAGCGACAAAATCAATTCCATTGCTTTATTTTCTATTGGACTGTCCTAACTGGCCGTTTTGAGCTGAACATTTGTCAGACGCCCTGCTTCTATTTTCTTCCTGTCGCTCGCGTTGAAAGCCGGTTGAAAGCGCTGTAGGAAACAGTCATGGATGAGGAACGGCTGATCCAGTTAGTTGAAATGAGAAGTTATCTCTATGATTCCTCCTCATTTCACTACAAAAACCTCAATAAAGTGGCAGCTGCTGGAGGGAGATGGACAGAGAGACGATGTCACGCAGTGCTACGATAGTCGGACGCTCGCATGCAGTTACACGGTTTTATAGTTGTGGGCGTGGTTTACGCATCGGAGGCCAAACCTCTGCTCCTGTCGTGACGTAACAACGGGAGCAGAATCTTATTGGCTCGTAGATCCACATCACACTGGACGGCTCATCCGGCCGGCTGTACAGACACTGCAGAATCTGGTTGCTTTCCTCCTTCTCTGAGTTGGCAGGCTGAGGGGAGACCACTTTATATATGTTAAAGCAAGAAAAAACCTGGTTTTCATAATAGGTCCCCTTTAACACTGAAGTGGACGGACATGCAGCTCTGTGGATTTTGCACATCTTATGCTGTCTTTTGTTTCTTCCTTCTGGGTCAAAGCCCAGGCCTGGAGCCATAGGACAAAAGTGCTCAGGCCAGTTTCAGTCCAGCGGAGTGTGTACGTGAGGATTACCCCGACTTCAATCACATTTCAGTCTGACTATGTAAAGGTCGACTTTAAAGGTTTACATGCATTTTAAAAGTACACTTTTGATTTTGACTTATTCAGTAATTTTGTGCATTAAATCATATTCTCCAGTTCCACTGGACACAGATACATCTCTCCTCTTTACCTTTTGTTTTAATATAACTGTTTAAAACATGTATTTCTAAAGTTTTGTAATACCTGGGTGCTTCTTATCAATCTGTATATGCAACAAAGGAAATGTGGATAAGAAGAAAACATTGACTTTTGAGCTGAGCGAAATAAACAGTGGGGACGTTCCTGCTTGTCACAAGCATGAACATCCCCACTGTGTGTTTAAAATGCGCTGCGATGCTCAGGTCTTAAGATGACAGCTGTTCTTATCAAGGTCGTGTTGGGGTCTGGAGATAAAAGCTCTCTGGAGTGAGGTGTCTCTGAGTTTCCACAGACCGACAGTCGTTGCACACATCCCACTTCCCTTGAGTCCATTTTCTTTCTCGCTCATACGTCCCTCCATCACTTCAGCTGCAGAAGTGACAGACCACTTTCTTTTCATATCTCATCCACCTCCATCTTCTTTCTGTTTTTTTATCTCCCGTCTTCCTACTCTCCTCTTTATCTCCGTCTGCCCTGCCACCTCAGCTCCAGTCTGCTGAATGCTGAATCCCAGAAGCCACTCTGGTCTCACTCAGACCTCAACCGCGCAACCAAACAGGCAGATTTATTCATGTGCCTAAACAGTTGTTTCACTATTGTAGTTGTTTATGACAAGTTATAATCACAGTGTTTAGGTCGTATGGAAGTTGCTTCCTTTCCGGTCTATTCTAAAGATCATCCTTCTCTGCTGCTTCAAAAATAGTGCTTTAGCTCCTGACCTGACACATGAGGGATTATAACTCTAAAAGAAGGCAAAGAGATCAATATGTCATGTGAGGGAAAAAAAGAAAAGAAGGATTCTTGGTGAATAATCATATCCTGGAAGTCCAATTCAGGCGCAGGATCCAGTGCCTCCTGAAACAGCTGGTGCGGCTTCTGGACCAGAAGAATGAAGTTTAAGTGGAGGAGGAGAGAGAATCCTCCAAAAGCATCGCCTCATCTCACCAGAACAGGCTTGACGTCTACAACTGGGCCAAGAAGAGATGATAGGCCGCAGTAAAACCAGTTTAAGGCATCTAATTAAGGAGCCCTGGAAGGCTCACCAAATACCAAGGGGGGAAAACAGAATAGCTGCCGGGCCTGACATGGAAACTGTCTGGGGGGAGCTGGAGCCAGTTAAAACAAAGATGAAAATAATTGACATTGCCTCGCTGTTAGACAGCTATGATTGGTGTTTAGGCCGCAACTGTGAAAGTGCCTGAGTGGCACTGCGGCTGTCCGTCATTTGTCACTGTCATAAGTCAGTGTTAGTACTGATGCTGCAGCGCCTACTGTCATCCAGAGGTCCCGAGCCTCTGCCTGTGCTAAAAGAAGAACGCGTCAAGCCAATTAGAAAATGCACCACTTGAGAATATCTCCCTGGCCCTGTGGGATGTTCTCCACTTCCTGACTCTCTTGCATTTCCTTTCTATCATTCTTTATACTCCGGGACATCTGGAGAACACATTCAGTGGAGTCCTGCTGCCACCAAGTAAACCACACAGCGAGCGCTAACGTGCACCAGATGCAGAAGATGATCAGACTTTCTCTTCTCCTCTATTCTCGTCTCTTCTCTTCTCCTCTCTTCTCTTCTCATTTCCTCTCTTCTCTTCTCTTCCCTCCTCCTCCCTTCTCGTTGGTGCATGGGTGTTTGTGTCATCTGCCTCTGTGTTGGCCTTTGAGATGGATTGCTGTCCTGTCTCCAGGGTGTGTAAGCTGGTATTGGCTCCAGCCTGGGAAGCTTGGCAGGAAACGTTGGCATTAATGTGGATGTCAGTTTGACACATATCTAAACAGCGCTGTCGAGCTGCTCCTCCCTGATCCTCCCTGATGGCAGTGGCACTCACTGGCAGATACTCCATATCTCTAACTTGTCCTAGCCGTAACCTCCTACACCCTTCCCTGACTCCTTACTCAAACCTTAACCACACCCTCCCCATCCTTCCCAACTTCACCTATCTCACCCTCTACACCGAACTCGTGCAGACTTCATCCCAGCCCCCAAATCACACACCCTACCCAGCCCAAACTCAGCCGTGATCATCCCTAATCCCTATCAACCAAATATGTAGCCCTTGATCAAACCCAAGCTGTTTTGATCACGGAACCAATGCAGGAAGAATGATAAGGACAGACCTTAGAGCCTAAGGTCTGGGTCCCACCACCAGGGGAAGGGCTAAGGTCCATCTTTGCTAAAATGTTCCATCCTCAGGTCCAACTGGGAGCATTTCAGAACTAGAGCACCTCCGAGGGCTGTCTGCTTGGCTGGATTCATGAGATTGTGAATTTGCCCAATGGTCAAATACATGATCATGTGAGAAACTTATGGTAATCTACAGTTTTGACAATATACTGTATTTCTACTAGGGGTGTAACGGTACACAAAAATCTCGGTTCGGTACGTACCTCGGTTTGTAGGTCACGGTTCGGTTCATTTTCGGTACAGTAAGAAAACAAAATGCAAAATATAAACGTGCTAGTTGTTTATTACACACACACAGCGGCGCTAGGACCCCGCGGACGCATGGTGTGTCGTTGGGCTGTGTTTTCCTTCATGCTTCCCTGCAGCGTCACATTGCAAACACACGTACCTGGCAGAAACATTTCTTTATATAATGTTGTCTGTCGCCCGCGATATTTTTTCTTTTTTTGGCCGGCGCCGTAGTTGGCTGGCTACAAACTCTATACATCCCATAATGTATAATAATATGCCCGTGCTCTCAGCAGCGGTACTCGCATCGTTAAGGATGATTTATGGTGCCGCGTTACACCAACGCAGAGCCTACGGCGTAGGGTACGCAGCGAGCGGCCGTACGGTGCACGTCGCTGCGTACCCTACGGCGTAGGCTCTACGTCGATTTAACGCCGAACCATAATTCAGGCTTTACTAGGCAACGAAGCAGGTTGACTCACGTTGCAGAACAGCGCTGCAGAGGCGCTCATAAACGTAAATGATCATTGATTTTTTTTTTTTAGGCCTGGCCAGGCCCCGCCAGGCCTAAACAATGGTAGGGGAAACACTGGACTTGTCACAATTATGTGCTTAGCTCTTTAGTTCTTCATTAGTTAGTGCTTTTTTCTTTAATCTTAATACTTTCTCGGTGTGAGCGCAACTGCAGCAGCGTTCTGCTCCACAACCTGCGGTCCTCTACTTAATATGTCCGTGTGGAAACTCGTTCGGTACGCCTCCGAACCGAACACGCTATACCGAACGGTTCAATACAAATACATGTACCGTTACACCCCTAATTTCTACCCATGATGTGTCTTTTCTGAAGTTTTACAAATAAAAAGGATAAATGATGTTGAAAATCTGCTATTTGACTTGTACAGTGAACTTGTACAGATCTGTAGGACACACATCACTCCTTACTCTAGGACACATCCTCTAACTCCTTACTCTAGGACACATCCTCTAACTCCTTACTCTAGGACACATCCTCTAACTCCTTACTCTAGGACACATCCTCTAACTCCTTACTCTAGGACACATCCTCTAACTCTTTATTCTAGGACACTTCCTCTAACTCCTTACTCTAGGACACATCTTCTAACTCCTTACTCTAGGACACTTCCTCTAACTCCTACTCTAGGACACTTCCCCTGACTCCTGACTCAAGGACACATCCTCTAATCAACAATTAAGACAGAGGATAAGGATTAATACGGAACTGATAACTAATAATAATATCATTATTATTAGGGGATGGTGCAGAGGATACGATACATCTGGATCTAGTTAAATCTTCTTCCCATGACTCTATTCCTGTGGATTAGCTATCAGCTAAAGTTCACAGTTGGACATTTTCCCAAATGTGTAGCTGAAGGTTTGTGAAACTAAAATATGTGCTTATCGTTCATTCATTAAATTCAAGCAGATAAGTATAATCATAGGGACTACAGTGGTTTGATGGTCAGCACTGCTGCCTCAGAGCTAGAGAGCTCATCACAGGGAACCTTGTTGCATCTTCTCTCTGTTGCTTGTGCTGGTTCTCTGTTGGTGCTCCAGCTTCCTCTCAAAGTCCAAAAATAATGTAGACAACCGGTCAAAAGTTATAGAACACCCCAGTTTTTGATTTATTTTTTTTCATTTTATTAAACTTAGTGCGATTATTAAAGTTCCCTGTAACTTCACAAAGACTCAAACTCTCACATGAGGTTGCAACTGAGGATGAACATCGCTCCGGTCTCTCAGTATCCAGCAGACAGCACTCTGTGCTGATAGCTGAAAATAGACAAGGGAGTCACATTCCTTTCTTGTGTTTTTATTTGATAATTGAGAGTCTAATTGCAGTCCGGTGCCAGAGTGCACTGGCCCTGTATTTACTCTTAGTGTATCTAATCAGCTTCCTGCAAGCCTGGTCTATCTGGGAGCTATCGCTGAACGACGGCTGGTTAACCATTGGCTCTGTGCACCGCGGCCAGACAGATTAGATTTATGCTCCAGTTGTCCGGCTGCCAAGATATAGTCTGGCTGCAGTATCACAATTGTCGTCGAGGTCTATGTTCCTTGAGTCTCAGGCTGAATATGTTCTCCTCATATTTCACTCTTTATATGACAAGACTTTGGCACAGAGTCAACATCATTTTATTATTTCTTAATGAGAGCCAGCACCAGGGGTTTTCGCTTGTTACTTTTTTTTTTTCTTAACTTTAACTGTAAAACAGGCGGGTTATTTAGGGCAGAGTGCTGATATATTAACGGGCTTCTGTTCATCAGATGTAATGTTGTAACATAAAGTGGATCGATGTGGGTCAAGGATGTTGGCCTCCAGTCAGTGACACACCAATCAAGCAGAGGAAGCTTCATTAGATCACTAACAGCTGGTCATAAGTTCTGGCTTACGGGTCACAGCACCAGCTCCAATGTGTTGGGTGAAACAAGGGGAGGACAAGTGGGAGCAGAAGAAAGATTTAAATAGAAGCTACCTTTTTCTGCAAACAGCTACTGTGGAAAAAAGTGGACAGAAAAATTCAAGAAAGAAACTAAGACCTAAGACCCACTAGGTGCACCTAATAAGTGTTGTATAATAAATATATACGCATTCTTACACACATCTTTTCCTGTTTGTTTGTTTGTTTCTTGCATTTAATTGTGGCTTTAATTAAGGCTTAATTTCAATTTGCATATGTTTGTCTTTAATGGTTTCTCACCTTAATTATTAAGTATGCAGTATTTTCTCATGGTAAAAGATTTTAACAACTTTTTGACCACATACTCACATTCAGTGTGAAATATGATGATTTCTTTAATGTATTTTTTAATCTTCTTGTCATAAGAACATTTCCATACTCAAGTTGTTGTCATAGCAACCATCCAGCCCTCCCAGGTCTCTTCTCTGTGCCCCCAGAACCAGAACCAAACATGGAGAAGCAGGATTCAGCTTTTATGCTCCATAGATCTGGAAGAAACTTTCAGAAACCTGCAGGAACCCTGAAGCCTTCAGTTCCTTTAAATCAAGATTAAAACTCATCTGTTTACAGCTGCCTTTGACTGAATTATTTAAACTATTCTGAATTTAACTTTAAACAATGTTAATTTCAGTACTAAAGTGTAACTCATGAGTTTAACTTTTCTTTATTCTGCCATTACACTGTAACTCATATTTTCAATCCGAAATGGGATATTCTGCTTTAAACATCCACTGGCAACTCTGCCACGGCAAACTTTGAGTGGCAGTGGGCGTGTTCCCACCACGTACAGCATGCAGAGTGAAGAAAAAGAGGCTTCAAAGCCACTTTCCGTCGCATGATGCTCCGACCATTGTATGTCTATAATTACAATCTAAAGTGTTAAAGGCTAGCCGTCATCACTTTAGCTACCTTAGCCATAGCACTTAACAGCTAAACATGACAGTAGAGCTGTGAATTAAGAGCTGAGAGAGTATAATCAATCTTATTGTGAAAATAATATGACTTGTGCTGTTATTTGTACTCGAGGACGTCAGTTCAGGGGCAAAGGAGTGGCAGCTTTGCCCAAGGGATGCTACCGGGGCTAAGCAGAATACATCTCTGGCACATCTGCCACCTGCCCTGCCACATTTAATGACCAAAACTACTTCCTGCACACAAACCTCTGCCGGGACCAAGCTCTGACTGAGCACCGACATATCTACTAAAGAAAACTGCAGTTTTTTGCTTTCATTTTATTGAATAGACATTGTGTCATGACTACCACTTGATTATAACCGGATTAGAGAGAGAGAGAGGCCGTAGGGAGAGACCGGAGAGACCGGAGAGACGGCCGTGTCTCGTGTCATAGACGAGGCTCGATCTTCACATGGTTCAATGTGTCTTTTTCAGTTATGATGTAAACTAAAAACAGATCAGACCAATCACAATATTGTATGAACTCAAAATGCACATATGTAAACTGGGACATAAAGGAAAATAAGTGGAAAATGGACTGTATATGTTGTTGTAAAGTCTATCCAGCGTGACATTGGTGATAAATTTGCTTTTGTCATCACAGAAATATGAAACTACCATATTCTAGCTTCAGCCATTCAGAATCCAGCCCCACACTCACAAAGATTTTTGGTTGAATGAGGGCATGTCTCGGTAGACCTGTCTTTTATGTACATGCCCTTGTTGTTCCTCCTTTTTTGCCACTAAGATGTTTTGCGTGTAAATGTTAAAAAAGCCGTGTGTAAGAAATGGCCAAAACTGGTACTGCAGTCACTTTCAAAATACTGTTGAGCGGCGTGTCACCCCCACCCCCCCCCCCCCCCCACACCCCCAAAGCTAGACATTTTTTCATCCAACACGTTCGTAGCGGCTGCTGCGATAATTAGAGCCGAGCTGGCAACCCGGATGCCGAAACAATACTGACTTGGTGATTGGGAGATAGGTGGAGGGTGGAGCTTCAGAAACAATACTGACTTGGTGATTGGGAGATAGGTGGAGGGTGGAGCTTCAGAAACAATACTGACTTGGTGATTGGGAGATAGGTGGAGGGTGGAGCTTCAGAAACGATACTGACTTGGTGATTGGGAGATAGGTGGAGGGTGGAGCTTCAGAAACAATACTGACTTGGTGATTGGGAGATAGGTGGAGGGTGGAGCTTCAGAAACAATACTGACTTGGTGATTGGGAGATAGGTGGAGGGTGGAGCTTCAGGCCAAAACAAAAAATGACAACATAAACATCAGTTGAGGGCTGCAACTCCTCTTTTTAAACGGGAATATCCTGGCTTGAGTGCTGTTGTCAGTGACATAAGTATTTGAAATGAACATGATTTTTAAATGTCTGTTGACATATCGGGGTCATTTTATGATTCGTTTTATTATTGCTCTTACATACTGCTCCTTTAAGTGTTTGTTGCTGTGTCATGTTACTGTACGGCGACCTTAAGTGCCACGAAAGGTGCCTATTTATTTATTGAAATTTATTAGAATTTTTGATTATTATTATTAGTGTTCAACGTTTTAATAGCCACACATCAGACCTCAACTAATCTCCACAAACTGAGACAGAAGTCTAGGATCGGGACCTTTAAAAGTCAGATGCAAAGGAACTATGACTATTTAAAGTTTCTGCCCCTTATGCACATGCACACACACACACACACACACACACACACACACACACACACACACACACACACACACACACACACACACACACACACACACACACACACACACACACACACACACACACACACACACACACACACACACACACACACGTCTCCACTGCTCCCTTCCTCCACTGCTCTTTCCGTCCATCAGATAGCAGTTTCCTTTCAGGAGAAGTGTGATTGGAGAAGAGATAAGAAGCTTTTAGGATGAAGAGGACACCGCTGACTTCTGGCCGTGCAGGCAGGCCCTGACATGCTGAGTCTGAGCAAGTGCTGCCAAAAAAGAGCATCCTAAAAAAACATTTCATCCACTCCTTGAATCTCAATTAGTCATTCCTGAAACCTTTGTAAAACATTTGACACAGATAAACAGCGGGATGAAATTGAATGCTATTCAGTTGTGTTTACCGATGCATGTAGTGAAGGAAGGATGGGAAATAGTCTAGTAGTTACACGTCTGGTTTTGGTCTCCACCAGGTTGCAAGCTGCCAGTGAGCACACCACACTGGAGGAAGCTGAAATACAGCAGAGGCACACGTAAAAGGTACGACGGAGTATTAGGGCCAAACTTAGACAAAAAGAAATTTGGAGTCTTAGAAAGTCATAAAATTACGAGAATGAAGTCATAATGTTGCGAGAATAAAGTTGTAATATTATGAGAATAAAGTCGCAATTTATGAGAACTTTAACAGGAAGAGCACATCCATCTTTTGTGGAAGAGGAGCTGTCTGGTATAGTATAGTATAGTATAGTATAGTATAGTATAGTATACTATAGTAGTGGTGACTGCAAGGCTAACGGTGGTTACATCTGCTTCCATTCAAAGAGGTTTTGTTGTTTCTCAGGAAACAATGAGGATGATCATAAAGATTTTCCTCTTCCACAAAAGACGCAATTTCTTCCAAGTCTGTGTGGTTCCTTCTTCCAAATAGACTCAGTCGTTTGCACAATCGTTATACTGTCCTTATACTGATAATAATTAAATGCTGATGTGCCAAAAGATTAAGTATTTCCTTATTAGTGAAACCGATACCAAAATATAACTTCACAAGATTCTCAATATTCCTCATTTTAACACAGGGAGAAGAAACTCTTCCTGTTAGAGTTCTCATACTGTAAATTATTACTTTATTCTCGTAATATTATGACTTTATTCTCATAATATTACGACTTTATTCTCGTAATATTATGACTTTATTCTCGCAACATTATGACCTTATTCTTGTAATTTAACGACTTTATTCTCATAATATTACGACTTTATTCTCGTAATACTACGACTTTATTCTTGCAACATTATGACTTTATTCTCATAATTTTACGACTTTATTCTCGCAACATTATGACTTTATTCTCATAATATTACGACTTTATTCTCGCAAAACATTATGACTTTATTCTCATAATATTACGACTTTATTCTCGCAAAACATTATGACTTTATTCTCGTAATTTTACGACTTTATTCTCACAATATTATGACTTTGTTCTCGTAATTTCCAATTTTTTTTTTGTCTTAGTCTGGCCCTAATGCTTAATGATCAGGCTGCAACGTTTAAATGAAAAGTTCCTCCTTCCTACCCATTCAACACTTTAAACTAATTTTAATAATAATCTTCAAACTGGGAAGATAACTAAATTTTTGACTGTTTGAGTGTGAGACCAGTGAAGGTGGATCGGAGGTAGCGGTTTGTGTGGATTCCTGCTCTCCGGAGCATGCTGGGATGGTGTGGCCAGCAGCAGAGCTGGGTGAGAGGGCGTGATGGAGGGAGGTGATAGCGCGGCCCCAAACAGAAACCTGTGGACAAACAGTGGCTCCCTGTCGGAGCAGACGAGAACACGGGGAGGGGGCTCTCCAAGGGCCCACCGTCTTACAACACCCCCGAACTGCCGGGTGTAACTCTATCCCGGAGATAACCATCACACCCCGAGCCCTCACGTACCCCTCCTGGCCTACGAGCCCCCCCTTTGATCCCAGGTCATGGAGGAAGGGGCTTTACTTTCACATCAACGTCTGCAGGCCTCGCACAGCTCCGCCCAAGCCCAGAACTGACTCACACATTGGCACCATCTTTATTGAGAGCCCGGCTGCTTTTTGGGCATGTTTCCACTTGGGAAAGTCTGAGTTTATGTTTGGATTAAAAAAAAAAAAAAAAACACACTTAACGTTATTAATTGTTACATTTTTTTTTTAAACAAAACTTTATTGAAAATATACAAACTCACAAATAGGATAATGGACAAATATCAATTTAAATGCAATATGAAAAGAAACGAAAATAAAAATAAGAATAAAAAATTTTCTCTGTCTGCGAATTATTTAAATTCACATAATGGGGCATAGAAAAGGAGAGGAATTATTCAATTAGAATAACAAATAACGAGCAATGTCTAGACTGATTTTACTTGCATTTTTGTTTTCTACTCTTTTGAGTCGAAAAAAAAACTTAAAATCGTTAATAAAACCCCAGAAGGAGGGTTTACAATTGATCCATTTGGCACAATGAATAGGGTACTTACTCAGTAAAAAAATTATATTAATAATCTCAGAAACAGAAAATTCCAAATCATCCATGAAGAAAATAATATGGCTTAATTCAAAAGGTGGAACATTATTAATTTTAGGAGATATCCAATTGTGTATGTCTGTCCAGAAACAATGAGACCAAGGACATTGATAAAAACAAATGATCCAGTGTTTCTTCATCCTTTTTGCAGAAGGAACATTGATCTACCTAAAATTCAAATCTTTTTTTAAGAAATTCTGCCACAGGATAGACCTTATTCATATTTTAAAATGTACTTCTTTAACTTTAGGCAAAACAGACCATTATCCTTCTGCAAAAATCATGGAACAATCTGGATTTAAAAACATTGCAAATAAACTTGTTACCACACTTTTTATCAGTCAGAATACATCCTATCATTAATGCTTACATGTAATGGTTAATATAAAAAATCTGCTGGAGGTTAGGGAGGCAGGAGTAGCACAATAAAGGCCTTTATCGTACAAAAAGCACGGCCAAAGAGGATTACTAAAGAAAACAAGAAAACAACAAGTCTGGGCACTGGGGAGAGGAGAGCAAACATGAAAGCAGAGGAAGCGGGGGAGACGAGACAACTTATAGAGACACACGTAGAGATTGCTGAGACGTAGAACCAGATACACAAGTAAAATACCCTTTCAAAATAAGAGGAATAATAATAAGAGGAAATCCGGAATAGAATCAACAGAGGCTTGGTATTCATGCGTTGCTGTGTTTCAGGACTGCAGCACATTTTTAAAAGCATTGGTTCAGGGGCTGTTTAGTGCTAGTAAGCAAGTGGGAGAAAAATAATAAATACAGTTGATGTCAGCAGAAAATGTAATGAGGATTTGTTACAAAAACAGCATCTACAAAAGGCTGCGTCCCCGTGCAGACCATGAACTACTAGACAACCTTGTGAAAACTTTAGAGATATTTTTGAAATACTTTTGACACCCTTTCACATCTCAAGACCAGAGTCCTAAACTGCAGACAAAAACGATGCATTCTTGCAGGGTCACCATTGTCAAAACTACAACCTATAAACAATGTCCTGTTACATTTTGACACTAATAACATCATATTGTAACACAATAGATTAGTCGACCAATGTAATAAGTAATTGGATGATTATTGTAATGATTATTTTTCTGTTCGATTAATAAAAACCATAATATAACAGATAAATATCAAAAATCCTTGCTAATATAGGTTTATTAAACATTTTTTTACAGCAAAATAAAAATATATAATAAAATTATACAAAACTAAGAGGCCAGCCCGTTTACTCTTACAGTCCAACAAAAATCTCTGCTGTACAAAATTATAAAAGCTTTGCAATGCAGTCCAATGCACTGTTTCACACTAAATTACATATTTTTATTACATAAAAAAAGTTAGAACCTTGTGCGTCGGGCAATTATGCAACATAGGAACCATTCTATGAACAAAAATACATTTATCATGCCGGAAAATTGAGTTATGACCAGAAATGATCAAATGTATGAGCGGATGGATACCATAATTTGATCACGTGACGTTCTTTTTTGAAGTTATTTTTGCTTATTAAATTTTGCAATTATTGTCCTGTCCACGAGAGACAAGGGGGGGGGCTCCGCTTTAGATGCTCTAACATCGCAGCTGTGCCTGTCTGGTATCAACTCCAAAAGGCGCTGGGGACTAAATTTAAAGTATTCCCAGACTTTTGATGACTTGATGACTTTTGATGACAGTTTCGTCTCCATTCTGCAAAGTGCATCACCACGCAAACGTGGGTCACGTGTGTGTGGTGATGCATTGATGACAAAATATGACGTCGGCAATATTTTGAAGTTGAAGTGTGAAGATGTAATCGAAGCTTTGGTACAGACCTATCATATTGTCAGGACCAGGCGTATACACAGGACGCAGATGCAGGGTATCAGTGTCTTTGCGGTAATAGAAATTTCGGTTTAATCCCAAGGCTGAGAAAAAAAGCAGGATATGAAATTGATAAGAACTGTGGCAACAACTGTGATCCAAAACACAATCAGGAATCAGGGAGGGCAATCAGACTGGTGACACATGAGGGAACGAGAGGAGAGTTACTTCTTTCAAAATAAAACAGGAAATGACAAGACAAAAAGGCCCAAGACAAGACAACCCCACTACGGTGTGACAAAGACTTGTCAGAATATTAAGTATGTTTGATTTTGGTTAAATGTCATGAGTCATGCTGATTTGGTTGCCACCTTACACTGAACCACTGAGATCATGGGAGCGTACTCCAACTCATACAAGATTCTTGGTGGTTTTCCCCGAAACGTAGACATTTGTCTGCAACTTTGAAGTTGCTTGTAACCGTTAAGTACAAGGTCAGCATCAGCGCAGACTGGCTGACGCTTGACTCATGCTGCCTCTCCAACTGTCCAACTGTCCTTTGCCCTTTGTCCTCTGGTCATCTGGATGTGGTTTGGTGTTTGGAGAACCAAGCAAGGTGAGGCAGCGTTCAGTTATTCTGCTCCTCACCGGTGGAACAAACTTCCTGTAGGCCTGAGGTCTGCTCCAACTGTAGATCCTTTAAATCAGACCTAAAAACATTACTGTTTAATTAAATACTTACCTGCTGTACTCTACTGCCCTTATTTTTAACAACTTGTGCTTTTTATTATTTTACCTCTTTTCTTATCATTTTATTTCATTTTATTTGTTATTTAAAGGAGCATGAGGCTCCTTTTAAGAAATGAGACTCTCTAGCGCCACCCTTCACCACGACGGCCGTTGGGGGTACTGCAGCTAACAGTGAAGCCGGCACGGGAGAACGGGGAGAACACACATGCAGCGTCATGTGACGTCACATCCGCAGGACAGCGCGGGAAAAGCGGCCCCAGCCTTGCAGCACATTTTGCAGCACACAGCCTGTTCAAGGCAACGGAGAGATACACTAGAGGACTCATTCTTTTTGGTTTGGAACGCTTCATCTGACATTATTACTAGAAAACTTAAAATGTATACAGATTTTTTTCATAAATCTTGCCACAATCCGGCCTCAAGCTCCTTTAAGCGTACTCTTAAATTAAATACTGATGATTTTTGAAAACCACGCAAAGTTACACTAGTGATGTATAAGCCCTGAATGCAGGCATTGTGACAAAGAACTGTCAAATTGGTTTGATTCACCGCACGAATCGGCACAGATGACTTTTGTAATACTGTATTTGACCCGGTCTTTGTAGGTTTTGACCGTATAGAAACGTAATTCTTGCCATTGTAAGAATGAGATGTACCTGCTGTACTCTACTGCCCTTACTTTTTAACAACTTGTGCTTTTTATTATTTTACCTCTTTTCTTATCATTTTATTATTTTATAATTTTTTTATTATTTTACTGTTGTGCTATAGCCTTCAAATAAACTTGCCTTGCCTTGCCTTTGCAAGATAAACCCTGAAATGACCCACAAGCAGACGTATCCTGGGCAACACATCCTGGAGTTTATCTGAATAAAAGCCCAAACAAAAACCCGTACCTGCCTCTGAGCCGAACCAACACCTCACCTGATTCTTCCACTTCTAGTGCACCAAACCCATTTCTGTATCAGCGTTTCTGACAGCTGTCGTGCAGCTCTTGTCAAACCAACAACTGTAGCCCTTTAACTCCTTAAATGACTAAAGCAGGACACTAAAACATTCTAACATCATGGTTTCTACAGTGCACACACACAGGGAGGGACAGGCAGGGCCTTTGTTCTTCTCCTGGTGATTGCTTTGCTTCGCTGCGATAAAAACAGCGAGGCCTTATCGCTGAGTAAACGCAACCGGCCCATTACTGCCAAGGAGCGTCATAAATATTGTTTAATTATCAATAATCAAGCAGGGTGGCGTCCCATCTGTGCCCATTTCCCTTTGTCTCATCATAAAAAACTAAAGCTGGAGCAATTAGTAAGCGCTGGATGAGATAGTCTTGCATTCCTGTCCTCTCCCAGCTCCACATTACAGAGAGGAAAACATGGATCATTTAAGGAATGAAATATGATGTTGAACTAGAAATGCCTGTTTGGCTGTGATGCCTCTCCTCCCCCTCTCTCATTACGCTGAGAGGACAGTGAAGCGCTCAAAAGGAGATCAGATTTCAGTGTGTGTTGATTCCATTGTATCCTACGTGTGACTGCTGTGTTATGGCAGAGGAACAATCTACAGTGGATCTTTGAGTTTAGATCCTGCAGTTTGGAGCTGGGATGACGTCAGTCTTGTTCACACTGCAGAAGTGTTTGATTCTCTGCAGTCAGCTCATCTAATGGAGTCTTAATGTTGTCTCTGAAAGGAGCCACTCTTTTTACAAACCACCCATATTATTGTTAGACTTGGTTTGGGCTTTTGGGAAGTTTGGGAATAGATATAGCTCTTGCTTTTGAAAACACCTCGGCTGGATTTAGAAACGTTTCCAGTGCGGTGAAGCTGCTAGTGGCTGGGCGGAGAATTTAGTAGCATACAGTACAGCCACTGGTGACAAGTATCATGTTGGTTATTTCCTGCTCATTATGACTGAAATGTGTGAAGCTGTAGTGTATTTGAGTCGTCCCACAGTAGCCACTGAGGGACACTGGGCATTTATCAGACTCCCTGCATGTCAGAAGGGAGGTTAAAAAGTGATTCTAAGGGATCCTGACCAGGTTAAACTGTAAACTGATTAAACTTTGATTTTTGAACAAACACAAAAACCTGACATGCAAACTAGTCTTAACATATGTGGGGCCTTTTTAAATTGTATACGTTCTACAAAGAGTTTCACAAAGTGTCTCTCCCCCTCTCCACCAGTGCTTTTTGACATGTTGGTTCTGTATGCAGCCGGTGGCTCCATGTTTCTTCAGTCACACACCACTGACCCACTGGAGGGAGTTTTAAAGTTCAGCGTCTGGAGCGAGGACACTGGGCTTGGACCCAGCCTGCAGCGGCTGAAGAACGAGCAGCTACAGCCACCTCCGTGCACACAAACACATGATGCACGAGTTTTAGTGTTAATAATGGGAACCAGCACTGTCACTTATGGCGCTTTTCCACTAGTACCTACTCAGCCCGACTCGCCTCGGTTTTGCACTTTTCCACCAGGGGTCTAACGTGCCGAGTAGATACTTTTTCTGTAACTATTCTGCTGAGGTTCTAAGCGGCTGAGTCGGCTGTATCTGACGTCATCACACTACAGGCCACCGATTGGTCGGGGGGTTGGAGTCAGACGTCTGAGTCAGGAGGAGGAAATCAGAGAAAGAGAGACTCATGGCTTCTTGTTCATTTTATTTGACCAGCAATGGCAGCAAAAGTCTGTTTCATGATCCAACTCTGAGGTGCAGATGTTCATAAACCTGGTGCTGAGGAGAGAATTAAAAAGGGATCTAGACGGGCGATAAGGAACGAACAGATCTACCAGGAGCTCTGTCTCTTCATAGCTGCTCACGGCTCCAGCTGACCTTTCAGCAGCACAGAGACAAACTAAAACAAATTAAAAAGCGTTGCCGCTTGAAGCTTCTTTGACTCTCATTTTTTAACTTGTTATCGAACACAAGCCACAGACCCAGCAGCACATCTATCATCTCCTCCAGGTTCTACATCTTTAGTGTTGTTGTCTTCTTCGTTTAGATCACACAATCAAATACGTCACAGCAGCTTCACTCCAACCTCCTACTTCTGATCCAGCTGCTGAATTGTTATGGAAAAGAAACCAGGCCGAGTTGAGTAGAGTAGAGCCGAGATGACTGGAGCCGTTAGTGTGTTCCTATTCTAATGTGAACGTTTGGACTATTGACACTTGTAATCATGTCTTTTGGCATCAACCTCACAAACTGTAGCCGATTCCACACCCAAAGCTTTCTTAAGTATGATTCATCTATTATCTATAAGCTACACCCAACTCATCACAAGGTCAAGTGAGCCTGTTCCTGCTCTCTGTGAAGAGCAGGATACTCAGTTGAGGAGTCCCCAGTCAACCGTAGGTCCACATGTAGACAGCAACCAAACGCTGCGTACACTCTCTACCATGGAAACTTAGGGTGCTTTCACACCTGTCCACTTTGGAGCAGTTGTTCCGAAACAGGGAGCATTTCCTCCTAAAGATTGGTTCGTTTGGTATATGTGAACACAGCAATCGCAGGAATCGCGACAAAACAAGTGAGCCGAGATCTCCTAGGAGAGGTGGTCTCGGCTCGCTTCCATTCCAGACCTGGAGCGGTTCGTTTGCAGTGAGAACAGAATCCACACAGCAACCCACACAACTCACTCATAACTGTGGTTACGATGCTCCATAGTTGTTGTTTTTCCCGGGGTATGGAAGAGGAAACTCCTTCCGCATTCATTTCTGACCAATGAGAGAACAGTTGGTTCATGGCATTTGTTAACAGCTTTGAACCGCTACAGACAGTTTCCTTGTGAACACAAACGCCACAAACGAAAAACCAAACAACTGTATCGATTTAGCCCCTGAATCGGAACAAAACTAACGGGCCACAGGTCTGAAAGCACCCTTAGAATAGCTTTGGATTCTGGGAAGAAGCTAGAATACCTGCAGAAAACCCACACAGAGAACATGAAACGTCCACACGGACAGACCCCGGCCAAGAGCCAGGAACCTTCCAGCGGGGAGGTCGCAGTGGTAAGAAACGGCCATTTAAAAGAAATAAAGATTTGGTCAAGTGACCGAGACAAACAAATAAAATGAAAAGATTAACAGCACACCACAAAGATGCAAGTCATCACACTGAGTAATCCTTTCCTGAAGGTTACTGACATAGTCATGTTTTAGGTGCCACATGTAAATAAACTATTTTTAGTCTTGAAATGTGGTTTTCAGTGTGGCATGGTCATGGTGGCAAACATAAAGCATCATTACTGACCAGTTTCTGCAGTCTTCACAAAAACATCTGCATAGAAATACACGTACCTTTTAGCATCAAAATATTGGCCTTCTAGTTTTTCTGTGCATCTATGTGCGTCATTTCTACGACGAGCCTGCGACCGCAACATGGATTTTTTTTTTTCCTCCCGTAGATGTTGGAACATGGTTTAATTGCTGCATGAATCATGCCCTTTTCGGCATTCCCAGGACTGTTTCAGATGCATCGTTAGACTGGCCGAGTGAACATTAGTTTCCGAATTCCCTACTCGCCCTCTGCTCCACCCCCCTCCACCAACCTCTGGACCCATTTGGGTTGTGGGTGTGATGTAAAAGCTTCTGGCTATTTTCCCATCCGTGTCATATGAACAGACAAGATCTGAGCAGAAAAGCCTGCCTGCTTGTTTATTCACTTGCTTAAATGTTAGTCTGATTCAGTCATTGGTGTATTAAAGTTACTAAATGCCGGAAGACCTCGAGGCTCTTTTGTATCTCAGGAAGCAGCATCTCCGGATTGTCCACAGGCGTTTGACTGTAACTGTATGCACGTCCTATCTAATTTCGTGTCTCCCGTTGACGTGCGTCTCCCTGAGAGTGCTTTTATGTGGTGAGTAACTTCTATTAATTTTTCTCCACCCTCTTTCAAGCCAATCACCGTGATGCCAGTTGTGACACGTTCAGGTAAAGAGCCACAGTTCACAGACAGTTAGGAAAAACCAGTGTGTGAAATGCAATTATGACAAAACAACCAACGACAGAACTCCCCTGCTGCAACATTCCCCTGTAAAGAGGTAATTAAACACTACAGGCACTTTGCATATTATACAAACTGGATTCCCCAACTAAAAGGTCCTTGTTGATATTACAGTGGAAAGAGACACAAATGAAAAATAAGTATCATCTTTTAAACAAATGCACAACAGCTACAGAGTATAATATGGTGAAGTTGGCAGGTTTAAGTTCTTTCCAAAAACATCTCAAATAAATTCCCTTCAGCTTTGAGTATCAATTTATTTTCATTCAAGCTTATTTTTTTCCATTTAAGTTAAACATGTTCATCACCCATTTGAAATAGAAACCAGAATTGCAGAATAAAATAAGATAAAAAGAAGAAGTGAGCCAGATTTTGCACTTTCTAACATTATCTAGCTTTTCATTACATACCTCAGACTTCAGCTCCCTTCAGGGATAAATAAAGTATTTTGGAATTGAATTGAACTAAATACTTCAAAAAAGTCTCCACTTCACCAATTACTAGGAGCCAGGGCTGTCAAAATTAAAATATTACAAGGAAATGTGACTTTCATTCCAACCTGATGTTTGGAGAAGCGAGACGCGCTGCAGTTGTGGGAGACTGTAAAACACAATGCACAAAGCATCAGTCATGCGACCCACTGGTTTTGTAAGGAGCGATATTTAGAGGCAAACTTTCCAAACTTTTTCCTGGTATGGCCCTCTGCCATGCTGCCCTCCAAGCTGACGGGAACAGGCCTACATGTCAATCAAAGTGTGCTGCGGCTGCAAAGGTCCTTCAGCTGATCAACGTGGAAGGATCTGCAGAGCTGCTGTGCTGCAGGCCAACGTTTACAGCAGAATATCTCGTTTCAGATGGACAAATCAGACTCTGGGTTGGTATAAAATGGTGATTATTTCCTTAACTTTGTATCATGATGATCACCAATGAGGAAGTGAATATTGGCTAGCCATTGGCTGAGCCAACTGTCAATCAAAAGGATACACCTTATATTGGAAAAAAATGGTTATTTATATATATTTAGCAGATGTACTACATAAATAAAATGAACCCCTCTCAGAGTTGGATGTGAAATCAAACAATACAAACCAAAGCAGTTGTTGAACCAGGCTTTAAATGTGTTTATTTCTGCTTGTTGGGTCAAAGGTTGCATCGCTAGACTTTCAGGACGTGTTTTTGACATATAATACAACAACAATCATTTGTTTAAAGTAATGATGATCGTCCCCTGTATAATTGCAATTTGAAAAATATCTTTTTAACTTAAATTTCAACATTGAACAAGATTATTTGGTGCAATTATTCACAAGTTCATGAGTAAAAAACGTTCATTTAATCGCAATTTAGAAATTGTATCAATTGACAGCCCGAATATAAACAGTTTGCCATCAAAAACACAAGTTATTACATTAATTTATTGCCTTGTGCATAATTTAATAGAAAACCAGACAAGCTATAGTGATACGACACAAATAATATAATTAAAAACTATGAACATTTTGAAAACGTTTTGCAATTTTTTACTCATGAAAACAGCTCAGTTGTCTGGTTTTGATCTCCAGGGATTTGTCCTTGCTAGCAGCCATCCTGGTGATAAAATGTTTATTAGTGCAAATACTGAAATGTAAACTTTGACTTGATACAAATACATAAACTCATTCATGCCAGAGTCCAATAAATAATCTGCTGAATAGCTATATTATAGTAATACTATAGTAATAGTATGCTATAGTAATATACTATGGTAATAGTTATGAGCCCTGGTCTGTTGTTTTCCCAACCACTTGTAAAGTATGTAGACTCACAGGAGAGGCAGTAAGTCCAGGTCAGGGTTATGCAGGAAGAAGATGCACATTAACCTCCGAACAACCTTCCTTCCACACCGCATGGACCCAATGGATCTTCTTGTGGACAAACATGAGCTTTTCACCTCCCCGCTTCCTCACTGGCTCCAGATCGGGAGATATTGGGTTCCTAGGAATGTCTTCCAAAACCCGTGACTTCATTTTATGAATGATGAAACGATTTTCTCAAAGTAACGCACAGTGATTTCTTTTTTCCCGAATCAACTTATCAAACAATCACATGAGGTATGAGTGGTGCCAGAACAAAAACAACACTTAGTTCCAGTCATAAACCATGGATAATACGATTAAAGTTGAATTACGTCTAAACTTTGCTCCAATAATATTTCAACAGACTAATTACGTACAAAGAAATATCGCTGTTCCTTTTCCTTTCAAAACCTTGACGATTGAAGAGGAAGTTGGATTATAAATTAAAACAAATGTAAGGAATATTATCATTGGAGACTTTCAGTGACTATTTTGTGATCTAAATTTAGCAAAACGGTAAATTAGCATTGTTATTCAACTCGCACAGCCGCGTTGGTGGCCTTCAAACCATGATGTGTAATTGTAATGTGATAAAGTGGATAACTAAAATAGTCCTGAAATTGCCCAGAGAAACCAGTCAGACTAAACAAGCTTCTGCCCTGAGCTTCAAAACAGACTCCAGTTTATCAAGGTTCCATGATTTAAATAACTAAGTTACGAAGTCGGACATATCAACACTGTCCGTGAGACATATAATCAGACTCCTGTGATGTGTCTGAGCTTATAACAGTTGTGCATTATTACAGCAGACTAGTGTGTGAACTCAAAACCTGTAATTCAGTTTTTAACCACAGAGTAGAGCAAAAGTTCTCAGTTCAGCGGTGATCTGCAAAGGCCTCAGGAGAGGCTGCAGACGTTACATTATTCTCAGCATCTTGGTTTGGACATAAGCAGCTTATTTTGGTCTGGACTGATTGGTCTCACTGACTGGTGGCTGGATTGCTTTGACAACACCGATCGTCCCTTCACAATGCATTGAAAAGAATTTGAGTTTTTTCTTACATGTTGAAACTTCAGTTAGTAGTTTAATGTTGCAAAATTAACCACTATTGGTTTAAGGATGCATTACAAATATGACCAGACTTTAAAAAAAGAGTAAATAGACTGGTGGAAACGTTAGCTACTATTGTATTCTGACAAATAAACCAAAATGTTCAAACAGGCAGCCAAAAAATGTCCCACATGTATTTTATCCTGCTATTCAAAGTCAAATCCAAACGCATCCAGAGGAGATTCCATTCATATTCCTAAAAACACAAAGAATAACTCCATTGCATTGATTGATGCAACCCAGAATAAAATGCAGTACAGTCACTTGGCAGCTTTTGTCCCAAAATGTCACCGTAGGCTAGAAAACCTTTGAAAGAAACCAAAAGAGTACTTAGGGGCCTGGATAGGTCTACATACTGTAATGGAAAATTTTGGTATAACACTGTCTGTTGCCTGTTTTCATTCCTATGCTGAGGTCATGTTCCTTTGACACAGAGCCTGGCACGGTTGCCAGGGTGATGGGTGATGTTTTGTCTATTCCAGGTCCAGAGTATAAAATAACCTGTCCCTAATCTTCTTCAGCTCACTCAGGACTGTCGGTTCATGTGACCGGTTGGACTGTGTGGCTCCGTTCAATTGAATGTTTGTCCTCTTTCCATTAAATCTTCAAAAGACAGCTGAGGTGTCCTGACATTCTTTTTGAACAACAATTTTTGCCACCACAATTTGGCGACCACGAAGGGACCTCATCTGTGCCGGATTTTTTCCTTCTCTCCTCCGGAATCGAAGGTGTTTTAAGCATGCAACAACCTCGTACTCCCCCATCAAGTGAAGGTCGAGAAGAGGGCCTCTCGTCCGGAGGGGGGTTGGGAAGGTCCCCGCACCGACTGGGGTCGAACGAACCCGGTGGCTTCAGAAACGCCTCACTGTTCTTTTGGGTGAGTTTTGGAAAGAAAACGGCCGAAATAAGGTGCGCGCTAACGTCTCCTCTCTGCCTAAACTGCTGATGTTGCCGGTAGTCCAAGTATTTGGAACCGGGGAGGGCTGGTCCAGCCAGGGTCTGAGGACCTTGGGCTGTTTTATTACTGACCTAGGAGTTAGTGATCGAAGGGCCAGATTTTGTCTGGGGGCGTGGTAGAATGCCTATCAATTCTAGTGGATGAAGGAATTTTGTTTGTTACTGACCTAGGAGTTAGTGATCGAAGGGCCAGATTTTGTCTGGGGGCGTGGTAGAATGCCTATCAATTCTAGTGGATGAAGGAATTTTGTTTGTTACTGACCTAGGAGTTAGTGATCGAAGGGCCAGATTTTGTCTGGGGGCGTGGTAGAATGCCTATCAATTCTAGTGGATGAAGGAATTTTGTTTGTTACTGACCTAGGAGTTAGTGATCGAAGGGCCAGATTTTGTCTGGGGGCGTGGTAGAATGCCTATCAATTCTAGTGGATGAAGGAATTTTGTTTGTTACTGACCTAGGAGTTAGTGATCGAAGGGCCAGATTTTGTCTGGGGGCGTGGTAGAATGCCTATCAATTCTAGTGGATGAAGGAATTTTGTTTAAGAGAAAAAGACTCGCCTTTCGGTACGACATCAGCAGTGGGTCGCCAGACGTGACGGATCACGAGTGCTCCTGTAGCCGTGGTTTGAGAGGGAGACTACTTCAAGTCGGGAACTTGAGGGCTCTGGATTCGGGGAATCCGAGTATGCCAGACGGGATCTGGGGGCGGCTAGGATGCCTCATTCAATCCTAGAAGGAGCGGAGGTTTTGTGTTTGTGCTCTGAGCTGTCTGTTAATGTCTGGCTAACAATCTTGACTGTCTGGAGGATAACAAATAATTTTGAGAAATAATTGGAGTTGGAATGTTTTCCTGTTGATTATGTCGTGGGCTTCTGCGTCTAGAATCCGGTTTGAGTTAAGTGGGTAATCCGAAGTATACCTGGTAGGATTTAAAAGATGCAGCATTTGGAAGCAAACGGGTAATCCGAAGTACTACTCTTCTGTAGGATTTAAAAGATGCAGGACTCCAGTCAAATCTGAACCGTGACTTTTTCTAATATATTTTTAATCCAACTTTCTCTGTGAAAGAGCTGCGCGAGTGTTTCCGGCTGTTGTGACGTCACAAACCCTGATAAGCGGAAGACCTTGGTTAGCCATGGTGTTGTTTTTTTTGTGTTTTTTTTTTTTTTTTTTTTCCTCTCTCCTTCTGAAAATTTAGACTCGCAACATGTCTGAGAGGATCAAATAATCAGTTGTGGAGGCCAGTTTTTCAATAAGCCTTCTGGGAGTAATTTTTCCGAAGGACCAGATTTTTCAGCACTAAATGTGAGATATATGATAGTTAATTATGGAAAAGAATAGAACCCACAACCTTTGTCGGAGCTGTGGGTCAGACAACTTAAATTCCCAAAATAAAGAAAACACGAGAAACAGGAAGCCTGAGCGTTAAGCAGCTGGAGGCTTTGCAGGTTTAAGAGGCCAGTTATCACTCGCTAAAAAGAAAAATGAAAAACAAATTTAGATAGATTGGAATGTTGCTGAGTGAGGCAGACACCCAAACAGACTGTGCCCCAGTGTGTGAAGCTGGACCCGGTCTGGACTCTGCGCCCCCCGCCCCACCCGCCCCCCCAACTAGCGCCGGGACCTCAGGCAGAGCTCACCAGCGCCTGGACTTCAACCAGCTGCGTCCGTTTGCCCCCCACTGCCCCCAACTCCACCCGTGGGAGAACCCCTCCCCCATCTTCACCCGTTTCACCCATCGGACAGATGAGGAAAAGTGCTGGGAAGACTGGCTGTCTCAAGGACATTTTTGACTGGCAGAAAGCCTGCGTTTCGCCAGGAAAATTGTGAGACTATTGCTGCAAAAGGCTGAAAGAGTGCAACGGGGGGGCAGAACACATTGAGGGCCCACGCGAAAAGGGGGGCCGGACTGTCTAGGGGTGGCGAGGAGAGCCGGTGAGGTGTCCGGTGGAAACGCAGAGGCCGGCTGTGCTGTGAGGTCTGCAGAACACGTGAGCACCTGAATACTAAATACACATACACACAAGAACCTTGTTTTTCATTTAATAGGTCTGGATTTTATGTTTAATGTCCGAATGGAAGGGAAATCAGCACTTGTCTGTTTAAGATTAGGTTATGATTTAAGATTATAACGTAATTTATTAATAGACGTTGGAATTGAGTATTGTGTCAGGAGAGGTTATTCATGACGTGTGGGTACACACCCCAATGCTGTTGTAGCTGCTTTCCCGTGATTGGTATCGTCTCAGACGTGGTTATTGATAAATAAAAAACTTCAAGTTACGTGAAAACAATTGTAAAATTAAATAAGTATCGGTAATTTTACTCATGCCGAACTGTTAGTGAGTTAAAGGCTTCATTATAATACTTTCGGCTGTTAGAACATTGTTGCAGGGGACTTTTTGTTTATTCTGCAGCAGGAAAACTCCTGCATCACATGCCAGACTGGTACGCCTCATTCCCGGTTAATTAAAAATGAGGTACAAATGAGATGAGGTGATATAAATGGACTAGAAGTGAAATGGATTCGACCTGAATTCACACACTATTTTCTGTCAGGTTCCGGTAGAACGTTTTAGTTTTATTTATTTTTTGCTCGGCATTCCAGTCCATCCTAACAGTCAATTTTGTTTGCTGTTGTTTTGATGGTAAAATTTTGTTTGCTGTTGTTTTGATGGTAAAATTTTGTTTGCTGTTGTTTTGATGGTAAAATGTTACACGTTTGTTTTGATGGTAATATGTTATACGTTCACTCGTGTGGGGTCGGCTCGACCGGGGGTCAAGAGACCCGGTGACCAGCAAGGAGGAGGGGTAACTGATGTAAGAGACACTCCTCTCGATGGATCTAGTGGAATGGGAATTTTTGTTTGCCTGTTTTGGCTAATGGTTCTCCTGTCCAATGTTTTTGTCTAGTGTTCATGACTGGAACTGTTTATTGAATTGGGATTCCTGTAAATGCATTAAAGTGGGTTTGAGTCCCGCTGAGGGGTTGAGTTGAAGGTCAGGGACCTTCGGGGGTCTGGGACCCCCCCCCTTTTTTAGCTAGGGATTTAAATTGCCAGATAAACTTGGATGTTGATGGCGTGGCTTCGTGAAGATACTATGTTGATACTTTACTATGTTGACATGGGCCTGAAAAACATAAACAGAGATGTTGAGGTTGTGAAATGTATGTGAAATTCAGCATTACCTGCTGATGCGCCTGCGCTCTGTGTGTGCGTGTGTAAACGCGTGGGTGTGTGTGGGTGTGTAAGCTCCGTGTCGCTTGTCTGACTGCGCGTTCACGCAGGGAGCGTTCACGTGAGGCTGCGTGAATGGGAGAGAGATGTTGTCTCGTTTTCCTTTCTGTTGACATTTTTTTTTGTTAAATTGATACAAGTAAAATAGTTTTTTACTCATTCTTTTCCCTGTGTGGGGAATTGATGATGTGGAATTGTCAGAATTGGGTTGATTTACCGTTCGAATGGTTGCAGGTCACTTTTGTGATACTGTATTTGAACCGGATTGTGGGTCAAGGACGTATAAGGCCTTTGAGTAGCCCATTTTTAAAATACTTAAAATATAGATATTTTTGGCCATTTTCCAAACATTTGAAATGTAGTGTACACGTACATGTATGTGAAAGCTTCAAACAAAAGTATTTTTGTGTTTTTAAACCTACATCTATAGGGCAACGACCCTGGTTTTTGTTGTATGGAAATTGGATTCTTGCCGTTGAGCTGTGTATGATTGT
Source organism: Cololabis saira (assembly GCF_033807715.1). Taxonomy (NCBI): domain Eukaryota; kingdom Metazoa; phylum Chordata; class Actinopteri; order Beloniformes; family Belonidae; genus Cololabis; species Cololabis saira. The sequence goes on from NC_084608.1 coordinate 6,520,740, forward strand.
GAAAAGCGTGTTACATATCAATCATTTTCCTTTATTTTGTCTGTCGTGAAGTCACATACTGTTGATTGACGGTTTCGTCAGGAGTGGGTTTCGTCCCGTAAAATGAGTGCCCTGTGTTTTTTTTTGGATATGGGTCAATGACAAATAAGGCTTCCGCAGAAGGTATTTTTAAAAGAACTCTGTTGTATCTACAATATTTTAAGATTATTGCATTCCAGTGGCCAGGTATTTGGTATCTTTAGCGTCCAATTTTACATTTGAAGACGGAATAATAATTATACAAATATACAAATGAATGCATTTAATACAATATCTATTCACATCATAGTTGTCAACCATTCGTTCACTTTAACCTATTATTTATTGGTTTAAATGAATGTTTTATGTGGTCGCACCAACTGACATCAGTTGTGCCACCTGACTTTTACAGCTAATTTTAAATTAGACGGGCTTCTACTTGGACACCTGTATTGGCTACCTTGGCTGTCAAGTTCATACATATCATTTTTAAATAGAATAGAGAGTTTTATGGTAAAATCACATTTTCCTAGTTTTACATTGGTTGTACCGTTTGACATTTTGGGGGTTTGAGATGCCAAAATGTAAAGTAACATATATTATCTGAATGTACCTGAGAGGTATTCAAACTAAATAGGTTTTATAGAATAAAGTGATATATGTCATAAATTGATTAAAATCATTTTAAAGGGAAATAATGCACCCGGACACCAAAATATGCATGCCATGTCGTTGACCCATATAGTGTTCATGAGCCTACTGTCATTGGCTCTGAGAGGCAGTTTGGAAGTGCTTATTGCAGTATGTTGTTGTTATCTTGGTTGCGAGTGAGTCCTGAGACGAATGCGTTAAAGCTTCTCTGGACCTGTTGACCCATTTTGGCTGAACAGGGGCATCAAGCCGGCCTGTCCGAACTGCAGTTTGTTGCCACAAGGGTTGCGTTTCTGGGTCATGTCATTTCGGGGGAGGGCAGATCCCTCTCACCTGGCAGAATTACGGCCATTCAAAAGGAGAAACGCCGGAACTGGTCGTTAAGAAACAAATTATGTAAATTCTGGGCTCCACCAGTTTTTGTCGACAGTGGGTCTCGCATTATGCGGAAATTGAGGCACCATTGGCAGCAATTGCCCATGGAGAAGGCCTACAAGGCAAGCATCAGACCCTGGTACCTGGACTGACGAGGCTGACGACGCCTTCACTGACCTGAAACTGACGTTACAGACGCCTCCACTACCTGGACTGCCTGACTGTTCACGACTTTTCGTCCAGACTGTGGACGGAAAGGGGGGTTACATGACTTCAAGTGCTACAGCAAGTTCTTAACCCTTACCCTTTTGCCAACAGCGGATGATGGAGAACCACTCGCAACGCTAACATCCATTTGTTCCCCAAGACCTGAATTTGAGTGATGTTGCAATTGACAATGCTGACTTTGATCTTTTTGTTGTTGGTTCTGCTTCCAGGGCTCCTGCTACGTGAGTTAACATTGCAGGTTTTGCTTTTGGGGCTTTTGTCCCCGATACGTTTTTTTTATTTTTTCCACAGGTAGACCCATAGCGCATCACGTGGATACAATGTTCCTGCCTACACAAATTGCTGTGTGTAAATGTGATGATCACACTAACAATCTGATTTTGTCTCTCAATGAAATGTTCAAGCTGACGCAGCTGCAAAAGAAACTGCGTCCAAACAACCTTTGTCTCTCAAAGTACGATCTGTCTCCCTGCTACTTCCGTCCTCGGCTGTGACCTCGGTTGAGATTGGTGAATTGTAACTAAGGGCTTTGCACACTGAAATATGGTCCTGGGAGGATGCGGACTGCAGGGTAATTAACAGGGTGTGAATGGGGCCCGACGGCCGGCCATGTCTCCCCAAGAATTTTTTCCCTCACTTTGCTTAATTGACACAAGGTTTCATGTGTCAAGGGGTGGGGGATGGTGAGTGAAATACGCAATAGGAGTGAATATGAAGACACAACTCGCCCCCACCAGACAGACGTTTCAACATTTGCAGATGGATTTCATTGAACTTACACCCAGTGAAGGCAAAATGTTTGTTTTTGGTTATCATTTGCATGTTTTCTAAATGGATTGAAGCTTTTCCCACAACAAGACAGGACTCCGCCGCAGTGACCAAGGCTTTGATGCACCTGATAATTCCCAGGGATTCCCGGGGGATTCTGGCGAAAAATCAGTTCAGACAATGGCGCTCCGTTTGTGAGCGCGGCACTGAAACAGGTCGGTGAGTACATGGGCATAGATATAAGACAACATTGCTCCTACCACCCAGCTTAATGTGGTGCTAATGTGGCGCGCCAGAGAAGCAAAAATGGCCTGAGCCCCTTTGAAATCCTGTTTCAAGAGACCTTTAAACAGGGATTGGGCCCGTTTAAGAGGCAGCAGCAAGAAACTGGCCTTTGTGAAGACGAAATGTTACGATATTGTGCAACCTTGTCGTCTGTTTTGTCTGATATCAACAAGCAGGTTAAGACAGCCCTCCCCAAACCGGCAGAGACGAAACTCCATGACCTCGGAGTGGAGACTACATCGTGGTCAAAGACTTCAGACGTAAACACTGGAAAGCTCGGAGGTGGAACAGACCGTTCCAAGTGCTTCTGGTGTGGAGACAGCAGTCGAGGTTGCAGAGAGACGTACCACGTGGATCCACGCCAGCCACTGCCGACGGGTTCCTGATCCACGCGCACGCCATGCACCTGATCGAGAGGCCACGGCCGTACCATCTCCTTAGGCAGTTCGGATGCGGCCTAAGGGTGGCGACCAGCGTCCTGCTGGTCGTCTCCATAGGGGTGAGGTTGCTTCTGCTGCTGTTGGAGAGCCTGCACGATCACACGTCACAGACCAACTGCACGACAATCTCACCTCCCCCTGACCACGATTCTGAGGCGGCACCTACCCCTCTTTGGCTGGTGAGAAGGGCTGCTGTTAACACGACCAACATGACCAACACGGCGTTGCAGCTACAGGACAACATATGGTTCCGTACCATGACCACTGTGACGAGGCAGCTGACCAACGAGATCGATGTGACACATGTTGTCGGACACCTGAATGAATTGTTGCATTTGCAGAGGAGGTCCTGGTTTTCCATTTCAGGGTGGAAAACTGCACTGTTCAACCTCTTTGCCCCTGAACTGACTATTCTTTTGGGTTTGTGTGTTTTTCTGTATTTTATTGTGCCATGGGTGAAGAAACTAGTAGCTTCTGCCATTCCCACCGCACCTCGACGGTTTGCCCAGGAGATGGACCACAATGATGAGTGGGTTCCTCCTTCCATGGAGGATCCAGGGCTACTTTAATTTATATTCTGCATTAATCCTTCCTCAGGTTGATGATGTTTTTTTCATTTATGCTGTTTTGAACTGATTATGAGCTGTTATGTCCTGTTGACAGGTTGTGAGGGAATCAAGCATTAGCCCTGTGGTACGGTGGGTTAAACCATGGAGGGTTTTGCCAGGACATGTGGGGAATTTTGTCATTTTTTTTATTATTATTATTATTATTATTATTATTATTATTATTATTATTATTTTACATGTTATCTCATTTTATCCTTGAACTGCATAGTCACACAGTGCCTTTGATTTTTTTTCTCTTCTCCTTTTCCCTTCATGGACTATTGTGCTGAATGTGATTTGTTTTGGTATTGTTTGAAGTAGATTAGTTTATATTCCATGATGGGTTTTTCCCCTACGGGGGTTTTTTCCTTCCTTATCTATGATAGGGTAGCTAGACAGATTGAGTCTTTTGACTCTCCCCTTTTGCCTAGTGGAGGGAGAGGTTTTGGCTCTTCTGTACCCGTGACCTAAGATCCTCTGTCGGGGTTTTCTGTGACTCCCGCGTTGGAGAAGGGGTGTGCTAGCGTTTGGCTGGTGCGCGACAGAGCATATTGGTCGCGGGGTAGGTCAGTGCAAAATTTCCTATTTTATTATGGTTTAGCATACAATGCTAAAAGGGGTGGAATGTAATGGAAAATTTTGGTATAACACTGTCTGTTGCCTGTTTTCATTCCTATGCCAAGGTCATGTTCCTTTGACACAGATCATGGCACGGTTGCCAGGGTGATGGGTGATGTTTTGTCTTTTCCTGCTCTCAACTATAAAATAACCTGTCGCTAATCTTCTTCAGCTCACTCAGGACTGTCGGTTCATGTGACCGGTTGGACTGTGTGGCTCCGTTCAATTGAATGTTTGTCCTCTTTCCATTAAATCTTCGAAAGACAGCTGAGGTGTCCTGACATTCTTTTGAACAACAATTTTTGCCACCACAATTGGTGGTGGCAAAAATTGTTGTTCAAAAAGAATGTCAGGACACCTCAGCTGTCTTTTGAAGATTTAATGGAAAGAGGACAAACATTCAATTGAACGGAGCCACACAGTCCAACCGGTCACATGAACCGACAGTCCTGAGTGAGCTGAAGAAGATTAGGGACAGGTTATTTTATACTCTGGACCTGGAATAGACAAAACATCACCCATCACCCTGGCAACCGTGCCAGGCTCTGTGTCAAAGGAACATGACCTCAGCATAGGTCATAGGTCATGTTTAAGGATGCATTACAAATATGACCAGACTTTAAAAAAAGAGTAAATAGACTGGTGGAAACGTTAGCTACTATTGTATTCTGACAAATAAACCAAAATGTTCAAACAGGCAGCCAAAAAATGTCCCACATGTATTTTATCCTGCTATTCAAAGTCAAATCCAAACGCATCCAGAGGAGATTCCATTCATATTCCTAAAAACACAAAGAATAACTCCATTGCATTGATTGATGCAACCCAGAATAAAATGCAGTACAGTCACTTGGCAGCTTTTGTCCCAAAATGTCACCGTAGGCTAGAAAACCTTTGAAAGAAACCAAAAGAGTACTTAGGGGCCTGGATAGGTCTACATACTTCAGCATAATGTGATTAAGATCGGCATACTCCACTTAGTTTAATTTGATTGTTGCTTACACAGAAGAGAACCTTTTTCAGGTTGGGTAATCAGAAAATGCTATGTGACTTTGTCTTAGGCAGAGAAAACATTAAATCTGTAAATGTACACATTGTTACAACAACGATAAGAAGAAGGTATTGTCTATATAGCAACACTCCCAACAAAGTTACACAGTGCTAACCCAGAAAGAGGGAGACAAGGCAGCCAGATAAGCAGTAATACCAAAGGATCTTCAAAAAGAAAAGCTTTAAGTGGGGATTTAAAAATAAAAGATGTCGTGTGCCAGCAGGCAAAGAGTTTCCTTTAAGGTGGGGACACTAATGGAAGTCAGATCTCCATCTGTCTGAATCTTTGATCTGGGGACAGTTAGACGGCACTATCTGTGGATCTCAGTGGTCGGGAAGACAAATACCAGGTCGGCAAGTTTGAGATGTATATCAGGCCAGGGCCATGTACGGCTCTGAAAGTGAGCTGTAGGGTTTTTAAATCAACATGAAATCTAACAAGATGCCAAAAAAGGGAAGAAACACACAAAGGTGAGGTGCTCATACTTTTTGTTTGTACTGATAATGAGTCTTGCTGCAGTGTTTTTTAATTAATTGGAGGTGTTGGAAGGAGCTTTGACTCTTACCAGAGTAGACAAAAGCATCCATAACATTTTCAGCTGAGTGTCATCAGCATAAAAATGATCATTTACATTATGGTCCGGAATAAACTGGCAAAGAATTAGCATGTAACTAGATAACAGAAGGTGACCAAGGACTGAGCCCTGTGGTACACCACAGCTGAACTTGGCAGGAGGTCAATGGTCAACTTAACAAGTGCTATCTCTCTGCCATAGAGAGCTCTAAAACCAGAGATAATGCTGTTAAAACTAATGTTTTCATGCGTAAATAATATCAACTGTACAAAGATTACATTGTTTCCAAAGCTGTAGGTGAAAAGAAAAGTTAGGTATTGTTTTGAATTAGAGACATTAGGCCCAGATTGGGTTTCTTTAGCAGTGGATGCACAACTTAAAAATGTCTGGAAAAGAGTCAGAGGCCACAGACACACTAGGAATGTTTAAGATAATAGAGATGACCGTGGGGAATGCCTCTATAAGCAGCGGAGTCGGAACAATTATCCAGAGAGCAACAGCAGCACACCTTACTCTCTAATTCTGAAAGGGACATTTGTTGGAAAATTTAAGTTTCTCCATCCTCCATCCGTTCAGAATGAGCCAGGGCTCTGCCCTCGCCTGAACCAGCGCCCAGGATTCTGCTTTTGCCTGCACCTTAGCTTCCACCCAGGGCCCAGCTCCAGACTCTGGTCCTTGCTCCTATCCCTGACTCTGTCCCTGACTCTGTCCCTGACTCTGTCCCTGACTCTGTCCTGGTTCCTGACCCTGACCCTTTGCCTCTGAGCTGGGTCCTGTTCGTACCTCTACCTCTGATCTTGTTCCTGCTTCTAATTCAGCCTTTAATGCTGTCCCTGTTTCCCTAAGCCTCTGTCTCTGATTCTGACCTGGTTTCTGACTCTGACTCTCAAGGCTGAATTCTGGTTCTGCGTTAAACCTACTCTGTAGGGTACGCGGCTACGCGGGAGTCTCTCCGTAGGCTACGCCGTAGCCTGACCTGCACCTCCCGAAAAATCGAACTAGGCGACGAGGCGACGCAGACCCAACGCAGACCCAACGTAGACCGAGAGGGCTGTGATTGGTTTGCTTGGTAGCAACGCATTTCCGGTTCCGGTTCGTGAAGCTTTTCTTCGTGTATGTGTGATTTTCTTTGTTATGTTTTTTGCACAATAGTTGTCCTTATCTCTTTGATTCACTGTGACCGAAAAAGCCGGAAGCTAAACAAAGTATCAACTAGCACTCTGGGGGGTACTGCACCGCGGAGAAATGGAGTGAAGGAGAAGTCCGAAGGGTTCACGACGGCGTCACGGCAACGGCGTAGGTCGTAGGCTGTGTTGGTTTAACGCAGAACCTTAAATCAGACTTGACTCAGACCCTGATCCAGTTTCTGACTCTGCCCCTGATCCTGAACCGGCCTCTGATCTGACCTGTGCCGCCGGTCTCTCCGGTCCAGTGTTCTTGGGTCTTCTTTTCTTGCCTCTGTCCTCTTCAATCTCTATTCACTTCACTTTCTGTTTTACTTTGAAGGTCCGTCTTTGTCTCTTTTGTTTCCCTGGCCTCTTCTCCCTGATTGTGTGCACCTGTGTCTTGTCAGCCCGGTGATTATATCTGGTCTTGGACTACGCAGCAGTTTTTGTTTAATAAAATACATTTGTTCAGTCATCTGCACCTGGGTCAGGCTTAACACACAACACCTGGGGCCTAAATTTAGAGTGAGCACAAGAGATATATGCTTAACATTTGAACTTTAATTTGTAGAAGTTTCTTACCAAGCTATTTCAGCATGAACTTCATTCAGTCTTAGTGGTAATATTGAATTTGATGCAGATGATTTTGAGTGATTTACAGTAGAACTGCATGTGCAGCAAATCTGCCATCAGTTTGATAAGCATAACATTTCCTATTGTCTGTGAATTAAAATTATATTGTCATGAAATTTGATGTTTTATGGTTTTTCTATTCTTTTTATCGGAATTAGTTTTTTATATCATTCATGATATAAATTCATTCATCATTCTTTTAACGTATTTACTTTTGGTAGAGTCTTTTTTTTCCCTGTGACCTTTGAATGAGGTAAAATACCATAAAGCATGAAACATTTTTGTGACAAAAAAACTCACTGGATGTCAAAATGTATGAATCTATGTTTGCTAAGCATGAGTGTGTCTCAGTGGGTGAACTATACATCAGTAGTTACTACTGTGGCCCCTGCAAATAAAAGCAAACACACTTATATGAACCTGATACCATGATTGCCTGTGATTACAGAAATAACATCCTTTACCTTTTCAGAAAAGTCGGATCCTGACACCTTAATGAATCAAAACGTGTTCTGACTAGTTTCCTATTTGTTTCATTTATTTATTTATTTATTTTTTTCCATCTCACCACGCACATTTCCACTGACACGGGCCAGCCAGCTGAGTCAGGCAGACGGAGGGGCTGGGGCCGGTGGTTGTGTTGGTGCCTGGGGCCCCAGCGGGTTTGTTTGTGGTTTGTCTGTCGGGGTGGTGGGGGGGAGAGGTCTACCCACAGCGCTCTCCCTGGCACCAGTCTGTCCCGGTGGAGAAAGAACAGCCTCTGTTCCCAGACAGATGCTGTGTTTTTGGATATGCGAGGGGAATAGAGCAGGGTTAATGAGATGGGACAGTTGGTCAGTCGCATGTTCAGCGATTATATCAGACACTGCAATCATCCATGAGATACTTGCTGATGTATAAAGATACTTGACTGAATTATAATTTAATAATAATATTTAATAAACATTTAACGATAATAACATTTAATGATTACATTTGATACTTGAGAGTACAAGCTTTGGTGGCCTGAATTAGAAGCAGTGGAGCCGAACATGCTCCTGAAAGTTGTTGTGGGAAGATACAAGCTTGAAACCTCAGATTTTGAATTCCCCACATAATATTAAGAATTGGTACAAATGTCATAGGGTTTGGAGCTTTCTGAGCCAAGACATGATGAAAAAGAATAGCTTTGAACACTTCAAATACCCTACACCAATGTTAATAGCCGATATGGACATCGTCCACTTCAGAAACCTTCACGTGAGGTCAGAGTTGTGTGTACAGTGTAAAGTGGCAACACAGTTACACTGTGTCCACTGTAAACACCCCCAGGCCTGTACAGTGGCATCTGAAGTGGACAATTAGTGCACATTCTGAAAACCTTACATTGCCTCAAGGCTGTTTGTAATGAACGGTATACAATGTACACCGCCTAAAACACACCAAGAGCTCTTTTAAAGGAGACCTATTATGGCATTTAATGTATATTTTAAACAGGCCTTGAATGTCTTAAAAACAATCTAAAGCTTGTTTTTTCTACATAAATCAGAAATCCAGCCTGTGGGCCATGTCACTAGTTTTACCGCTTCTAAAGCCTTTTTCTGTGCTCCATTCTAAGGGAAGGGGGGGGGTATGATAATGAGGCTCTGTGCTGATTGGCTCCCTGAATGACGTGTAGCAGGGGAGGAGAATAAACCTCGCTCCGCCAGAGCAGCCCGAGCCTGTAAATAAATCAACACTGAATTTTCACAAATGGCAACTTTATTGTTAAAAAAATAAAATATGAGTTGTATATAAATAACATTTATGCACTATTTCAGCCGGATCTGCCCGGCGGATGCTGAACGCTGGCCCCGTAGCCACCACGCCGGGCGCCCAGCATGGCTCCGGGGCGCATCGCGCATCACCGCGGCTTTAACCGGGAAATCTGACCGGTTCCGACCGGCCGGGACCGCAGAAACCGGCCTGGACTGGTAGCAGGGACTCCCGGGGACCGACCAGCGGAATTTCAGCCGGATCTGCCCGGCGGATGCTGTGCGACGGGCGCCGCAGCTCCACGCCCGGCGCACAGATCGACTCCGGAGCGCATCTGCGGCGCATCGCCCGTTACCGGGGATCAAACCGACAGATCTGGCTGAAAATCTCGGAGGGTGAAGCTGGTCCAGCCTGGGACAGACCCCCGAGGACCCAGCTCCCAAACCACCCGGGAACCTGGATGATTTAACCCGGATCCGCTCCGCCGCGGCGCCGTCCGACTGGCTGAAGGAAGCACCGCTCCAGCAGCGGAGAGAGCTGGTTGTGGCCGTGGTTTCAGCAGCGGAGGCTGAACCTATGGAAATGAGCGCCTATGGTGACGTCACCCTAGGCCAGCCTTTCTCAACCTTTTTTCAGTCATGACACCTTTCAAAAGTGAATAAAATCTCACGACACCCCAGAGTAAAATATAATTAAAAACCACACTGCATCGCTGTAAATGCATATGACGCGCACGTACGGTGTGCGGTGCCGCGTAGCCTACGGCGTACCCTATGCCGTACCCTATGCCATAGGCTCTGCGTCGATTTAACGCGGAACCATAATTCAGGCTTCACATTGAATGGCGGGTTCACACCAACGTCCAGCGGTTGAAATTCCTTCGTCAGACCTCCCGGAATAACAGCAAGCACAGCGTTCATATTTTTCACTTCTTTTTTTACATTGTCTGTGAGATGGGCGCGCATAGAGTCCCAGATCAGCAGCGATGGTGATGTGTGGAAAAAACCACCAGGTTACCTTACATAGACCTGGCTCAACCACTCATCATCCCTTCATCCATCCAGCCCTTTTCATTCGCCTTTATAATGACTCCGGCTGGAAAAGTCTCTTTAGGCAAAGTCTTTCTTTTAAAAATCACCATTGTTTCTGTCCATCAGCGTGCAGGCAAGCACATCAGTGAACGATGACTTCTCATCGTCACCGTGCTGGTCCCCGTCCTCTCCACCGTGTGATTCACCGGGATGTCGAAAGTCAGCTGGTCTCTAATGATGATGGTCTCTAACACGTCCGCAAATCATGGGTGATTCACGCGCCCCCTTCCGCCTTTAACTTCTCGTGGTGGCCTCAATTACGTCCGCCTTACAATAATACAATGGGCGCATTGCGTCATTGGGCGCGCGGCACATTTAAAAAAAAGACGTTTGTCTGCACCTAATGGTCGTCAAAATACGGTATCTTATTCATTTATTTATTCATTCATAGGCAAAAACAATGTATTTATGTATGCATTCATATATTTATATATGAAATGTCAGAATAGGTAATTTTTTGGGGACACCCCTAAAGCAGTCAGAGGACACCCCAGGGTGCCGCGACACCCCTGTTGAGAAAGGCTGCCCTAGGCGCAGATTCAGAATGGCTCAAAAAAGGGTCACGTGACACTGGGGGACTCTGTCCGGCGGGGGTCAGAGAGCTTGCAGAAATTCATGGTATTTTGTCTCCCCTGTGCTGGCAGGGTGAGGGGAGACCACTTTATATATGTTAAAACAAGAAAAAACGTGTTTCTCATAATAGGTCCCCTTTAAGTGTATACATCGGTTTGTGTGTGTGTGTGTGTGTGTGTGTGTGTGTGTGTGTGTGTGTGTGTGTGTGTGTGTGTGTATTTGTAGTGTTTTATTAGCCATTCATCTTTTCTACGCATTTATGCTATTTTGCAGATAATATTATTTAAACAAAATAATGAACAAGCAACAGGGCTTTTAATTTGAAAGTTTTTTTTGTTTTCATATGCAGAGTTTTTTATGCTATGTACATATATGTATATATATATATATATATATATATATATATATATATATATATATATATATATATATATATATATATATATATATATATATATGTGTATATATATATATATATATATATATATATATATATATATATATATATATATATATATATATATATGTATTTATACCACGGACTGTGTGAATACTGGATTCTGATTGGCTGGCAGGTGTACATTAAAAGTGATAACCTACACCTAGAAAACAAGTTTGGTCAAATTGCCTGATATCTTTAATATCATTGGGCTGGATCAACTGCCAGCTGGTAACCACGGCAACGGAGATTCAGAGAAGAAGAGCCGGCTACCGCAGGACGGAGACATGAGTGATTTTGTAATTTCTTTTAATTTATTTGGTGAATTTAACAATTTTGATGACTGGGCTGCAGAAGAGGAGAGAAAAGAAAATGAAAAGAAATCGGAGAAACGGCACAAGGAGGTGACACCGGAGGAATTGTTAAAAACTTTGTAATTTACCAAGTTGCAACGGCCGCAGACGAGAGATTAAATAGTCGCTCAGCCGCTCAGCTGTGGCTTGTTATAAAACTAATGATATACACTGAAAACACATTAAAGCATGAATATATATATATATATATATATATATATATATATATATATATATATATATATATATATATATATAGTTTTTCTGTGTAAGAGAGAAACCCCTCAATGATTTGTTACAATTATTCCCGGAATAATAGAGAACCTGTCATCAAACATTGTGAGCCTGGGAGTCAACCATGAAAATATACATAATTTCCAGTAATGGCTTTTGAAAACACTGCAAATTACCAAACACACTTATCACAGAAACTGATCATATCCAATGCAGCTGATACAGTTACAGACCTACACATACACACAGAAAACCCCTGAGCTCAACAAGGAAGTGTGGAAACTGTAGCCAACGGATGCAAAAGACAGTCTTTCAGTTAAAGTTTAGAGTCTAGTGTAAATTTTAATTCAGCACATTAAGGAACTGAAGTCATGCATGTGACTGCACAGTGCTTTGGCACAATGTGGGACCTTGAGAGGTTTTCTTTTAAAAGCTGTTGGTGAGTAAGAAATATCCTCATGGAAACATACTGGTTTTATGGAGTTATGTGGAGGAATTTGGTGGTCTTTTAGAGGAGCACAGGACACATTTATGTTCACGCTGTTGTAAGAATGTGACCTGGAGAGTCGCAGAGCACCTCTGTGGAAGCCTGAGTGATACTCTGCTTGATCCTGGGCGTATCTTGCTTCCTGGGCAATCTAAATGTGAGTGGACGCCAGCAAGTGTTCAATTATTTCACATATTTTATAGTTCCTACTTTCTGCCATAAATTTTCCAAACAGCCACTGACTACGTTTACATGCAGTCGAAATTCAGGTTAAGGTCAATATTCCGGTTACTGAAACATTGGGAATAATCTGTTTACATGCGTGAGCAAACAGGGTTATCCCTGTTTACATGGTAATTGTAATCATTTGGGATATCTGGTTCAAACAAGCGATGCACAGAGAACGGCAATTCCCATCATTTCCACTTCTTCTTCCTACTTCGCTCACCTTTTTGCAAATCTGGCTATCCCGGTACTTTCTACCGTCTACAAATGCCAAAATTTTCATATCTGTCATTACATTTATGAATGACAGATCCATGTTTATAAGAACTTCCTGGACTCAAAAGACCAAGATTCCTTGAGAAAATGAATAAAAAAAAAAAACAAACCTTTATTGTCCCCGTAGGGAGAGTCGGTTTGTCAGCCAGCAACGGAACAGTTTAAGAAGAGTTAAAATAAGTTAAAAAGAGTTAAGTTAAAAGCAGAGTAGATTAGTTGGTATTAGTTGGTATTGGTTGGTTTCTGCTATGCGCAGAAAACAAATTCCTGTTCCTTATGATGGGGAAATCCTGTTAGGCTAAACATGACCGAATATTCGGGTTCGAAAAGGAACCCAGGGGTCATTTTCGGGTTTTAAAAACTGGAATATGAGCAAATTCCGGTTATTCAAAGGGGTTATTGGTGTTTACATGGCCGTGGTTATTGCTAATATTCCGGTTAGAAAAGGGTTATTGACTGCATGTAAACGTAGTCACTGTCTCAGCTGGAACAGGCAGATCAGTTTTGTAGTTTGTATGCTAAATCAGATGTATCAGTGACTGAACATGCTCTGTTGTAAACTTGTCCAGGGAGATTTTACGGCCACATCTGCCCGTACAGGGACTTCCCTCCGTGTCCCAGCCAGATATCCATGTCAAATCCATTTTTTTTTTAATTACTTTAATCTTTCTTTTCAGCGATGGGCACATTTGAGTTTGGAAAAACACTGTTCTTAAGTTTGTTTTTGTGAAATGTGACATTGCTCATTGCAAGCACTTGAGGAAACTTGAGGATCTGTACTTTCTGGCAAAAGTGATGCAATCTAATTGTAGATAAAATCAAGAGTAATTTGCAACATGTCGGGTTCTGCAGGTCTTTTTTTCATTCAGTTCCACAAACTCAGTATTTCCACTGCATAGCAGACGATAAGTCTCAGGCCAACCCCCCTAAAATAAACTTGCTAATGTCATCTTTATGTGAGTGTGTCCAAGCATTAAAAGGCACATTAGGTGAAGTCAGATCCAGAGGTTAAAGCCGCCCCATCACCCTCCCTCTCCACCCGTGCTTTTGTGGGTTTGTTTACGGTAACTTGTTGCACCGTTGCTTTCTGAGCATTTTCCATGTCCCTGAGGAAATGAAGTAAGTTCAAGCTTTTCTGTTTATCCGTGACGGTTTTTGGAATGAGGCAAAGTGTTGGAATAAGAGTACGGCGAGATGACAAATGAATTATGAGGAGAGAGAAGAGCAGGAAAACCAGCTTCCTTCCTCCCTCCATCACGATCACCCTGGGCCCTAGCGGACACGTGCTAGCTTTATTTTCAGTTATTTCAGCTCTGACTGGGAGGGAAATGCCAACTTTTTAGTCTTCTGGGGTCACAGGGGTGCAGAGAGGAAACAGTCCAGCATTTCCTGACCCATGCACATCCACCCTGACAAGGACACCTAGGGTCAGAGGGTTTATAATTTTATAGTTTATAGTTTTATTTGGATCCCCATTAGCTACAGCAAAACTGCAGCTATTCTTCCATAATACACAGTACATTACAACAAAAAATTAAAAGCAAACCTAAAGAGGTAGCATAAAAAAAGGAAAGGAAAAACAGAAAATAGAGAAAAAATAAAAAGTCATTCCGTTTAACATTTAGATATAAATAAAACAATACATATTCATACATTTTATAACATCAACAAATTCAAACAATGTATAGTTATCAGTTTGCACCAATAACCATTTTTAATAAATATTCATTTATTTGTATTTGTGTATATATATATATATATATATATATATATATATATATATATATATATATATATTGAGCACATAAATTAAGCAGCTTGGCGCCTTCATTGGTCGTTTAAGGAGAACATCAACCACATTAAGTATCAAAGAAGAAGATACAAAACTAAACCAGTATTATTGGCAATAAATGGGAGGGAAATGGAGAATGGCCCTCAGGATTCTTTTTTAGCAGCTTAGTACTGTGTAATTATTTTATCATCTCAGGATGTTGCCTCCCTATAAGCAGATGCTGGTGATCTGTCAGCTAAGTTAAACGTTGTAGGAGGTTCCGGGTGGGGTGTGGATTTTTTCCCCCGATACACTTCCCTCTTAGATCTTGTATATTTGTTATTTTTCAACACAGCAGAAAAGACAAAATGTGACTGTTCAACCTTTACAATTTCAATAACGCAGACCAACATTCAGATTAACTTGAATTCAATGGGAATCTTTAGGATCTTTTACTACTGTTCTTTTCGTGTGACTGTCTATATATACTGTATGTGGTGGGTTAGTGGCAAGGCTGGCAAAAAATCCCCTTTTATATATACTGTATGTGTGCAGTTTGATGTTGCAGCGGATGTAGGTTTTCATGTGAGTGAAGGCCAAAGTGCCCTACACCCGCCTCGTTGATGGGTAATCCAAGAGCGTAGCCAGTAATGGCCTGGGTGGCACATTACTCACTGGCCAGACAACTTTGATCAAAATACATGTTTCACATAAACATATTCTAAAAAATGATATGACAAAAGGTATAAATATAAAGGTGATTTGTTGTTGACTTGTGTTCAGCCTTTATTTTTTTTCTTCTGATTAAAACAGAACTTTTGAAACAATTTGTAGGGATTAGGGATCGAGCCTCGGGACATAATTGATTGCTCTGGTTCCGACAGATTGAGCTGCCGTTAGCCAGCAAGCTAGCCGGTGTTGTAGCTGACTTTATCACCACAACAATGGCTAAACAGAGTTCATTGATTAGTTATTTAAAAAAAACAAAACTTGAAGAAGACTCGCCACTGCCAGTGCCTCGGACTGAGTCCACCCAGTCCACTTCTTCACATTCAGACCCAGAGGAGGTTAGCCCTGCCGCTAGAGGAGGTTAGCCCTGCTGCTAGAGGAGGTTAGCCCTGCCGCTAGAGGAGGTTAGCCCTGCTGCTAGAGGAGGTTAGCCCTGCCGCTAGAGGAGGTTAGCCCTGCTGCTAGAGGAGGTTAGCCCTGCCGCTAGAGGAGGTTAGCCCTGCTGCTAGAGGAGGTTAGCCCTGCCGCTAGAGGAGGTTAGCCCTGCTGCTAGAGGAGGTTAGCCCTGCTGCTAGAGGAGGTTAGCCCTGCCGCTAGAGGAGGTTAGCCCTGCTGCTAGAGGAGGTTAGCCCTGCCGCTAGAGGAGGTTAGCCCTGCTGCTAGAGGAGGTTAGCCCTGCCGCTAGAGGAGGTTAGCCCTGCTGTTAGAGGAGGTTAGTCCTGCTGTTAGAGGAGGTTAGTCCTGCCTCTGGCTCACCGGCACCAGCGGTCTCTCCCGCTCAACCTGCGGTGCCTAGACAGGTTTTCATGCTCTGTTGGTTGAGCAAGTTGGGTTTAACTGTCATAATGCATTTGTAATGCGGATTACAAAGTAAAATTGACAATGCCTTTCATCTGTCTGTTTGTCATGCTTTCTGCAAGTTTGCTTTTTCTGGGACGATATGCCCCACCCATTTTTGTCCTGGGACACCCAAAAAAATATTTCGGCCGACGCTACTGGGGTAATCTAATAAACTTTTCTAAAACCTAAAACAGATTCTGTCAGAGGACTAAAGTAAAGTATACAGTAAAGTATACAAAAACTGACAAAAAACAGAGGATTGCGATGGATTTTGTGTGTTGTTCATAATGCATTGGTGTCTGTGTTGTGTGTAGATGATGTTTTGTGGTTATGTCGATGACGCTACACCTGCAGCACCAAAGAGATGACATGAGTAGGGAGAGGGCGCCGCTGACCCCAACCCCTGCCCGTCGCCCCATGAGGGGCGCAGCATGTGCCCCATGCCCAGGGGACTCAAGACAGAAGAGAGGAAGTGGATCCACGGGGCAGGATCCAGATCCACCCCACACCGGCCCCCCAGAATCCAGATCCACCACATCTCATAGGGATCCGTCCAAGGATTTCCCCCCAGGAGGCTGGGTGTGAGGTCAGCAGGAGCCACCCAAGCACGCCCACCACAGCCCCCCTCCACAGCACCACTGCCACCGCCCACCAGGAGCCGAGCCTCCAGTCGTAGCAGGCGAGGGAGGGGATGGCAGGGAGAAAGGAGGAAATAATGATCAGTAGTGTAGTCCTGATCGATCACGTCATTTTCAAAACATCGGTATCGGCAAAAAAGTATCGGGACATACCTAGTTATTAATGTTTTTAATATATATTAATTATTAAATCGTGTTATAATTATATTTAACAACCGTATTTAAAAATACAAACAGTTGATGTGTGTTTATTATAAGATATTGCTTGCATGTTATTCATTTTGTAGCACCAGTGCTGATAAGCTTTGTTTTGATCCAATGATGCAGTCAGTAAAAAGAAATATACTGTATGTCCATGTTGGAGAGAATGGACAATAAAAGAAACTTGGGACAATTTGAGTTTTAGTCCTCTTTTTTTTTTTTTTACTTAATTCATTGCCAAAATGTATCTGATCGGGAAAAAGTATCAGAATTGTATCAGGAGCCAAAAAAAGTGATCGGATCAGGAAAAATCGGGATCGGCAGATACTCAAACTCAAGTGATCGGATCGGGAGCTAAAAAATCCTGATCGGGACAACCCTAACGATCAGACCTAGTGCCGTCATGACCCAGCTCCACCCCCACCCCACCAACCCTAGCCGTGTGTGGTGGTGTGGATGTGAAGTTAGGCTGTTTACTAATTCCTGATTGGAAAACAGTATGTAAAAGTGCTGCCAGGCCCTGTAAATGCTATGGTTTGGGGTTCCTGCAGGGTTTTGAGTTTCATTTGTTGTGTTTTACTTGGTTCTTTAGTTTTGATCTTGCGTTTGACTTTTTTCCTGTTTTATTGCAGATTCAGTGTTTTAAAGGATTACCACTGATCACACTGACTTGTCTGCTTTAATATTTTGGATGAATTCAGATACACCTTTGTACCTGTCTGAAAAGGCCAGTGGTAATGCACAACTGCCCATCAGGGGGAGTGTTTGGTGCATGATCATCTGTGCCGTGTGTGTGTGTGATGGATTGGCTACCTGTCCAGGTCGCATGTGGTCTCTTGTCAGACAACAGCTGACGGGAGCTTGTTGGTATTTGCTACTGAATTATATTTTAGGCAAGGCAAGTTTATTTGTATAGCACAATTCAACATAAGGTAATTCAAAAGGTCTTAACATCAACATTAAAAGCGGCAAGACACAATTAAACAGGAAATAACAGATAAAATGAAATAAAATGATAAGAAAAGAGGAAAATAATAAAAAGCACAAGTTGTTAAAAAGTAAGGGCAGTAGAGTACAGCAGGTACATCCCATTCTTACAATGGCAAGAATTACGTCAGAATACGGTCAAAACGTACAAAGGCCGGGTCAAATACACTATTACATAAGTAATCTGTAACAATTCGTACGTTGAATTAAACTAATTTGACAATTCTATGCCACAATGCTGTTTTAAAAGCAGCAGTCACTATTCTTTTAGCTCTGTTTCTACTTCTAATGTTTTCAGTATGTTCATCAGGTAGTCTAGACAGTAGCGCCAGTGAACTTTTTAGATTGCTTTGTGACTCTCTTTAGTCTTATTTCCGATCAAATAAAGAACTGTTCATTTGCTTCTCAGGTTTCTACCAAAGTGCAGATCTAATAATCCATTTCCAAACTGTCAGCTCCAGCAGAAATGTACTGTATTCATTAGCCACTACAAGGAATGGATACTCTTACTATTGGATGCATCTGTTTCTTCCACCTCATTTATCTTTGCCATTTGCTCTTTTATGAATCAGCGGCTCCTCCAGATCAGGTCTCACCGTGGGCATCCTCCCGTGGCTCCGAACCCAGCGGCAGTGGTCTTTAGACGTAACGCTTTCTCTTTGATTCCACAACTGGAAAAGTGACCTTGGTAAGATGAGAGCTCTCTTTCTGCCACCTTTTTTCTTCCCCGAGACATCCGTGTGTACATGTGCACACCATCACACCATCCCAATGAACGCACAAACCCACAGTTCATCAGTCTGTTACAAAGGATACAAACAGTTGGACGGGTTGCTGATCTTTAATCCAGATATTCAAAATTAGAGGCAGACTCCCTTTCCGGCTGCCTGGAGCTCACTGTCTCCCTTTCCAACCCCCCTCCACCTCCTCCTCCACTCCATTCACATGGAGAATCCCTCTCCAAGATCTTCTGGTTAGGAAAATGCTTAGTGGTCGAGCCTTGTTTCCTGCAATTATTCTATTATTTATTCACATCCCATTGGTGAAGAGAGAGTTGAGGGCAGAGGGCACCAAACTTTACGCAGACTACAATGGAGAACTGAGCCCACCATGTTAGATATATATTTATATAAAGTATTGAATGTCGATGCTGTTGCGAACTCCACAGCAGTTTTAGTTGTTAAATGCGGCATTCAAGCGATTAAGATAAATTGATGCGAGACTCAGCTGCTAAATTGATTTGGTTATGTGTAGTCTCCAAAGGATAACCTTCCCACACACCGAGCGGTCATGTCAGTGCACTTTTAATGCAATGGTCAATCAAAGGTAGCCAGCCAAAGCAGCCAAGATCCCTCTCCATTGAGTTAGAGAAGACATTAGCACCAGGCCTGTCTCTCCATCTCCTTTATGGGTATCTCTATCCGCACTACAAAACACACTGTGGCGTCCGCAACCCAGTAGCCGCCACTGATCATAAGCTAATTGGATTGATGTAACTTGTTTTCCAGCCCATTCAATCTAATTTGTCTGGAGCCAGCTGCACTGAAATTATAGTCCGTGCGATCTGCCCCTTTGTGCTCTGTCTCCCTCTGTATCTACGGAAATTTCAGGCAATGGGAGAGGCTGGACCGTGCTGGACTGTGCTGGAATGCACGGCAACGAGAAGGTGGACAAAGGCAGCTGAGATTAAATGACGTTCAGCAAGAGATGTGGACGATGAAAACATGGCATACACTCGCATGCAGACTATTAGGAAAACATAAATTTGCAAATTCCTATCAGAGGGATGCGACAGAAATCTTGGGCTTCAAATGATTTGAGAACAAAGCAAAACATATTTACATAATTACATATTTAGTACTGTCTTCTCCTTGCTGAAATACATTTTTGTGCAAAAATGTCTTTGTTGGATGATCCGGACTGAATTAAAAAGACATCATTCTGTAGACAAGGCAACCAAGAATTTCTGAAATAAAAAAACCAACAACTTTTTGAATTTGATTTGGGCTGAGGTTGAAAACGCACCTAAACAATGGACAATCCTCTGCTGGGGCTAAAATCCCAGCAGCTGCAGGCCTGAAAAAGCACAAAAATACTTGAGGTTTGGGAGTGTTTTTACTTTATAATGTTTATACCTTAAAAAAATTGTAAGCTATTTAAAACCAGTAACTAGTACTAAAACGCTACCTGGTAGTGTCCTAATAGACCTAAAAAAACACAGAAAAAAACAAAAAAAAACCTTCACTAGAATAAATAAATACCCTCTGACTTTATATTAGTCACACAGTCACATTTAGAGTGATTGTACTTTCCAGGCACCTAGAAATATCAATATTTGACCATCAAATACCAAGCGTCTTTGAGATCTTTTAAAAGCGCTGTATAAATAAAATTGATTATTATTATTATTAAGAGAGCAGAGATAAGACAGAGTCGAAGGCTGTCATCTCCCAGACCAGCAGGAAACTAGTCTGATTAAAACAAATTATGAGGTTCTAGGTGTCCAAGTATCCTCCTGAGAAAATCAGTGGGTCGCAGTGATAAAGTAATGAAGAAGAAGGGGAAGAATAGATGATTGAAATGAGACGAAAACAAATTCATCAGACTTCCCAATGATAATCCTTTGATAATCTCCAATAGCTGCAAAGAAGGCCGACGCGCCAGGCTCTGTTTCTGTCTGCGAGCGCATGTAATCAGTTCTCCAGGCCTTCACGTCTTACCCAAACATCTCCAACTACAACAGAAGTGGATTCAGTTTATTAGCAAACACTGCAGTGTAAATTAAAAATACCAGATAGGAAACAAATCTCGCGTCCGCGTTTTCTTGGCAGCCGATACACACATTTGACTCGAGGATCAGTCGTGATCATTGCTCTATTGTTTAGTCTGCTCCAGTCCCAAAAACAACCACTAAATTATGAAGCCAAATATTTATCTGGAAGAGACTGCAAGTACAAATACACATCTGTCTCTCAGCAAGTCTCCCTCGTTTGATGTGTTTTCTCTCACCATTTTAAGAGATTCTTGCAGTGAGGGATTGAGTTGAGGTCATGTGATCGACACGGGGTTGCTGTCCCACATGTACCCGGCACGTATTATGCTGTCAAAGCACGCACTGGGCCACGGCGACTCAACCCTCCTGCACCCTCTGCATGTGTCTCATCGAGCATGAATTTATTACCAGTGGGTGCAGCTCCCCGTATAAAAAGCTGAGTCTCCTGCTCGGTGCATCCAAGCTGGCAGTCGGGATCACGGTTAGCTGTGTGGTCACTGGCACACTGACAGGTCTGAGGAAATCTGAACCAAAACGCAGGAGACCAGGACCCAAGGGTAATCAGTTAGTCAGTGCTTGTAAAGTGCAAGTTGAAGCTGAAGACGTTGGCAGCAATACAGGCGGAAAAAAGAGAGAGAAAGAAAGAGCAGCATCAGAGAGTGGTAGAGAGAACCAGAAAGACACCAGAGGAGCAGGGAAAGGAGGGGAGTCACATACAAGGGACAATATTTTCAAAGTAAAACAGGAAATTAGGCAAATTAAATTAAAGACAGGAGAGAGGTTTCTACAGAACAAATCAAAGAAGAAGAATCAAAACATTATACAACATGAGAAGACAGCCCTTGACTATGACACACGGATATAATATATTGGTCCGTTTGGGCAGCGTACCTCGTGTACCGTCCATTACGTACAGCTTTGCCTTCATTTAAGGTATTCAGAACTATAATTAAATACATCCTACTTAATGAAACCTCCTTCCAGTTACATGAAAAACAGTTGGAGCACCTTGTGGGCGGGGCTTACGGGCTTAAATTATATTTTGCCGTAGCAGCAGGGCCGTCCCTGACCGAATTGGGGCCCTAAGCGATATGTTATTTGGCGCCCCCCCGGCCCACACCCTCACACCTCTCCCCATCCTGAATGTATCATTGGTACAAAATGACCGTATAACACACCATTTAACTTGAAAACGTTTATCAATAATTAAAGCTGCAAGTAGCGATGAACGGGCCCTCGCACCCTTGTGCACGTTCAGGCTGCAGTGGAAGCTTGTATGACTGGATGTAGATTCTTCAGGCCTGTACATTTAGTGGATGACATCACCCACGACTCTCTATGTCAAACCATTCAAAAGTTATGGCAGAAAGTAGGAACTATCAAATATGTACCAATCAGATGAAGGGGGGGGGGGGGGCGAGCTTTTTGGCGTCTATCGTCGCCACGATAACGCTTTTGATTGAGAAAAGTAATGCGCATCGTCGCAGGATGGAGACGCACATTTTGATGTATAACACACCTGGGTGCACGGTACGGTTCTGATGAAGAAATGGACGGAGAAATGGCATAAATTGCGCCAAAATTACACGATTAATTCAAAATGGCCGACTTCCTGTTCGGTTTCAGCCATGACACCAAGAGACTTTTCTTAAAGCCTCATTTCATTTTATTGAAAAATAAAAACAAGAAAAAAAAATTCCTACAGATACAATAGGGCCTTTGCAGTCATTGCTCGGGCCCTAATAACAAATGTACGGTACGTGTACAGTAGATAAAGTAGTTTGATTGGTCAGATGTCGAGTGCTGCCAATTATTGCGCGGTCAGATTAGAGGTCTCTTTTCCCTTCCGCCGCCTCCCGGTGCATTTGCACATTCGTTACCGTGCAAATGCGTCACCTCCCCCCGTTGGAAGATGAGGCCCTACGAACAGCGCGGGTTCTGTGTTTAAGTTAATTTAAGTTAAAGTCATTAACCTGGGTAGCAGATTAATGACTTTACTGAAGACCACAGACTTATGGCCGAGAAAGGAAGCGGCGTATCCAGGATATGTCACATGTTCTCATTATACAACTGTATCTTTAAGTTGTGGTTAGGCCTTCATCAGCAGACGTTCACTCAAACATCACCACCATATAAACCAGACTGTATGCAAATATATCCTGACGAGTGAGTCCTTAAAATGATTGATATGTTATGGCAAAGTAAGTGACCAAAGATCTGAACAGCCACCAGACTGAACAATAAAGGTCTTAACTTCTGTCCTCAGGTGAGCTTTAAACCTACATGCTGGCTGTACTATTTGAATTGTCTCCGTTGTGGACATTGTAAGATTAATGAGTCCAAATGAACAGCTGTTGGCTGTATGGGGGTTTGTTAAACATGTAGTACTCTGGTTTGACATGATCTTACCTTTGAAAAGGCTTTGTCTCGGACACCTTTGTGTATTATGTGTGATATGTTGCGACTTCCAACTGTTGTTTTAGCAGATAACATAAAAGAGGGCCTGTTTTCACATGGAGGAGCCACGCAGGAGAAAGGCATCTTGGGTTTGTCCCCGCTGCCAAACCCATCCCTCATCCAAATCCACAGTCACATAAAGGCCAAGCCTAATGTAATCACAGAGTGCTCATATAAATTAGAAAGCACTCACCCAAACTGTTAAACTCTGGTTGACATCTGGGAGCGCTGTTAAACCCTCCGCATATAGACGGAGGAGTTTCTCTCTTTTTATGTGTGTTTACACAGGGCGTATGTACGTCTGAGTAAACACACGAGACTGCAACCTTGAACCGGGGTCAAGGGGTCACCGAAGATTTCACCAGTCAGATGTCACAGATTTCTCCTCCAGAGGTGTAAAATGGTGGCGGACAAAGGAAAGTGATCTCAAAGCACTCCGGTGATGAAGTGTCTCTCACCGCTGCTTTTGAGAGCAGCCCCACAAAGGCCTGTGTGATACGAAACCCCCCCCCCCTAGACGGGTAAAGTGGCAAGCTATTGTGAGGGAGCAATGCACGGGGTCCGAGCTGACCTTCTCCCCTCAACGCCACGGCGGCAATTATGATATAATTTTCCTTCAGCATTTCAGCGAGTCTTCTCACTTTACTCAAAGGGCCTGGAACTGTGGCGGGGCGCAGGGCGCGAGGCGGCGACAGCAGCGACGCTTGGGGGGGGTTTCACAGCGGAGTTCTTAGGGTCCCACTTTGGCAGCCCCCATCTGTGGAAGTACGGTTGAATGGATTTGTAATGTAAACCGATCCTGTACACTGACGGTGGTAAACAGTTGTTGCATACATAGCTTGATATTCATTTCAAATGACATCATCCAGCCCTAAATTGTGTGTTTTGAGTGCCTACCCGGACAATTGCGCTTTGTCCAATAAGGAAATAAAAATGGTTGAACTATGTTTACTACAAGCTAGACAATCAATAGCCTTGTGCTGGAGAAATGTTAAGGGTCCAACTTTAGGCCTCTGGCTGAGACATCTAATGTCACGCCTGGCTCTAGAAAAACTCACCTACTGTGTCAAGAAAAAGCCCTTTGAATTTGATGATATATGGGGAAAGTTCTTAGCTTTTCTTAAAAATGGTGATATTGATGAGGCCTTGTAAGCATGAATATACGGTGAGGTGACCTGAAGAGGCATCGTGGAGATAATTTATACTTTATATAAATACTTACATTCTAATTATGCCTCTTATTTTTATTTTATTTATTTATTTTTTGTATTTAATTTGTTATTAGGGCCCCGAGCACTGACAGTGCGAAGGCCCTATTGTACCTGTAGGAGATGTTCTCGTTCTCGTTTTTCTCGTTTTTCTTCCAAGGAAAGGAAGGCCTTTTTTCCCCCTAAACGTGCGCCAAAATTCACCAAATTTTGCACACAAGCCAGGCCTGGAGAAAAATTTGATATTTAATGGTTTGCATTAATGGGCGTGGCCTAATGGCTCAACAGCGCCCCCTAGAAAACTTCGTGCCTCAAGCCCCACAATACGGTTTGACGAACATGCACGAAAATCGGTACACGCAACTTAACGAAAAGTCTCTTGGCGCCATGGCCGAAACCGTACAGGAAGTCGGCCATTTTGAATTAATCATGTAATTT
Organism: Cololabis saira; assembly: GCF_033807715.1. Lineage (NCBI taxonomy): Eukaryota > Metazoa > Chordata > Actinopteri > Beloniformes > Belonidae > Cololabis > Cololabis saira. The sequence continues at coordinate 6,545,609 of NC_084608.1, forward strand.
TGGCGCAATTTATGCCATTCCTTCGGCAGTTAATACGGCCCAAACCGTAACGTGCACCCAGGTGTGTTATACATCAAAATGTGCGCCTAGATCCTGCGACAACGACATTACTTTTCTCAGTCGAAAAGCGCGTCCCCCCTTCATCTGATTGGTCCATATTTGATAGTTCCTATTTTCTGCCATATCTTTTGAATTGTTTGACATAGAGAGTTGTGGGTGGTGTAATCGTACTCGGTTTTGACTCCTTCACCTTAATTGGTGCAAATTAGCCCCGCCCCTTCTTCTGATTGGTCGATATTTGATAGTTCCTATTTTCTGCCATATTTTTTGAATGGTTTGACATAAAGAGTCATGGGTGGTGTCATCAGACTTAGTTTTGAGTCCTTGATCTTTATGGGTGAAAATTGCACGCGCGAGGGCCCGTTCATCGCTGCTTGCAGCTTTTATTGTTATTATGATATCTGTTACAAGCTTGTTTTCATTTTGTTAAGGTGTTTCTTTTCTTTTTAATGTCCTTGCCCTTGTCTTGTTTTTGGTTGTGTGTTTTTGCGTTGCACTGCCAAATGGGGTTTCTCTATTGTTGTGTATTATGTGGAAAATCTAATGAAGTGTTTCAAAAAAAAAAAACGTGTGCGGGATGCGACTTTAAAGCGGAAGTGAAGAACGGAATTATGTCTTCTTCAGTTTCTTGGGATGATGATGATGATGTTTTACAATAAGACCTGAAATTCAACTGCTTTGTTTGAAAATCTGCTGATATGGTATTTCTAGCAGCATTTCTAGACCTCATTCTTGTTAGTAAACAGTGCAACTTCACTAGCTTTGAAAGTTATGGAGGAAAAAAATTTGTAAAACTTGCACAAGTGACCTAGACCTAGAGTAGGTACCTAATCACCAGGACGGTGAGCGCCACTTAAAGAAATTAACCCTGACAAACACAGACGAGCCAATCCATCTGATCTATCCACTGTCACTCAGTGGACGGATGATTTAATCATTACCCTCATTACTGATCCAGTTTCTGATTAGGTGGCAACAATAACCCTGCATGCCAGGTTATACACATAACAGTTAATTCACTTTATTTTTTAACTTCCCTGATATGACATGTGCTATGCATTTTTGAAAATTCATTCCTTTTTTTATGTTTTTTCGAACCCGCATAAATACAGTGTTAAGGTGCTATGAGCAGCCAAACCTTAAGGGGGCAGTCTAACGAGAAGATAAAGTCATGCTAGCCAATCAGAATCCTGGAAAAAAAACATCAACAAATGACACGAGTGACTACGGTGGCCCAACAAATTGTAAACACAGGTCACACACATGACGCTGGTGACGTTTCTGTCACATGATTGTGATGTTCTGAAGCTTAAATGTCAGTTTCTCTCTGATTACAAGCAAACGTGAAGACGGAGTTTTTGCAAATCTCCACTTTGGCCGGAGTTTTCAGGAATGATGGTTTTTGGTGACTTTGAGCTTCGTTTTCGTGTAAACGAACGGCCAAAACGCATGAAAACACCACCGTTTTTGCTACGTGTAAACGGGGCATCAGTTATGTCTTGACTTCCCTTGTTCCCATCGGCCCTGATCGTCTGCACCCGTGTCTCCTTAACCCCTCTGTGTATATCTGGTCATGTCTTTCCCTTGCTCCCTGCTGGTCCGTTCTGTTTTCTACCTCCGTGTTTTCATGTCAAGTTTTTTTACATTCACGTTTAAGCTCTTGTTTTTGAAATCCTGCTAAGCAGCGCTTTTCTTCGATTTAAGCACAATAAATCACTATTTTTGGAGCTCCTGCCTCCTGGTCTCCTGCATCTGTGTCCTACTCCAACCTCACCCTGACAGTTTTCTCTTTTGTTGATGGGGAGATGTGGCTGGTACACAATTGGTGATATTTCTATTATCTGGCGCCAACAACACAACAAGATGACATCTTAAGAAGCTTAAATAGCTTAATAAATAGCTTACTTAATAGCGGTGAATATTCATATTTTCTGTTTTGCCTCCAGCTAGGTGTGCTGCATCATCGTGATGCAGGCCCTGACAGAGTCTGTCGGCTCGTCACTTGTCTTTGGTATTCTTTGAAGGTGTTTTAATAACACTGCTGTCAGATGGACCATCCTACGAGTGGGCATGTTCACCATTTGGTTATCATGTGGATTTCAGACATGATTTAAGAAGTTTGAAGGTTAAGTTTATCCTGAAGGTGAATCCCTCCTTAGGAAGAGGATCTGCAGCCCGGAGTATTTGGAAGCAGTCTATTACCCATTTGGGAAGTGTTCTTCAGGGCTTTTAACCTGTTGTGCAATTTAAAAGGGTGAATTAATAAAGTTTTAAAAGAATTAAGGATTGGAACCAACTTTGATTTTTTTTTCTTAAGAAGAAAAGATCAAATTTGGCCCCTACAATAACTTTTGCTCAACACTATGAACTATTTTGAAGATGACAGCCTTCATTCGTCAAATGGTCTGCATGAATACTGTCACACTTCATGTACATGCAGTATTTACTTCAGGATCTTTCCTTCGCAGTCTTCTTTCACATGCTCTAACCTGCAAAATGGTATTTTTAAACACTTTTAACACGGAAAATGTCATCGTGACTGAGAACCTACAATTTGTAGGAACCCGTATATTACAAAAGAGGACTAGTCGCCTGCAGCCCACAGGTTATTCCAGCTGTTTACACAACTGGCTGACTCTGAGATGTATCGATAGCAGCGACTTCATGCGCTCTTCTGTCCCCAACCCCTCTGTACGATCACATTGTCCGTGCACGAGTCCCAGTAACCCCTGGTGTAATGACGGGAGGGAAACACCGGGACCCGGACCCGGGGAGATGGCGCGTGTTTACCCAAAGCATACTGTGCATGCAACAGCAGGTCTCATCAACAAGCAAAGCAAGAGCGCCAGTCTATTGATCCCATCAGCAGGGAGAGATAAGCTGTCGCCACTCGTGAAGTCATTTCATAGGTTACATGCGGGAAGAGTCTGTCTATGTGTACTGTACTGAGCCATTCTGTTGACACAAATAAAACTAAACAGGGGGAGTTCAGCGGCAGGACGTCGTGTTTAAGCTGAATCTTTACAGACCCTGAACCCAAAAACACAAGCTTGCAGTGGATCCAACCTATTGGCACCTGTCTATGTATGCGTGGAAGGCGTAAAGATGTCTTTCGTATTTGTCCGTGTTGTAGAGCTCTCCAACCAGATTGTTGGAAATATCTCTATAGCTGACTTATTTTGGCTTTTTGAACTAAATCCCACTCTGTGTTGGCCGACATCTGGAAAAGGTCCTCAAGTTTCTCTCAGCTTAAGACGCCTTTGCTGAAAAACGTGAGAGTTATCTTAATCTAATAAGATAAGACTGAGTTATTTTCTCTTTTTTTGTGACAAAACTACATTTTGGGGTTTTCCCATTTTTTTTAAGACTTTTCTTTGCTTAAATAAGATGGTTATATTAATCAAACATTTGTGTAGCTTGTTCAAACTTGTTTTCCAGTGTTTTTTATATTTGATTCTACTCAAAAGTAATATTTCCGTGATCTTGGGAAACTTCTTACATCTTCTGCAGGACTGCACTACTATCTCTTGGCTATTTCACAAATGATTCTAGTTATTTCCTGCTTTACTGTCTTTTAGAGATACCGTTTTCACTCTGGGAATGATGTCTAGCAGTACAGGAAAAATACATCACATCAGTTATCAGCAGTCGATTTAAAGCAAGACTGAGTTAGACGTGAAGAACATGTCTGGGGATCGTTAAGGCTTCTGGGAACTTTAATGTAATATGCAATACAGATAATACAGGACCAGTATAGGAAACAGAGCATGATAAGACTGGCTCCTCCTACTTCAACTAAACACAGACAAGAAGCGAAAACTGGGTGACAGGACGACATGTTACTGTTGGTTGATAGAAAGAGCATTGTGGGGTAAAAGGTTATTAAAGCTGTGTTTTAAGTTAATTTGCTTATATTTGGTGTATATTGAGAAAACCTCATTCAGAACTGTGTTCATTTATTCCATAAGACTCAGCAAAAGTGTTTTGATGGTTTATTTTCACTCACTTTTTGTCAGTCACTCATCAGTCTCGTTATAGTCAGCTTCCATTGCTGTTAGAGAGACTGAAAAACAGCAATATATGTCAGACTATATTGCAATTACACTACATTTATCAGTTTAGATTTAATAAAAGTTGGATTTGTAACAAGACAGGCACATCAGCGTCGGGTATTTGGTTGGTTTATCGTCTTCATTCTTGATGCACACAAGCCTGACGTCTCGTCGCCCAGAGAAGGATGACTGACAGCTCCGGCCTCAGAGAGTCAAAAATCCATCTATGGATTTCAGAGTCCTGTTGCTTTCCCCCTCCCCCCAATCCCACTATCTCCTCCTGCCAGATCAATGTTGTGCAGGGACATTATTGACTCAGGTAAAGGAGTTTTGAGCCAGCAGTCAATGTCTGTGTCTGCACAGCGGAGCGAGGCATGGAGACACGCAGGAAGAGGGCAGCATTAATGCATTGCTCCTTCCAAGGGTCAGCAGACACGTGTGTCTGCATGTACTTATTCTGTGCATATTAAAATGTGGATGCATATTTTATGCCAGTGATTGCAATTGTCTAAATGACTTTAGTTGAAGCTGAAGCTGCAGGCCTGGGCCTCGGGGTGCCGAGGGGCAGACATCGATTATCAGGCGCTGTGGAGCCACTGGTCTGTCTCCGCCGGTGGGAGGAAGGCTGAGGTTGGAGGAGCTTCCACGGCCGGGGGCTACAGGGAGAGACAGGCCAGGGGAGGTTAGATCGTAATGGTGGTTGATGGGTGGGGGGTCAGGCTGGGAGGGGGGTCTTCCTGCTTCTTTAATGATTAAAGGAGGATGTGACACCCGCCCTGGGGCAAACAATCTACCCTGAGGTGCTTATTAGTGCTGCAGTGCTTGTTCCAGCGGTCGTTGTCACTGTGCTGATACGCTGTTAGGCTTCTCCGCTGGAGCCCTGATGAAAGTCCTGATCACACCTGGACAGACACTCGTCTCGCTCCTGCAGCCTCGGCCCAGCCAGCACGGCTCTGCGCTCGCAGATAATCTCCTCAAGTGATTTATAACCAGGGATGATCCCATGGTTTAATGTAACTGTCAATCACAGCACTTGCCCTCAGAACGGAACCCTTAGTGATTTATTTTGATTTATTTTATTGGACGATTTGGCCAAACTACATTAAATCATGCAATTTGTTACAGTTTTCCCTCATAGCAATGATTAATGCTGCTGTGAACCTTTTTACAGTTTGTAGTTTTTTGCAGTCTCAACTCACACTCAATGCGTTTACATGGGAAGTTTAATTCTTCTTTAATTCAGAATTAAAATTAAATCTGATTTAAAATGAGTAAAAATTACCATGTAAACACCTAATTCCGAATGAAAATGGCCATTCTGAATTTAAAGGGGACCTATTATGGCATCTAATACCTATTTTAAACAGGCCTTGAATGTCTTAAAAACAAGCTTTTGATTGTTTTTGCTAAATAAATTAGAAATTCAGCCTCTGAGCCATGTCTTTATCATCTCATTCTCTAACCTCATTATCTATGCAGGATTCTGAGTGGGCGGGGCTATGATAATGAGGCTCTGTGCTGATTGGCTGCCTGAATGACGCGATACACCGCTACCAAAAAATGGCGGAAGCTCCGGCCGGCAGAGTTAGTTGTTAGTGGTTTCACGCATCGCTCCCGTCGTTACGTAACGACGGGAGCAGAATCTTATTGGCTCGTAGATCCACATGACACTGGACGGCTCATCCGGGCGGCTGTACAGACACTGCAGAATTTGGTTGCTTTCCTCCTTCTCTGAGTTGGCAGGCTGAGGGGAGACCACTTTATATATGTTAAAGCAAGAGAAAACCTGTTTTTCCTAATAGGTCTCCTTTAACTTAATTCCGATGTAAGTGGCTGGTTTATTCTGATTTTAAATCCGAATAGAATAATTCCGCAATCATGTATACACTCATTCAACTTTAAATTAATTCCGGTCTTTCTGCGCTGCTCGTTCCCTCACTGCTCGTTCATCTGTCTCCATGACGCTTATATCCCGTTTTTGAAACAAAGTTTCAAGATGGCAGCACGCAGTAAACGGTGGTCAAGAGTAGAAACAATTTATTTAATAAATAGCTTGGAGGACCTGGAAATAATTAAAAGAACAGATGGCAGGAAACACAACAATTGTGAGCTTTTCAAAGTTGTAGCGGACCTTAAGCGGAATTGGATAAAGCCGATCAAACGTGTTTTCCATGTAAACCTCAATTCGGAATTACTATTTCCATGTAAACTCGAAGGAAAATAGTTTAATTCTGAATTATTTATTTTGGAATTATTAATTCCGAATTAAAAAAACATCATGTAACCATGGCCACTGTGAAAACTTCAAATGGTAAATTAAACACTTTAATCCCATCAAACGCTGAAAGAAAACATACTTGATGTTGGGCATCTAGGCCCCAGCCGAGCATCAGTTATTCTGCCTGCGTGGAGATATTGTGGGCGATGAACTCATGAACCTATCGGCCTTCAGGTGGGTGCTGCATCTGACATCATCACACTACAGACCACCGATTGGTCGGGGGGTTGGAGTCAGACGTCTGAGTCAGGAGGAGGAAATCAGAGAAAGAGACTCTGATGGATTCTTGTTCATTTTATTCAACAGGCAATGTCAGCAAAAGTCTGTTTCATGATCCAACTCTGAGGGTCAGATGTTCATAAACCTGGTGCTGAGGAGAGAATTAAAAAGGGATCTAGACGGCGATAAGGAACGACCAGATCTACCAGGAGATCTGTCTCTTCATAGCTGCTCACGGCTCCAGCTGACTTTTCAGCAGCGCCGAGACAAACAAAAAAGAATTAAAAAGCGTCACCGCTTGAAGCTTCTCTCTCTCTCAATTTTTAACTTCGTATTGAACACAAGTCACAGACCCAGCAGCACATCTATCATCTTCTCCAGGTTCTACATCTTTAGTGTTGTTGTTTTCTTCGTTTAGATACACAATCAAATACGTCACAGCAGCTTCACTCCAACCTCCTACTTCTGATCCAGATGCTGAATTGTTATGGAAAAGAAACCAGGCCGAGCTGAGTTGAGTAGAGCCGAGTAAGTGCTAGGGTAAAGGCGCCATTAGTGGACTACACACCTGTTGCCCACATAATTACAGTACATTTCCCTTCATGCTACATGTTTTTTTTAGCTCAATTTACAAAGTGCACCCCCCTTGTCAGCACATTGTGGAACCATCTGCAATGCCAGACATGTAATGTATCTATCACACTAAATATCTGGAGCTGTCAGTGACTTGACATCTGAGTTCCAGCCAGTGACGGGGTGACGGGGGAATGTGCAGCGGGGTGACCCTGGACAACATTCAACAAGGACACCACACCAGCACTTTCTTTCCATCATTGTGCAACCAGGTTATATTGCTTATTTCTTACCTTGATCTGTTTAAAAACAACTCCTGTACTGAATGTGGTTTTGTGACATTAGAACATGTCACTTCTCTGTGTTTTGTTGACAAAACCACAATCATAATCCATATTATACTGTCTATATCTACGGTTTTGTCAATGAGACTAATTAGATGTATAATCTTTATAACGTCAGTCTCCTCAGTGCAGTACGCCCCTGGCATGAATTCGAAATCTGATCTTTTTAACAAACAGCAATAATTATTTATCATTCATGTTTTGCTTGGTGGTTTATAGAGCGTATGCATTGATGTCACTTCCTCACTGGACCAGCCCCCCCTTACTCACACTGAGTGGCAAACATGGCTACAACTAGTGGAGAAGACGGGATAACAGCCAATTATCGGCTTAAATTAAAGGCAGTTGGACTTGACAGTTACCCCAAGAACCAGTGGTCCATGGACATTAATATTTGGTACAGTTACCCCAAGAACCAGTGGTCCATGGACATTAATATTTGGTACAGTTACCCCAAGAACCAGTGGTCCATGGACATTAATATTTGGTACAGTTACCAAGAACCAGTGGTCCATGGACATTAATATTTGGTACAGTTACCAAGAACCAGTGGTCCATGGACATTAATATTTGGACACCAATCCAGTTTCCTGATATTTATATGTACTTAATTTCTACGCTGGGGAAATACACGAAGCAAAGCTTGAAGGCTTACAAAAGTCTTGACGCTTGGTCCGACTTCAAGGCAGGATTTGTTGTAGAAATTAAAGTGATGAGGACAGCGAACTTTATGATTTGACCGTTTAACGTTAGCTACCCAAAAATCCAACATTACCTGATACAAAATGGGAACCGCAAATCCACGTTTCGGTGCCTGGAATCCAGTTGTTTCTGCGAATTGCAGCGATCCATTTGTCTCTCTTAAGCTTATTTTTCGGCAGTCTGCCACTCAGTCTTTCTGACACTCAGTGGGCGAAACCCACTGTGAAGTCACATCTGTGACGTCATGCACATTCCCACCATTGGACATTTTTTTTAACATAGAGCATGTATTTACTTCTGCCCTGCCTGGACTTTTATCACTTTGTTATCGGCACTTGTTCCAAATATACCAAGTAACTGGCCTTATTTCTCATCTGAGGCCTGGTGTACCAGACCGCTGCGTCAGCAAGGCCTCAGGGAAGCCTCAGGACTCCCAGCTCATCCGTCTTGCTGCACCGTTTCAACCTCAGCTCAGTTCTGCAGCGGAGGTCCCTGCGGCTCGGTTATGGTGCCAGCCCACCCTCCACTTGCCTTTTGATCAATATCGCCCTCCCTGCTTACTCTTCGCTCCTCTCACTCACTGCTCCTCACGCCGGCCTGCTCTCCAAACCGCTCTGACTGGAGCCTCATTAAAAATGCATCACATCCAAATTGCTTTCTCCTCTTTTACTCTTTTCATTTGCGGAATCTCTTCCTCCTCCTCCTCCTCCTCCCCTCCTCATCCTGTTCAGCTTTGTCACGACGAGGAATACAGGAAAAGATTCATTACTGTCAATCAAGACACACTTTCAGTCTCTCTTCCTTCACTAAAAAGAGTTGAATTGTAATTTGTTCAATTTATCATTTATACGCTCAGATGGCTCCCTTGTTTAACAAAATGCCAACTTTTACAACTTAGTCCTTGATAAAAGTTACTTTGATAACTAATGAACATCCAACCAGTGATGTTACTACTTCTTCTGTTTTGTATAGGTTTATTGGGATGTTTCTACTCTCTTCTCGTTCATCTGATCTGAGTAACATTCCTCTGGCAGATTAGCAGCAGTTCTAGCTGAAGGCCGCCAGCTCACCCGGGGACTTCGGGGCGAGTCTGTACAGGCACTGCGTCTCTATCGCGGCAGACGGCAGGCAGACCAACCTCAGTGCGATGGGCTGATACCCAGCTGCAAGCCTTGCCCTCCCCGCTGCACGCTATTCTCTGCCTGCATCACTTCTCCTGCGCTTGTGCGCTTCTGACGCTCGTGCAACCGTTTTATATGAAGACATGCTGTGGACAACACAAAAGAATTGGCACTTTTGGTAGTTGTTTTGGTAGTTTTGGTTGTTGTTAATTGGAGGGTAACTGTGCAAAGATGTGCAGAGATGACGTTTCAGTCAAACTTTAGCATCATCCCAATTCAGAGCTACTTGTGTTGGGGGTGAAGGATTTCCTTTAAAGGCAGAGTTTGGGTCAAATGAGATGGCCTACTCTTCAGGGAACTTCCTCTTTAGTTTCTTTTCAGTGCTGATCCTGTCACCTAGCAGCAAGTTTATCATTGGGGTCGGAAGATGGTTGCTTGTGTTGTCACTGCACATGGTGTATTAGGTTAAATGGACATGCATCTTGGGGTACGTTTTCCTCCATCTGGAAGGATTTTCAATTCAATTCAATTTTATTTATATAGCGTCTAATACAACAAAAGTTGTCTCTAGATGCTTTCCAGAGACCCATACCCAGAACATGACCCCCGAGCAGTTATTACATAAACAATGGCAGGTAAAAACTCCCCTTTAGGAGGGAAGAAACCTTGAGCAGGACCAGGCTCATAAGGGGGGACCCTCCTGCCGAGGGCCAGACTGGTGGGTCAGGGACGGCAACAGCACAGCAGGCAGGTGGAAGCAGCAACGGGATGACCAGGGGTGGGGACCGCAGGCCAGCACGCAGCTCCCGAAGCTCCGGCCCAATCATCAAGTCCCAGGTTGGGGTGCAGGGTCGGGGAAAGGTTGAGAAGGGGCAGGGCCAGGGAGAGGAGTCTTGATGGACGAACCTCTCCCCCGCCTGCCCGGCCCGTTACCCTGCCCCTCTAACTCCCACGCTGCAGGTTCCGGTGTCCGGCAGAGGATGCTGCAACATGGACAAAAGAAAAAAAAGGGTTTACACTACCTAGAGATTTACCAACACCAGCTAGATGTCTACTAAACACTAACTATAGGCTTTACTAAACAGAAATGTTTTAAGTTTAGTTTTAAACGTGGAGGTGGTGTCAGCCTCACTAACCCAGATTGGAAGTTGGTTCCATAGTAATGGTGCCTGATAGCAGAACGCCCGCCCTCCAAATCTACATTTAGATACTCTAGGAACTACGAGTAAACCTGCACTCTGAGAACGGAGAGTTCTGACAGGAACATAAGGCACTATCAGGTCTTGCAAATAATGCGGAAGTAAGCCGTTTTGGGCTTTATACGCAAGTAATAAAAGGATGTTGAATCATTCCTAGCCCTTTCCTTCATCCAAATGTTATTGAACATGATACCCAGACAAGCTGTCCCCTGACATGTTCATGGCTAGGGATGGGAATTGATAAGATTATTAGGATTCCAATTCCATTTTCGAATTCTGCTTAATGATTTGGTTCTTTATCGATTCCCTTATCGATTTTTCATTTGGGGAAAAAAGGACAACAATGAGGCAAATGGTGCTAATATGATCGGCATTGTTCGTTAGTAACTAGTTACCTGCAGTATTATTAGCCAAGGACATGCTAACGTTGCTGCTGCCGGGTTGAGAATTACTGACGTTGGTCCGGAGCGGATCGAAAATGTGACATTGATTGTTATTGGTTGCTGTTTGCACAAATGTTTTAGCATGTTTTTAGTATTTTTTCCCTTCGACGATACAACCACTTGGCAGGTATTGCAAGTTTACCCTGTTGTCCTCTTTTTGGGCCCCATGTTTACTATTGACTGTTGGCTTACGCACATTGCTTAGCAACGTGTGTGCTGACGTCATTTGTGCCCACTGGAATCGAAAAGAGAATCGTTTACAATACTTGCAAACCATTCCAAGGAATTGAAACACTGGGGACCGGTTCTGAACAAAAAGTGGTTCTCGATTCCCATCCCTATTCATCGCAGTCCTGAGAGATGACGGTGTGTGCACCATGTCCACCAACCACCAGCAGAGTAGTGACTCCTGTGATAAACTTGGCCAGAGAGGATCCACCTGATGCAGCCTCCTCAGACGCAGGGAGGAAGAAGCATTCGGAGGAGCCCACACACGAATGCTGAAGTGGAGCACAGCCGCCGCTTTCAGTGGCAGATATACATGTTTAGAATAAACAATGTGAGCTTATTCTTCCAGCAGAACCCAAGTTAACAAGGCCTCTGTCAGTTTTACACAACTCAAGCTAGCATGTTTTCTGGCCAACAAGGCTCAAACAATCCATGCCAACCAACATGTTGACTCACAGTTATAAACCTATTGATCAACTCTAGGCTTTGACCTCTTTTAGCTGTAATGTTTTAGCCTTGGGGCCAATTTATGCTTCTCCATTGAATCAATGCCGTCATGACACGGAGCCTCTGTAAAGGAGTAAAGGCTTAATAAATAAGAAATAAACGTATTCTTTAGCACTAACACGGCATCAGATGGTCTCCGTTTCTAGGCTGAAATATGTTGAGATATCATGAAGGTCTGGAAGCATTTTCTAGTTGCCGAGATAGTTTTATCTTTTTTAAATGTTCGTTTCAGTTTCAACATATCAATATGCAACAACTTAAAAAATACTGTTGTAATGAGTGCAGGATACATCCTTGTAGAAAAAGGTTTAGGTAAAAAGAAAAGGTTGACAAAACCAACACAGCAACCTGAGCTCCTGGCTCATCCCACCTTTACTCCTTTTCTTGCAGGCAAGACGAGCAAAGCTTATTCCCCAGGTGAAAGTAAAGACAGAACGGGGGAAAAAGAAGTGGTGATTCAGCACTGCAAGCCAGGGATGAACAGACAAGGAATCAACCACCCAAACCAGATGTAACGCAGTATGTGAAAAGTTTAAAGGACAGTTTCCTCTCAGTTGCCTGACGATTGCAGTAATGTGGTCACCATGGCAACAAGGTCTTGTTTCCATAACGGAAACCGCACATAAATATTCATCCTCTCTGCAGACTTATGCAACAGCATCCTCCCCAGATGACATTTGTTTTTCATGTTAATATTAGACATGGAAATAACAAAAAATAAATAACTATGCTCTCAATCTGTAAGTTTAAGGGTTATAGACACCTTTGAGGAGTTAACTCTTGTTTTGTTTGGGGAGGGGGGAGGGGGCTTTTTGCAAATTGATATTTCTCAGATTTAAAATGTTCAAATGGAACATCATAGTAAATGTTGATGATGAATGGAGGAGGCAGGACAGACAGCTTGATAGAGACTTCAGGTGATTGTTGATGAGGGGGCTTGAGGGAGCTGCTGTTCAGCAGAGGGAGCCCTTTCTTCCCTGGATTTATTCATTTCAGCAAGTAAAAAGTTTGCAGTGTCTGTTGAAGACAAACAGCATTTTTGTCTGTGTCAATATTGAGGTATTTGTTTTTGATCACCAAACTTTCCAAAACGGAAAAAAACCTTTATTCTGCAGCAGTCCAGACTGGAGCAAGTTCATCAAGAGAGAAAATCTTCATACAAAAATTGAAATACAAAATCTCTTCTCATCCTTAGTACTTGATACTTGCACACAGTAGAATAATCAGCAATGACAGAATACATATAGACTTGCTGATCAATTGCGTGAAGCTTCTTGTGCCTGTAAAAGCCTTTTTTTCATTTGATTCATGAGGTACAACAGCCAGAAAAACACCTTCCTTTTACTAAAACTCAGACGTTTACAGTTGCTGGCTACAAAGGTTGCAGTGATAATCACACCACGCAGTCGTCACACCTGTTATCAGAGGATTTAGACCCCAACACACAGTTAGACGTCGCTGCAGTCACATGTAGAAAGTCCAGTGATCTGCCCACGCTGCAGACTGGGTCGTCCAGAGGTGATGAGGGGAGCGAGTTTCTATGGCGACAGTAATGAGCAAACAAGGTCGAGTGCAAGGACCCGGGGCTGCGATGCGCTTTGTACTTCCCTTTGTCCCCATAACAGTAGAAATTAAGGGACAGAGGAACAACAGGACTGAGTACACATGACCTAATGAGGGTGCAGTCCGGGGCAGGCCCGCGGGAGGGAGGGGGGGGAGCAGGGGAATGTGGGTAAGAGGTGACAATGAGACGTACTTAGAGGAGGAGATGAAGCCAGAGACGTTATGTCACTTTGGTGTTTGCTTTAAGACTTCCTGGAGCTGTTTTGTGCATCGTGTAGTAATCAGGTTGATATATTCTTCTCTCTCCAACATGCATTTCCAGGCAAATATTTCTCTTTCTTCACTCATTCTTTTTCACTCCTTTCTTTCGTCTCTTCACTGAATGCGCTGACTCGAAGCGACAGCAGTTCTCATTAAATACGAAACACCGGTCACATGCAGAATTGACCCCTCAAGTGTTCTGGCTCACCCTGTCCACTACCGGGCTTGACTCCCATCAGCCCGTCTGACGGGTGGTGACCGAAGCCCCGGAGGTGTCAGGTACGGAGAGGGGAGGGGGCCGGGCTTCACTTTTAATCGCTGGATTTGGCAGGTCTTATGAAGGCTGCCTTACCGGTTTATCCTGGTCCAAACCGAGGCCTTTTCCTTCCTTTCATAGTTCTCATCACAATCAATCTTAGTTGAGTGAAGTATTTCTTGACTCTATTTTATCACTTTCAGCTTGTTAACATTATCTGGGTGTATAAGTTCAACTATGGTTTACATGTCACAGGAACGTTTTTACATTAAGATTTTTTTTTAAACTAAACTTAAAACCGAAACTATGTTTTTCTAATTGTGCATTCATTTGGTTAAGGACCTCAAATGACATCACAACGGATAGGATCATTGAATTATGATGATTTTCAGATCGTTCATCTTCACTGTTGATGAGCTCACAGCCATACATGCAGGTGTCACAGAGATCTAACATGGTCATGATCAAATATTATGATAGTAGCCTACAATAGATACGGAAGAGTATTAGGGCCAGGCAGGAGAAAAATAAAAATCATATTTTCAAGGAAGAAGATTTTTTTTCATTATGCACTTTGAGAAAAAAGTCAAATGTCGAGAAAAAAGTCGAAATGTCGAGATTAATGTTGAAGTACAATTTCGAGAAAAAAGTTGAAATGTTGAGAAAAAAGTCAAAATTTCATGAATAGTGAATTGTATTTCAACAGTAATCTCGACATTTCGACTTTTTTCTCGAAGTGTACAATAAAAAAAAAACTTCCCCTTTCAAATATTTTTTCTCCTGCATGGCCCTAATACTCTTCCGTACAATAGAACACGTTTACATACTGGGGTGCATTTCAAAAGGACATTTAACTCAACTGACAACATGAACTCACTCATTATTAGCAACTAATGCTCTCTCGTATAGCTTTTCACTCTGAAATAAAAAAATGAGGCTCAGTTTCACAGGTTGCATCACGCCGCTGCTGACACGGATCTCTGCACACCCGTGTGTTTACATGTCTCATGTCAGCCCGTCTGTCCGTCCATCAGCTGGTCTGCACATGAGGCCCAGCTGTGCTGTTGTTGCACTTGGCTTCGCCTGACAACTTAATGGGATGTTTGATTTCCACGTCAGATTTCCTGCAGTCTCAAAGCTCAGCTTTTGAGCTCTTTGATAGTTTGACTTCCCCTGCCCTGTGTTCAAAGCTCAAAACAAAAACACACTTTTATATGAACATTACACAATGCTGACCTTATATCACCTCCG
This sequence comes from Cololabis saira, assembly GCF_033807715.1. NCBI lineage: Eukaryota > Metazoa > Chordata > Actinopteri > Beloniformes > Belonidae > Cololabis > Cololabis saira. The sequence goes on from NC_084608.1 coordinate 6,560,666, forward strand.
ACACACATTATTACTAATTTCATTTGCTCACATGCGAGTTAATGAATGAAGACAAGGCCAGTACAAGTCTTGTCTTGGGTTGTGATCAGTATTTTTATAGTTTCCCTTTAAAGTGCATGAAAGGTTCTGCATACTTTACAGAGCACTCTGCAAAGCCTTCAGGCATCTTGTTTGTCATCACTTGCAGGCCACGGGAACGACCCGCCCGAGAGACGCGATACTGTGGGTCCAGCAGTATCGCTTACACCCACTGATGGCTATCTAGCAGTCAGCCATGTCTGCTCTCTGTCTCCGTGTCTTATGATGATTAAAGACGTCTTCTGATTCTCATGAAGCGATGAGTCTTAATGGCCCGGTGGAACCTTTCTGACGTTATCTGGTCCGCCTGAGCGTCTTGTGTGAAGGAATGGGAATGTTTCCATGTCACACACCAGGAAAGCCTCAGACAACCACTATTTACGTCTTCACACTGTTGGGATGAACAATTTTAGTTTTTCAACAGAGGAAAACCAGAAGTACAAATGGTGACGCCAGCAAGACCGCATATTGGAAGATGATGTTTGAAAATGACTCTTGAGATGAGTCCATTGGATCTCTGAAAGGTTCATGTTTATGCCTTGTCTGGGCTCCAAAAGGGGGATTTTCTTTTTCTGAAACCATTCCCTGGATTACCTTTAATGCTTTAGCGTAAATGTCCTGCTGCATCACCCACTTCCTTTCTGACATTATCCTGTGGGAAACTTTGACAAACTTAGGAAACTCGTTTTTTTAAGGGAGGCAGCTTCCTCTCTGTGCATTGATTTATGAACAAAGATGTTGGCGGGTTCCTGTGATGTCTTGAAGCCTCAACGTGGTACTCTGGGGTTCTTCTTTACCTCACTGAGGAAACTGCATTGCACGGTTGCTTGGTGGTTAGCACTGTTGCCTCACAGCGAGAAGGTCCCCGGTTCAACTCCCGGGGAACTTTCTGTGTGGAGTTTGCATGTTCTCCCCGTGCTTGCATGGGTTTCCTCCGGTTACTCCGGCTTCCTCCCACAGTCCAAAAACATGCATAGTAGGTTAATTGATTATTCTAAATTGTCTGTAGGTGTGAGTGTGAGTATGTCTGGTTGTTTGTCTGTATATGTGGCCCTGCAATAGACTGGTGGACCCCTGCCTCTTATGGATGAATGGATGGATGGATGGAAACTGCATTGAAGCTCTGGAGTCATCCTCGTTGGGCGGCCCGCTTCAGTTGCAGCAGTGCTAAACTGCCTCTAAACTGCCTCTAATGTTGCATCTGTTATGTTGAAAGCAAGTTATCCATCTGTAGATGTCAATACTTTTATTTTATTCAGTTTTTATTTTTTATGTTAGTGCTAGCCAACTGGAAAACGGCTTAAGAGCCTCCCGATCCAGTGTTGCTTACCAAACTTTGAACACAGTCGGTCCGTGTTTCGACCACTCAGAGCAACGAACAAGGTGACGTGAGCGACAGAAACTCATCAGTGGGAGTGTGTTGTACAGAAGAATTTGATGGAGTGTCAAAGAGGGGAATGGGACACAGTTGTTTCCATCCTTTTAGGCAGAATTTGAGGCGTAGTCAAACACGCAACCAATATCTTTCACATCAGGGACTGTGTGTGACGCAGCTGGCTACAGCTAACATTAGACAGACATAATAGCGTTTAGATTACTTCTTGGATGGCTTACGTTATTTCTGTCAATTCAAACGGCCGTTAATCCTCAACTGCATCCATCTACACTGTATGGGATCCAGATTACATCGCTGCTCCGTCATCATCATGCTGAACCCGCCCAGAGAGTCTCTACAAGGATAGACTGATTTGACCGGTTCCCCATGATGTTTGAGCATAATTAATGAGCTCCAGCAGACGCTAGTGAGACGTACCTGCAAAGCTCCTTTAAATCTGCTAGCGGTACATCTAGATCTCTAGCATCTAAAGCATCAGATTACAGATTTTAGATGCCTTGTCCAACAGTGCAGATTTGTATCACCATTACTTCAACAGGCATCTCTTTGAAATCAGAAAGAACATTATTGAATATCTGCACTTAGTGAGCCTAAACCTGTTTTTTTGTAGGTGCTGGACTCGTAATGTAGAGTGTTTTACGTGGCTCAACACAAAATAGTCATGAAATGAGAGTGTGAATTTAGTGTGAGGTACAAAATCAGTTCTGAACATGCTGGGCCGGTGTTCTGCCAATCCTTGCTACCTGCCGAGAAATGCTACTTTGTGGTTCTGCGCACGCACACAGTTGATTTCCAAAGTTAGCATCATTTCTTGCACGATGTAAAATTGATAATATGGGATGTTGAGTATTTGAGCCTTCAAAATACATTATCCATGACATGAATTGCATTACACTTTGTGAACATTATACGATAAAGAGAGAAAAAAAAACTATTCTATTGCTTTATTTGATATTCATTCAGTCATTGGCCTTTATTTAGCCAGGCAGGTCATTAAGAACACATTCTTATTTACAATAACAGCCTGGCAAACGACAAGGACCACTTGGGGGGGAAAAGAAGTGGTTTAGGGAGTAAAACACAGTAAAATTGTAGCTCTACAAAGGTAGAAAACCATTAGGTAGCATTTTTTGGCAAAGCAGCAGAAATTGGCAGAACACCGGGACTCCTGTTGGATTGTGTCCAGCCTGGGACTTTTTCACCTTTTAAAACTGTTCATTACTTTTGTTGCCCACCAATTTCTGGGACTGTATTTGATGCTGTTTTCATGCTCACTGGCAGGAAGACAAAAAAGAAAACCAGTTTCCAGGACACAGATCAATATACTACACATATAGCAGCTGCTTTAACAAGTCAGCATCTTAACTCCACTCTAACCCTCTGTTTCTGGTGGTGTCCCCTCTTTCAACTTACTGCTACAGCTTTGTGCGACGATGGGGAAGCTGGTTAATACTACTCTCATTTGGGTCTGTGATGTCATCGTATCCGACAAATCTGATTGGATCACATATTTTGACAGATATTTACATACATAACTGGCTCTAAAAAAAATTGAGGGAGTCGTGTTATCTTAGGGTGCTTTCACACCTGTCCCGTTTGGAGCAGTTGTTCCCAAACAGGGAGCGTTTCCCCCTAAAGATCGGTTCGTTTGGTATATGTGAACACAGCAATCACGCTCGGATGCAGCACAAAACAAGCGAGCCAAGATCTCCTAGGAGAGGTGGTCTCGGCTCGCTTCCATTCCAAACCTGAAGCGGTTCGTTTGGAGTGAGAACATAATCCACGCCGCAACCGACACAACTCACTCATAACTGTCAGGTTTTGACATTTCCCCCAGTTTTGAGTTTTCTGTTCTGCCCCTCTTGTTTCCCATCTGCCCTGATTGTCTGCACCTGTGTCTCGTTATCCCCTGTGTATATCTGGTCTTGTCTTTCCCTGCTCCCTGTCGGTCCGTACTGTTTGCTCCCTCCATGTCTCCTCGTAGTTTTTGGATCCCTGTTTCTGGTCTTCATCTTTTGATCCTGCTAAGCAGCGTTTTTGGTTCCTGTTTTGATCAATAAATCCTGCCTTTTTGCAAACTCCTGCCTCCTGCTCTCCTGCATTTGGGTCCTCAACAAACACCACACCTGTGACAATAACTGTGGTTCAACCATTGTTTTTCCCGGGGTACGGAAGAGGAAACTCCTTCCGCGTTCATTTCTGACCAATGAGATAACAGTTGGTTCGTGCATGGCATTTGTTAACAGCTTTGAATCGCTACAGACGGTTGCCTTGTGAACACAAACGCCACACACGAAAAACGAAACAACTGTATCGATTTAGCCCCTGAATTGGAACAAAACAAACGGGCCACAGGTCTGAAAGCACCCTTAGATATCTTAGATTAAATATGTTTTGCATATAAACGAAGCAAACAGTTTTGAGAGAAAAGGTTATTTTCCCTGCTTGTGTGTTTGGGTGTTCTGGACAAGACAATGCAGGGTGAGGGGGGGGTCGCAGACAGCAAGGGGTCCACCGCCCTGGCCTGTGAACACCTTCCTATGCCCTCATTAGATAGTTAACCACCGCCGTGTCAGGCTCACAAACAACAGGCCCCTGGAGAAGCAGCGAACCACTGATCCAGCATCAGAATATCATAATATCAGAATCGCTGCCATTTGAAACAATCCATAGGGATGTGGACAAATGAAAGGGATGGGTTGTTCGGAGGGTGGGGGGAGTTTTCAATCGATTTGCTACATATAACTGTATCTGACGTGCATGTCGGTAGCCGCTTGCTAATTACGAGCCAAACCTTCACTAGGAGGTTGTTGTGTCACCGGGTCCCGGGAACAATCTGCTGATTGTTGTGCGAGAAGATTGGTCAGACAAGGGGCGTCCACTTTCCCCCCAATTATCCCCATTTAGCGGTTCTGCTTCAAGCTGCCCGGACGGGGAAGAGGGGGAAAAGGATAAAGGGGGATGAAAACAGTCATACATGACCGATGAGGAGGCAAAAAAACCTCAGTGTCCGACCGCTCCGTCAAGACAAAGCGGTGGACAGGTGAACACACCCACAGCGAGGAGGCTTTTATTCTGCAGCAGCGGAGATTTCAGCAAGTGAAGAGAGCAATCAACCTTGGCCTAATGAGCTCAGCTTCCTCCCCCCCGCCTACCTACCCAACCAGTCGAGTGGGAGAAGAGGGAGGTGGGGGGAAAGGTCGATTATGAATTGAGTTAATGAGCCCCTGCATCGGGGTGGGAGTGAAAGGGGGAATGGATGGGGTGGCCTGACAATTCGCACTCCCCCCACATCTTTATCCTTCATTTCCTTCCTCCATCCTCGCTCTTGGCTTTCCGGGTGGAAAGAAAGAGAAAATTCCAGCAGGTGTTTTTAAACTACACTGATTCACTGTGAAAGTTTCCTGTTGCCAAAAGTGGGAAGTGTCAAGTTTTCCAGACGTGATTGCAAAGTGACATATCCGGCAGGTCTTGGACCGCCTCGCTGGAACTGCTCGCGCTGCTTCCACACAGTGAATGAGATGTATTTGTTCTTGGATCAGTACGGACTCTTACCCTTGCATGACAACCTGTCCGCCCACGTTTAAGATAGGAGAGGCTCTGGACACGCTGAAGCCTGTGGTCCAGCCGGGGATGGGTGTTGGATGAAAGCAGGGGGCTGCGTGAAAGGACCGGGTGGAGAGGTTGAGGCGAGGCGTGTTTACGTTTTCCCTGTTTCACCACAAAGAGGACCTGGCCTACTTAGGCTGATTTCAGCCGCGGCAGCGACCCGTCAGAGCTCCGCTCCGCTCGCCTCAGCAACCCAACTTGATCACTCAACCATGTGACTCGGGGGCCGGAACCAAGAGACAGACGGCAGGGGAGGGGGTCGCAGACGAGGAGCGCTCTGATTTCATGAGCGGCAACATTGTTCACATTTGCAAAATCCATCTCCAATCTAATAGAAGATTTTTGTAGCTGAATATTTGTGCCAAATCACTTATCTGGACAATTTATCAAGCATCCGCCGAGGCCCGGCCTATTAGCCGAGCGCATGAGGACGACAAAGGGTCAGAGCTGCGGACAAAACCCCTCTTTTCTGCTTTTGCCCTTTTTAAAGCAGATTGAACTTTTCCATCTGAGATAATGACATGCTGCTGATCACCATCTCCATAAAAAAAGAAACCAATTTCCCACACTGATGCCTGTCTTTTTCCCACAGACCAACCCGAAAGCGTGGTGCAGCTAGCCTCCCTCTGTTACGTGTTCAACATTAGCCATGCCAAGCTTATCATCAGCACATTCTGACAACTCTCTACAGGCCCTGCATTCATTCCTTGTTTTCATTCTCTACCCCCCCTCCAGAAATGGGTTTTGTATGTTGCAAAAGGAGAACAGAGAGCTCAGACAAGAGAAGTTTCTGTGTATTATCCAGGCACTGACTTCAGTAAACAAAGAACGCTAATAAAAGAGCTGAGTTACAGTGCGTTTTATTTGCTGCAGCCCTGATTACTAAGTCACGGCAATTTTAAATTCCCTCTCATGCGGGCTGGGTTGCATAAACAGGAGCATTGTCCAAGTCTGGTCATCAGGACGTTTGAAGTTTTAATGCACCTCAGCAGCGGCACTGTAGCTTATTGTTTGGGAGAGACTCGACTTTAGAGGCAGGCGGGATGGACAGGGCAGGAGCAGCCTGCTGACATTTCTGTGGAGACACGCCGTGACCTTTCTGCTGAACGTCCTGCACTGAGGGGACACAGGCTGCAGGGCCAGCACTGATAGCAGATAGGAGTCTCTGTCTGTCTGTGTGTGTGTGTGTGTGTGTGTGTGTGTTTATGTGTGTGTGTAAGAGAGAGGGTGTTTATGCATGACACTGAGAAGCAGACACTGATGGCAGTGATGACACACAGTCTGTCTCCTCGCCTTGACTTGTCTACAGTTATTGTCACGAGGGATGGAAAGAAAAAATACATTGTTTTTTTTATCATTTTTCTTCAAAAACTGACAGTGACTTTGTGCTTTTGATTAAGCGTGTGTTAAAAAAAATGAGTCAAACAAATCTTAAAAGGATTGGGAACTAATGAGATTAGAGGTTTGTGAGATGTCCATGAATGTTTCCAGTGCTTGGAATGTATAAGTTAATTATGTTTCATGCAACATAGTGCTTTTCTGATAAGTTAATTATATAAATAATGTTTTTTACGGAGGAACATTTCATGTCCAGTTCCTCTTTTGTACAGTAGCTACCATAAGCTATTCCTATTAGCTATAAGTGTATTATTATATTGATCTGGCATCAGATTCCCTTCTTGGCACAACCCTCACCCTTCATCTGGGCTTGTGCATGGGCTGGGGGGATGTGGGCAAACCTGGTTTCCGTGTCATGCCCAGAGACACTTGTCAAAGGGTTCTGGAAGAAGTCCGACTATATATATTCTCCCGTGTTGTCAAAACAAAACTGAATCTTTAAAGCAGCACTATGTAACTTTTCCAGCTTAATATCATATTTCCAGAGTCATTGTGATGGTACATCAACTTCCAACAGGTTTAATGAACCTCTGTCATGGTCTGAGGGGTCTGTATCTCCTTCACTGGCACTATGTAACTTTGAAGAGCATGGTAGGAACCCTGCCACACTAAAAAACTACACATTTTTACGGCTTTGACTGCTTTACGGCATACGTCACTTCCCCCTCCTTCCCGATTCGTAGTGGAGACCAAAGCTGGGCGGGGCGTGGAGCGCAGAGCTCAGGAGAACTGGTGGTGAGCTAAACGCGGAGTTGTTATCATGGCCGAAGCAGCGAAAAAAACGAAGAAAATAAAAGTTTTAATGGAGAAGGCGAAAAAAAGAAAGCGGGAGAGTAACAAGCTAAATGCCCGGACAAGAATAAACATTGTTCCGGCGTACACTCGTTGGCGTGAGCTGAAAGACGAGGAGGGATGCAAAACATTCAGTTATTCACAGGTTATAAAGTATTTTTTTATTTTGTCATTAAGTATGTTGGACTACTAATTTATGACGAACTCCCTCTAAAAACGTGACAGGAAAAAGGTGCAGTAGTAATTTTGGGCGCATTATCTTGCTGAAACAGGACAGGGGGGCGGGGGTGACTTCACTAATAAAACCAAGTGGAACTTAGTGATTTTCAACTTCGTCATATTATATTGTTTAGCCAAAAATAGATACATTACCTCTTCGCTATCCATCCTGTAAACGACCGCTGAAAACAGAAAAGTAGTTTTGAAAGTCCGTCCCGTCTTCTCTCATCAAAACAAATGCAGTGACGGGGACAGGAGTTTTCCGGCAGTACGCGCTGGTGCTCATGGGAAATGTAGTGTTCTTTCTAGTAAAGCATTACCGCTTTTGTCCAAAGGAGCTGCCAAACTCAACAAAAGCTGAAAGTTACATTGTGCTGCTTTAAGCAGGACTACAAGCAAACTGCAGCTCTTTATCTAGCAAACGCCATCCCCACATCTCAGCACGGTGGCGGTACCTTCATGCTGAGTCAGACCTGAACCCGAGGCTTTGCCAGCGTGGTTTCTGGACTCTCTCCGACTGCCCTCGAGTGAACCAGACTTTACAGAGTTCAGGATAACTGGTATGATACGATAAACTCATTATCACGCAGTGACTCGACTTCATTTTACATAAAAGGGTCTTGTAAACAGACGACTCTGTGAACCACTTACTGGGTTTGTTGACCTCGTCAGAGTCTTTTTTTCCCTCCCTATCTTCCTCTATGTGAAGCCACTGAACCACGTTATGTTTTGTCAACAAGGGAAAGGTTCGTTTGGGGCTTTGTGCATTTATTTTACCAAAGTTCATTGCCGTGCCGTTGACTGATAAAGAAAACCTCAGCATACAAGCATGGGAAAAATCTGAAACAGATTTGGCTTTATGAGGCCAACATTGCTGTGTGGATGGGACTTTATCGTGACTCCTTATCTCTCCGACTGTTCGTCCCCAGCTGCCAATGCTGTCTGTGTCACTGTGTTTGATTATTTCACCCCAGCAGACGGGTCAATGCTTTCCTGCCGTGTCTCGCCGATCTCAGTCACTCAAGCTACAGTTTAAACACTCAGCGTCTTCTTCATACAACCCAGGAGAAGTTCTAGTTTGACGTCATGCACCTTCACTATAAACAAACCTAAAAATAAGAGCCACTAACAAGATATAAACTCTTCAAAGTGAAACAGAAAACCTGCAAACCAGTGACTCCAAACTGATGGCTTGGGGCCCAACGGTGGGTTGCAGAACTGTTTTCAGAGGGCTGCAGGCTTTTGTTTCGGGTAAAGGTGAAACTCTCATGTGAAGCTGTTTATTTATGAGTCATTTTGGAATCACGTCTCAGTTGTTGCATTTCTTAATTACATGTATTTGCAGGAAAAAAGCAGCCGAGTCTGTTAAAAATGACTGTTGCTGTAATATCACGTTACCTTTATGTTTGAAGTCTCATTAAATGACTGAATTGTTTCACTAGGAAAGTGTTGTTTAATATTCAATAGTTTAATATTGGTGTTAATATATTCAATTTGGTTGGTTGGCATTGTCCCGCGTGGCCCGGCACTCCCCCCCCTTACAGTTTTAACAGCACTGTAGACACTGCACATTCAACACTTAATAAATACATTTAACAAGGATACTTAGTTCTGGAGGGGGGGGATCATTGTCAGCATGATACTCTGACCTCCCCCTCCCTGTTTATATGGCATTAATCACATGCACTCAACACCCGGGTCGGGCCTGGGACAGGTGGGTTGCGGGGGGCCTCGCTGGCGGTGGGTTGCCTCCTATCCTCTTCTCCTGTCTGTGGGGTTGCTGGTGGCCTGGGTTCCTCATCGTCGGCCCCTGGTCTCGCGGGTGGCGGGGTTGCTCCCCCCCCTCCCCCACTATAGATACACTTCAGGTGGAGCTTTGATAGAACTATTACACACACACACACACACACACACACACACACACACACACACACACTTGCTTTGTAGTTTTCGGGGTTAGTTAATCGCGGTAGCTTAGCTTAAACTGTGATCAGATCGATCGCTGCTCGTGTTTTGGTTGGCTCTGTGTCGGTTTTGTGTTTCGTTTGTGGTTTTTGTTGCAGATTTCCAGTGCTTGACGTGTGCCTCCGTGTGTTCTTGCTTCCTGGATTGGCAGTGGATGCCCCCCCCCCCAGCCACCACCCCGCCCCCCCCCCCCCCAAAAAAAAAAAAAACTGGGTTTGTGTATATATATATGTATGTGTATGCGTATGTATGCGTATATATATGTATATATATTAAATATAGTAATAATGCACACATATATGCATTAGGTTTTTACCGGCATGGTATCAACCATTAACCTATGTGTGCAGACAAGGAAAAAAAAAAATAAAATGATAGTGGGCAAGAGATGTTTCGGGTTTCTAGTCGTATACAGTAGTTAATTTGCATCAGGGCTTTTTAATGTGCACATAACCGTCCATGCTGGGAACCCGACTCAATAACCAAATAACCTTGAAACTATTAATTAGTGCTGACATCACTGGAAGGACCATTGAGAATTTCAGTAAGCGGTTCACACAGAGACTGCTGCAGAAATCAGGGATGGTTGGCAGGATATGCCCCAACACATCGGCCGTTCTCGTCTGCGGTCACACCTGCAGCCAACTTCTCCTGAGGTTGGCTTTGAGGAATGATAATATTTTGGGTTAAAATGGGAACTTTGTTGAGGCTGAAGAACTTTTCTTGGTATTTCCACCACACGTGCTAAAGATTCGGAACCATCTTGGTCAACATTAACTTACAACAGAAACAGATATATTCATCCACATGGGCACGCTACCTCAATAAGAGCAGAAACAAACGTAAATCATCTGCGACGTCACCCATAGATTTAAGAGCAACCCACAGTCACAAGAGTCTGCTCGTAAAATTAACAAAATATGAATGATTGTTCTCTGTTAGGTCATTACAATGCTTATCAGCAAGTGATGACAGCTAACCGTTGGCGGAGCCAGTCACCGATCAAAAGTCTGCACTTCTAATTATACATAAATGTGTTGCTTTATAGCTGTACCTGATTCCCAACATTAATTAGAGTAGATGTCAAACATTTCTATGCAGGATAACTATTAGATTACTCACCACCCACACCCAACACCTCTGTAATTAAATGTCCTGCCTTTTTTTTCGATGCTATTGTTCCAACAGAGAGGTGTCTCGGGTGTGACGTCTGGCAGAATCACAAACATTGTTTTTCATTGGCCAAGATGAGTTTCATTGGCTGCTTCGAAACATCAGCATGCAGTCGGCTCTCGTGGAAGCGTCACGTCTACTTGTAGCAACTGTGCTCATTTCCTAATGGATCTGTGAGAAGAAATTGCTGCACAAACCTGACTGGAGGCTCCTGTTGACTGGGAACTTCTGAACATGAGAAAAACCATCAAACAACTGGATATACTGACCCTGCCAGGCATTGTTTTCTGTATCATCTGTGCCATCTAAACCGTAAAGAATTCAATTACATTACATTTTATTTGTTTAAGTTGTCTCTAGGATCTTTCCAGAGACCCAGAACATGACCCCCGAGCAATTATTACATAAAAATAAACATAAACACTGGCAGGTAGAAACTCCCCTAGTGGGAGAAAAGCCTCAAGCCAAACAGTGGCAGGAAAAACTAGTTTAAGAGGGAAGAAACCTGGATCATGAGGGGGGAACCCTCCTACCGAAGGCCAGCTGAGCAGAGCAGGAAAAGAGAAAACAGAGAGAGAGAAGAAGAAGATTCTTTGTCACATTTGCATGACTAAACGTCCACGTTGTGAGGTCGTTACAGTTGTTCCCATAACCTGAGTTGTTGTAAAAGTTGCACTCAGCAAATTTAGCAGGGAATTCCCAGCAATGACTGGTTTAACTTAACCACCAAATGTCTCCCTTGAGTTTAGGTGAGCTGAAGAGGGAGAACAGTGCTCATGTGTCCTGAACAGTTGACTTAATTCACAGCTTTTCTTACTTTGCTTCTGCAGAAATATGCCGTCAAACCAAATGAAAGTGTTTCAGAGCTATAAGCTCTTCCTTATTCTGCCAATTCTCATTAGATTTCTGTCCTTCAACTGATTTATCTCACTTCTTGGAAGGTTTATTCGTTTACTAACGTATTTAGACTGTTTCTGCTGAGCCATCAGCCGTCTCTCGCACCAGTTTATGTCTTGATTTATACTATTAAAATAGTGAAACGGAGAGCCTAAATTGTCTCTAGATGTGATGGCCATGTGTGTCGGACAGGGTTCAACAAAAACGCTGCTGCGTAACTTAATTGTGCCCAGTGGATCGTGACAGGAGGTGAAGCGGGAAGTGAAGCCAGGGCGCAGCCTGGAGTTTGGGCTCGGTCGATCCCTACCCTTCTGCTGCAACGGTTTCACAGCTGTCATCGCCTTATTGTCCTTCCAATTACCCATAATTACTTCTGGCACTAACAAAAGCCATTACCTTCCAGGCAGTTTGATGGAGGAAGCTGCTGATGTCACAGTGAGAAGAAGAGCGCTGAATTGGTCTCTTTCAAAGGTCACATGGAAGTTTCTTCCCTGCAGAATACAGTACCTTCACATCATGCATATCAACCATACAGAGGTGTGCAAAAGTTTGGGCATCCAAGTACAAGGCGACTGTAATGTCATAAAAAAAGTTACGTTGTTTATTATTGATTTATCTCTACCATCGAAAATCTGCAAATTCATCTTCTTATAACCAGTTAATTTTCTTTCTGCACTTGTCCGGATTCTTGATAAAAGTCCCAGGTCCTGTGGAATGGGTTTGCTACCCCTCCCATTCTCAGATGCTTGACCTCAAATACTGGAGTCGGAGGCCACGGAGCCGTTGGAGGCGTCGGGAGCATCAATTTGAAGTAGAAAAATCTCAACTTCATTCAAATGAGCAGCGGCGACGCAGAGGCAGCGTCCAATCACAGACCGGGATTCCCGAAGGAAGAAGCCTCAATGCAGATTGTACTTTCATGTACACACAAACGTACACTCATTCACATGCACATGAGCAGAGCTGTGCACTAACACACTTATTTTATCAGGAATTAATATATTTCATCCAGCAAACTGACATTTATGCTGATTTGACTGCCGTTTTTACCTGAACTGCTCATGTGAAACACACAGCTGGATGGTCTAAACTATTTAAATTATTTTAATCGATCCAATGCAAAATAATCAAAAACCGTGCTTATCAATCACGAAACACAGTTTAAATATCATGACCAAATCTGCTGGGACCCGGTGTGTCAGTGTTCACCGCAGACAGACTGCAGCTTCACCGGGACCAACGATGATGGTTGATGTTGATCCAGGACTGTAGCAGGGTGGATGCTACGGGGGCCGACCGAAGGATGGAGAGACACGGAGTTTCGTGCAGACCCAATTTATTTACCCAGTTCACCAACACCACACACAGTGCCGAAGCACACACAGCTCCTCAGCAGCAGCTCCATCAGGCCCTTTGCTGCTGTCCAGCTCTGCCTTATGAAGGCTGGCAGAGTGGAGAGGCTGATTGGGCCCACCTGTGCCCTAATCAGCCTGAGTGGCTGCAGCTCCTCCACCCTGCCACAAGGACCAACCTGGTTAAGGATCAAATTCACTCTTATCTATGTGGAAATAACGCTGAAATATAAAGAAGCTTCCCAAAGTGTGATCTATACTGAAATAGGAAACTGAAGATGTGCACGCCTTATATAGATATATGTAGGTTATATGCACTTTGTTCCCTCCAGTTCTGCAGCTTGAAGCCCCGCCCACTGCAGGCGTCCACAGATTTTGACAGATTTTGCCTCCACAGGCCATTCTCTACTCTAGCAGTGGCCTGAAGGAGATTTCGTAGCAGCGGCCCGTTCTGTAAAGTTCTGTTACTAAAGGTCACGCCTGCCGGCCGGTTCTTCTTAGTTATTCCCAGGTTTCTCCCGTTCCTCCCGTGCTTATTTTTACCTGCCAGTTTTTGTATTTATGTTTGGATTTTTTCCATTTTTGTATTTATCGAACCCTTGTTTGTTTGTTTTTTGTTTGTTTGCCTCTCGTCCATTAGTCCAACTCCGTGTCCTCTACACAATCATGACACCCTGACAAATGTAACGAAACAGTCTGCCACAAATAATGGTCTTTGAATTTTATACTGACATTCCTACTGGTTTAATGAAACTTTGAAGCTACTAGCAAAGTTTATAAGCCCATAAATCATCAAATCTGTGAAGCGTAAAAACATTTTATTGCAAGAGTTGGTTTAGACATAAAAGAAGAGAAAACAACTATAAATACAAAGATGCATCATGTCCATCTCCTTCAAGGTCATCTTTGTCCAGGATAGTGTTAGTGGAAACTCATCCAGTGCAACATGAACTGCACGTATGTTCTGTCTGTCTGTCTGCACCCGGTCCTGCGTTCCCATGCAGCGTCTGACTCCACCGTCATCTTTCATTCCTGGATGGAGCTTTACAGCTACAGCTCCTTCACTTAATCATGTTTTATGGCGGCTGTGACCCTCGCCGCTGAGAGGAGATGGCAGAACATGGCGGGCCACGGCCTTAAACTAATAATTACCAACCAGCTCGCTCGTCCTGTTTCCCCCGACAGCTGCTTCATTAGATGATACACAAACCTTTAGCGGCGGCTGGCTATCATACACACTGGAAAGAATGAGTAACGAAGGAAATAACAGCAGGTCACACGCAATGTCCTCCCAGTTACAGTACAGGGCACGTCTTTAGCTCTCAAAGAAGCCTTAAGGACTTCAGATAAGTCTGTTTATGAAGCAACATGGAGCTTTAATGCCAAACAAATTGATGTCAGCAATTATGGTGTAATTATATCTAATAGCAGTTAAAGACAGTTGGGGTTTGTGTTGAAATACTAAAGGGAGGAACGTCTTTCAGCCAGTTTCTCTGAGGGGTCACCACAGCGGATCATTGCGTTCCATCTATTGATCGTATTGGTTTGAAGTTGGATGCCCTTCCTGACACATCTGGGCTTAGGACCGGCACCACGGGATCACTTTCCTCATTTTTATTGGAATAAAGACTTGAAGCGCTGTAAAACAATCATCCTTCGCTATTGTTTAAGCTTTGGCAGCAAGCGGTTGTCCTCTGACTCTTGGTACATCTGAGTTCAGTGCTAATTAGTGATTTCATTTCCTAACCATTCAAGAAACTCACCAGAGATGCAGAGAAAAAAAACAGAGAAGGGAAATAGCCATCTACACCAGCCGAGACCATTTGCGTGACATCTCCAAGCTCGTTTTGGGGGATTTCTCATCTCAATCCTTCACGCTTCCTTGCTCTCACAGCAACAGAAAATGTTATGCAAGTCAAAATAAATGCAGGTTTTTTTCCCCTTTTGACAGCCAAGTTTTAACCCCCCCCCCCCCTTTTCCTCTTCATATCGTGCAGATCAATTACACTCAGCGGCAAATGCACAGAACACAATAACATATCTGCATATTTGCAGTTTTCAACAAACATGTAGAAAGTGACGTGCACATGTCGTCCGTTCAGTGATTCAGGAGATGAGCAGTCACACGAGGTCGACGGCATCCCGGATCTACATGCACGAACACATCCACCCTCCGACCACAACAGTTGCGTCACAAGAAGAAGACCAGGGGCCGGATTCACAAAACATTCTTAAGAAAAAGAATCTTCTTAAGTGTCATTTTTTTTCTTAAGTTCAGTCTTAAGAAGAAAAAAGAGAAGAAGTCATATTCTCCAAAAAAGTTCTTAAGTATTTTCTCAACTTTCTTCTTAAGTTTCTTCTTAAGAAAAAACTTAAGAATAAATGGTATTCTTGAAATAAAAGTTCTCAAATTTGTTCTTGACTTTTTTCTTAACTTTAAGACAACCTTGACCTGTCTTAAAATTTCTTCTGTGAAAAGGTAAGACTCTAATATCACCTTTTTCAACACATTTTAGACAAGTTTAGACTAGTAGGTCATAGTTTGAGGATATACTTTGTAATTAATTACACAAAGAGCCTGTTAACTGTTTGTTAGCATGTTAGTTAGCGTGGTAGTTAATTATTGTTAATTTCCCCAATAGTATTTTTTTTCGCACATTAATCTCATCCACCATAACCTTGAAAAGTTCCTGCATCTCTTTTTCTCCTTCTCCATGTTTAGTGAGTGACTGACGGTTAAGACCAATCTACCTGTATAATGTTGTTTGTTGGCGCGTGCAATGCAATGACATATTTTAAGAAGTTCTTAAGTAGGAAAAATTCGTAAGAAATTACAGTTCTCAAGACAGTTCTTAAGAAAATATTGAGGAATTGCACTTAAGAACTTTCTTATGAACTTCTTAATTTTAGATCTTAAGACATTTCTTAAGATCGTTCTTAAGAACATATTGGTGAATCCGGCCCCGGGTTCGTGAAGACGTTTTGGGCTCCTTGAGGCTCAGTAATCCTGAAACTGAAACTCCTCAGCAGTCAGAGTTGGATACAAACTCCAGTTAATGGTGTTTATCTCTGCAACCCAGAAGTGTCCCTGGCTTAAAGTAAACATTTAATATAAATGACATGCTCCTTTTTCTTTAAAACAACTTTTAAAACAGATTTCATACTCATGAAAACCATAATTGTTATTTATAACTATTTAATCCAGTAACATAATAAGATAAACATGGAAAATGGGCAAATGAAATGTAACTTGCACGATTTAAAAGCAACTAAAGGCTCTTGTTGTTCACATTAATCAATCAATCACCAAAGGCTACTGGGCAAATCACATTGGATAAGACAGTAACAGTCAAATCTTGACCACGGGTGCATTCAGAAATGTTCATTTTATCAATAAAAACAAATGCTTTTTAACATTGAAAAGGCACCAATTCTCCTTTTTTCCTTTGGAGCTGGTTTTATTATGTCTCCCCCCTGCATTTTCCCCGAGCGCAGGCACGATGCCAAATTACCGTATTTCACAACAGTGTCAGCAAACGGTGGCACACTGAACAAGGAAGTTTTATTTTATGATTCTGTGGCGTGCCTTCATAACTTTTACACTTCCCTCTGCCAGCGTCAATATCCAGGCGGCCAAACCACACGGCGCTCCGTTCCAGGGTGCACACTGGGAACTCACAACAACTTTTCAGGAGAATTAGTTTATTAAGAAGAAAGAGCTTCTTAATATTTGTGCAAAGAGGCGGGAGACGGCTGCCAGCGTCTCCGCCGGACCGAGCGGAGACGCTGACGAGAAAGTGAGAACTTTCTGAGAGCGGCCAACGTGTGAAACTGCGAAATCCAACCTGACGGTTCTCCGACAGAGAAGAACCAAGATTATTTTCAGAAACAATGGTTGACCCACATTTGCATGAAAAATTATATCAATCATGCTGATTTAAACATTTTTTTGCACTGGTATTTGATTGATTAACTCTCTAGATCAGTTAAGTCTAATACTGTTCATGATGTGGTCATTTATTTATAATAAGAATGTTTATAAGTCTTAGAAGTAATGAGACCTTTAAGGCCTGCCTGAAAATTGTGGTCTGGTACTTTAAGCACTTTAAATATTGTGTAACATGTAGTCTTGGATTTGACTAAAAATAAGAGAACCCAGCTAACATGACAACTGCTCCTTCTTAAATATACAGATGTGGACACATGTGTTGCTAAATTTACAGCTCGTCGCTTTTTCTCCTTCAGTACGTTTAGAGTAAAACCAATAAAAGTATAAAGAAAGGAAATGAGTTATCATTTATTGTAAAAGGGTATTCTAAAATCACCTGGTACCCCTAAAATGATCATAAATCACAGCATTAAGTTATATTATGCACTAATTGTTCTCTATCACAGGTATTTTCAGGCATTTATCCCTTTTTAAAGTTTAAAAATTGCTTTAATTCCACTGTGTGACACGAACCAGATTCAATAAAGGAGATTCTCGACTGAAGAATATTATGGATCAGCATGTTAAAGATTAAAACCATAAATACTGTAGTCTGTCGTCGACCTTAAAGTATAAATCCAAAAGAAAATACGAAACTTGGTTGCTCAAAAAGGATGGTGCGAATGGTGAGGAGCCAAGGAAAATTTCCACAGACGTGGAGGATGAATGTGAACGAGCGCCATAGAAGTAGACCCAGGAGAACGGCATTATGAAATAACTTAAAACAACATAAAATAGAAAGACCTTGCTGACATGTTTCCCAGCGGGGGAGTTTCTGGGACAGAGCTCCAGGTTTCTACCGACGACTTGAACGAGAGAAAAATAAAGTTTCTGAGAAAAAAAACACCATAGATTCAGTGAAATCCTGGTGGGGTTTGGTTATACTTCACTGCATCTGTCACTATCTGGGCATCCTGAAAGGAAGAGGAAGCTCAGCCTCCGTCGCGGGCCAGGGGTCGCCCAGGCGTTGGAATTCTCCTAGACGGTCCTCCATAAAACCCTGATCTTGATCCTGTTAAATATCAGAGGTGTCAACACTGACTACGTTTACATGCATCAATAACCCTTTTCTAACTCGAATATTAGCACGGCCATGTAAACATCAATAACCCCTTTGAATAACCGGAATTTGCTCATATTCCGGTTTTTAAAAACCCGAATTTGACCCCTGGGTTACTCCTTTTCTAACTGAATATTTGGTCATGTAAACGCCTAACGGGATTTCCCCATCAAAAGGAACAGGAATTTGTTTTCTGCGCATGTTCTTTTCGCAAGGAATCCTGGTCTTTTGAGTCCAGGAAGTTCTTATAAACACGGAGAAACCAAGACCAGGAGGAGACTAATCACTTCATAAATGTAATGAAAGATATGAACATTTTGGCATTTGTAGACGGTAGACGGTTCTCCGTGCATTGCTGGTTTGATCCAGATATCCCAAATGATTAATCACCATGTTTACAGGGATAACCCTGTTTGTTCACGCATGGAAACAGATTACTCCCAATGTTTCAATAACCGGAATATTGAACTTAACCCCAATTTTGACTGCATGTAGTAGTCACTGTTGAGGGAGGAAGAGGAGACAACCGGAGCAGCTCGCTCACAAAAAGTGTGCCAAAACCCTCTGCAGAGATGTTTCCTAAGGCCGTACAAGAAGAAATTACATTAAGCGGTAATTCTGAGTTGCGGGGAAGGGAAAGGGGGGGTGTATTATCTGGGAGACTGGAGCTCCAGTGTTCTCCCACAGTCGTCCTGAAGAGCTTTTTTATGATCTGTTTATGTAACTTAAAGCGGGCGCCATTTTCCAGATTCCCTCCACTTTGGTTCCTTGTAAGCCCCCCCCACCCCCCTCCTTTACCCCCTCACCTCCCAACGGACGCATCAGGGAACTCCGGGCCCCGCAGCGTGGGAACATACCGTAGAAACCAGCGCCGGGTGGTGAAACCATCGTCCATCTGACGCCTCACACAAATATACATTCATGCTCTTGAGCTCGGACACCATTGTGCTTCCACCTCACGTCCGGAAAAACTCTTTGTCACGTCATTAAAGTAGAAGACTTGCTAAAATGAGCATGGTTTCCACGTTCCAGGCGTGAGAACACACCTCCGAGGTGCTGTCTGTCGGATCAGGGAGGTTAGAAAACAACCTTCTCAGTATCTGTTGGAGCTGCACTGTGATCAAGAGAAATGCGTGTATTATCTTGCGACATGGAAAACATCTTCATGCGCCGCTGCAGCGGCGATGACCACAGGCATTTAGGCCCGAGTCTCCGCTCATGCTTTGTTTTGTTTCATGTCCTGTTTTTCAAAGCTGGAGGGTGGCCGAGGCCCGAGGGGTTAAAGGAGCAACAGTTTGCCGTCACGTGGAAGTTTCCATCTTCATTAGATTCACGTGCAGCTCTTTAATTAATAAGGGTTTCGACCGCCACGCAACAGTCCCCCAGCAAACTCCAAAAGGCATGAATAAAAGAAGTGGTAGCCGGGGCAGACCGAGACTTAATTCAAAAAGCTCAAGCTGCTTTTACTTCTGTAATTATGCAATTTATACCCCCACCAAAAACCTATCCCTTCTTTCTTTTTTTTTTTCCTTCTTTAAATTTTTCCACCTCAATTTCCAGTTACATGCTTAAATGGTAGGGAGCTCAAATTAAGCAGCCGCAGAGGCAATCTGGTTCCTATTTTGGGACGTAAAAGATCGAAAATGAAAAAGAAAAAAGAACAGAGAGAGAGAGAAGTCGGGCTGCTGCCTGTACCCACCGAGCTGCTAAACATTTCCATGTGTCCGTGCGTGTCTCTGCTAAACTCCCCACTCGGCCTCCCCGTGCTTTGTTTTTGTTTTTTATCTTTTCCAGCAATGTTCTGCTGCTTCTCGCCCTTCTGCAGACAGACTACAAAGAAGATGGGCAGTAGTGGGCGGGGTGCAACAAGGTGCGAGAGCGGCAGACAGAACAACCCCCCCCCTCTTAGCTGCCGTCTACTCCCCTGATTGGCCACAGCGGCCGCACAGATGTTCCTTCTTTAATGATTTTTGTAACCATTAAGTTAATAGTTGTTTATGGCAGTGCAATGCAGGAATGTGAGGGGGAAGTGGGGGGAGCTGATGGATAGGCCAGTAGAGGGGGGGTGATGAGTGGGTAAGTATGAGCAGGAGCCTCTCAAAAACTGGTTTAACAGCGATGGACTGACATCGCCGGGCTGGGGCTGGGGGGGGTTCACGTGTTCTGTGAAGGTGCAGACACATGAAGCTGTTTTGTTGGTGACTCAAAGTTGTAGATAAAGAGGTCGGAGGGGCGGTATGATGACATTCACTAGTGCACTTTAAAAAAGATGCAAAGAAACATTTTATTCAAAATACAGATGCGAATAAACATGTAGATATGTACATTTATTAATAAATGTAGATATATAGATGTATATTATGGATATAGATATGTTAGATGTAGGTATGTATATGGATATATTGAGTTGTTTTATATGTACAGTATTTGTGTATCTATCCATCCATCCATCCATTATCTATAACCGCTTATCTCTATTAATAAATATTGATTTATAGTTATATGTAGATATGTCGATATACAGATTTATAGTAATTTTTATGTATATAATTGGAGGTAAATATATGAACCAGTATATATAGCATATCTACTCTTATATAGTTATTCAAGTATATTGTTATATCATTGCTGTCTATTGTTCTCTATTATATTGTAGTATTATAGTAAAGTAATGATAATGTAATATTATGCATTATAATTACTTCTATTAGTGCAGACATACATAGTAGCACAACTAAATGCTGGGCGTTTGTTTTGTTTTCTTTGTTTGCCTTGATTTGTTTTGACTATATTTATATATACATATAATTGAGTATTATATCACTGTATTGAACAGTTATTAAAGTAGGTATGGGTGTTTTATAAGTAAGTTTATTGAAACTCGTCTTGTTATATGTAAGAATGTATGTCAGATTGTATATATATATATATATATATATATATATATATATATATATATATATATATATATATATATATATATATATATATATATATATGTATATATATATATATATATATATATATATATATATATACTCTTATATATATATACTCTTTTTTAACATGCATGTTCGAAATAAAATCTTCAAATCAAATCCAATCAAAATCAAAGACAGTGATGACATGAAAGTGCAACTAAACTCTTAATAAGAAAGCGAACAAACCCTTCCAATAGATTGACTTGAAACTATTAAGAAGTCCAACTACATTATTTATCAGAACATTTATAAACCACTTATTCACTAACAATTAAAAATAAGATTGATTGTTTTTGCTAACGCGTAAAGTGTGAAGTCCCTCTGCCTTTGCTGTGCTTGCATGACGCTATTTATTTTATTTCACTAACAACATTAGCAAGCAGTTTTATAAATAATGGATATGGCAGTGAAAACAAAAAACATTTGTTGTGTATGATTAAATATACGAATAAAACTTCCCTTGTTCTATAGGAAAAAGCCTCTGCGAGAGGGATGTAGTAATTATCTGACACAGAAGGAGATTAATGGTTCCTGGAACACACTGGAAAGAAAACAGAGGCTCTGGAAGCCGCTCTGTCGGCGTGTTTGTGTGTGCATGCTTTCATATTAGCACTATAGCATAGCACACATGTGGCGCATTACACATTCATTTCCCCTGTGGTATTTGGACTTTCCCTTCAGACTTCTCTAGCCATCCCACTTCCTCCTTGTTTTCCTGCGTCCCAGTGGACAAAACCATCCATCTCCATCCAGTGAAATGTCCCGCACGCGGTGTTAAGGACATCAAAATAAAGCAAAACACAGACATCGCCGGGTTTGTTCCTTCTCCTTCTCAACCAGCCTGGATTAATTGAGGAGGCTAATCCTAGCGCTCTGAGGACAACGTTCAAAGACGCGTCGGCCCGCGGGGTCAAAATGAGTCCCAGGTGCTCCTCCGAGTGGCTAAGACTGCGGCTATCGCTCACGACGCTAACACAAACCTTCTGTCACGGCCATATAAAACGCTGCCCCTTATTAAGAGGGGAAAATGAGGGATGGGTTTCCTATGGGCTCCCCGAGGGGCTCGGCGGAGCGTGACGTGGGGGGAGGGTTGTGCTGCTGAAGAGCACGACTGCTAATATTTACTTGAACTGTTTGTGCGTATTAATCTGTCTTCTCTCTGGAGTACGACAGGAAATCTCCCGTGAACAATGTGCAGAGTTAGCAACCGCATGTGTGAGTCCTTTTCTGCAAACATGGTAGTTTCCCCCAGCGAGGTAGCTTCTAATTGTTACAGACATTTAATATGGGACGTTATTATTCTTTCTCGTGATTAGCTGCAAACCATACGGTTTTTGACGGCCACTTAGAAAGATGTTGAAAGAAAAGAAAAAGGAAAAAAATGACTAAAACAAAACATTCGTTTAATGAGGCAGCACTGATGTGAATTTAAAGTGTCTCTTAAGAGCAGTTTTCTTGATTTGGTGGAAGTAATCTGTTGTTTTTTTGGGTTCAACTTTCTAATCAAGCTGAGACGTGAGACACAGGACTCTTCTCAGGTTTAGTAAAAAAGCATAGAGCAGAGTTGATCAAAACTAGATGAGAACATGTTCTGCAGCAATATGCTGTCCATGAACACCAAATGACCGTTAACGCAGTATCTGCTCCAGTGCATGATGGGTAAATCCATCCACGGCTGAGAGCACCATTAAACCAGCTGCTCCGCAGAATGAATAAAATTAAAATAAAGTTTCACAAACAGCACATAGTCGACCCAGAGCTCTACAGTGAACATGGTTAAAATACTGATGAAATAAAATTTGAATTTTCATGAGGAATACTCAAAAAACACACCAGATTTAAAGCATCCTCCCAGCGGTGCAGTGTTGTGGAGGGAGCATCAGGATTTGAGCTTGTGCCACTGATTCAGGGCCAGGAGCTGCAGGTTATGCCAGCGTGGCACGCTGACGGGTGAACCTTAGGAGAAGATGGGTGATGCTGCGGAAAAACGACCCGCAACTTAATCCCACAGACACGCTGTGAAATGACCTGAGACGGGAATGTTCCTCCTGGTTGCTGTACGGGTCTGATCCCGAGCTGCCAAACGTTCAAGCTTCAGTCAGAGGATGTTTAAGCAGACTTTCTTGTGTAGCAATGTGAATGATTTAGGGCTGTGTTCGATAAAGACATGAGAATCATAACTGTGTTTGTTTATTAATGTGACTCAGATTTGATTGATTTAATGATTGATTTGATTTATTTTGTACATGTAAAAGACAACGATTAAAAGAGAAGATAAGAAAACAAAACAAACAACGAATTTCATACTTTAACACTTAATATCTTAATTTACATGTGCAAAAAGGAGTAGGAAGATGTGTAAACGTATTTAATCCTACCCCATTCACTAATCATTTATTAACAAGTGTTTATAATAACTAACTATACTATAATTACTCACACACTGTACTCACACACATACATATACATACATACACATAGTTGAGTATTTTATATGTTTTTGTACACACATGCCCATATAAATATTAATATAAATATACTTATTTACACCATACTATCTCTATATTAACTCCATCTGCTCTATATCTATATATATATCTACATACGCACATATACACATACATATTCACACACATACACACATATATACATATACATACACATACACCCATACATACATACATATATATATATATATATATATATATATATATATATATATATATATATATATATATATATATATATATATATATATATATATATATATATATATATATATATATGTATGTATATATGTATATACATCCACATATATATACACATACATACCTGCCCATTTTTGTACATAAATATAAACAAATCTACCCATTCACCCAATAGTGACTAAAATCAGACGGCATATTTTTGGAAAATTGATGCAGAAACCCAGTTAACATTATCATTTCTCCGTATACCATCTGTTTCTATGTATAGATTCATAAATGAGTGGGTAAAAAATATTTTATAAAGAGTGACAGACTCTCCTTTACCTCTTGAGCCGGGAAAAGTTGAAAGAAATGTGATTTAACAGACTGCTCCAGGCAATGTTGGAATATAAAAGTCCTCTCCGCACCTCCCAGGTTTTGCAAATGCTTTTGTGCATCGGCTTGAATACACGAGATTTAATGTTACACTTAACTTACCAGTCTCACCTCCTAAACAGCTGAGCGCTACAGCGGCTGTCTAATCCTCCCGCTTAAACCTGTTTCTGTCTGTGAGCCGGTCACGTCCATCAGCAGGAAATTAACCCCAGCCTTCTTGTAATGCGAAACAGCACAGGACTCCATAACAGCAAGACTCATTCACAAGTCTTTCACACACATACACACACACATGCTGCCAAAAATATGCCCTGACGCCTGGGACGGGGGTGAGGATGAAGTCATCAACGCACATTGCGAGGGTAAGTGCACAGGCACGCACACACACCGGCAGGGTTTCACGCAGCCACACACAGGCCATATTCCCACCACTAAGTGGCTGTGGAGACAGCGGTGTTATGGCTTCATTGTGGGCAGACGTACAGCTGGGAATGTGGGACGGTGCAGGCCGGAATACCTGCGAAAGGCAACGCGTCTGAGAGGAGTGCTAACGCTGACAGAGAGGTATGGAGAGGAGGATCTCCAAATATGTGTCCACAGCTGTAAACTGGTATTATCATTTATGACTACAGGTACTGTAGGTGGGAGTGTTTGATTTATCAAGGGAGGGATGCACTTTGAAAAACAGGAGGGTTTAAAGAGAGATAGCTAATCAAAAGAGAATGTAATGCTGTGGTTAAACTCCATAAGCAGCAGGAGGGAGCGTCGCCGGTGCTGATAAGGGTTCATTAATGACCGGTTGACTCCGGACGGAGCACATGTATCTGCTGCACCTGGGAGGCTATAAGGCCTCTCTGATACGTGCTCTGCTGCCCGTGTTAATCACCTTTTTATCAAAGATCTGAAAATCCTTGAGGATTAGTCCATGAAATGTGAAACTTGTGTCCGTACATAAATCCAGGTTTTAGACAGTAATGGCACATGGGTAATTTTTACACGCATGAAAAATGGTCAATTGAATTGTGGATTTATGGTTCACAAAAGCCATTCGTATAATAGAGTCATAAGAAAGGATTTTAGAAGCAAATCAAGAGCCTGTGGTCATACTGAGGCACTCAAGAAGGTAGAGACATTTCTAAAAAGCCTTTATTAGGTCATGGCTTTACAGAAAGTTAAAAAACGCCAACATGTGTCGGCCTAGCAGTCCTTCCTCAGATGACAAGGAACAAAAGTCTGAATACTCTGATGTTGCTGATGATGAAGATCTATTTGAATTGTGATGAGTAGAAATCCAGTCAAGGAATGAGGTAATACAAACAATAATATATGTATAATATATACAATCTGGTTTGCACAGATGTGTCTCAGTCTGGACGGCGCAGTTGCTCAAAAAGGGTTTGAAACAGTCTTCCGTGTCATTTGCAGCATGACACGGAGGCTGCGTCTCCCCGAGTGATGGACGTGACGGGGATTCCTCTTTTAGAGAGTCTCAGCTGTCCGTTAGTTAAGAGCTAACTTGCCTAACACAACCTGCTGCACTGACATACCAGGAGGGACAGCTGCCTGAAACGTCTTACTTACCATGTGTACCAGTTCCAAAGCCCATTCGCCACTTTACATGTGTTCTATGTGTGTAGGTTAGCAGTATGGTTTAGGAAACATCAGCAATGACACAGATTAGATCTAATAGATAACGCAATCAGTCACTCACTCAGTACGTTTACATGCAGCAGTTCAATCGGATTTCTGATCGTATAAGACATCGTTCAGACTTTTAAACTGCATGTAAACACCTTAATCCAATCTACTTTGGACCTATTTCGGACCTACAGTATATTGGACATACAATAATCGGATAGCAACACCTAGATAACTCGTTCACAGTCGGAATGTTAACGCCATGTATACGGAGACATCGGATATTGCAGTCTGTGCATGCTCGAGAATTTCCTCTGGGGCTTCACCCGGAAGTGAAAGGAGAAGGCGCGTGTTAAATAGTTGTTTAAACACCTTTAAAAAGATGGCTAAAGAGATGGCAGAAGCTTCATCAGGACACCGGAGCAGATCAAAATAAAGTGGAAAAATATACGGAAGGCATAACATTGGCGCCAAACAAAACAACCGTCAACCGGAAGTGGTTCTTTGTTGAAATGGTCCCAATGGTTCCAATGGTTAAAGCGCCACATAGCGTCACGGAGTCAGCCATGCTCTGGACATTTATCCGATTCTCTGAACAGCATGTAAACTCAGACAAGTGATTGGGTCTTCTGGATGTCTTTATCTGATACGATCAGAAATCCGATTTCTTTGCTGCATGTAAACATACTGACAGATTAGATCTAATAGATAACGCAATCAGTCACTCACTCAAACATTCTATTCTGATATGCAAATAATCGGATAATCTCACAAACATAGCCTAAGAGGAAGACATGGAGAAATCCAGCTCGCTCGTGTTCTGTTGTGTAGAACCGGTCACGTTCATTTTCCATAGTCACGTTATTCCTATTCAGGGTCACCAGTCCGTCAAAGCACCACAAACAGACAAGTCAGATGAGGAACCAGGTTCTCTCTTTACTGGACAATTTAGAAGCTCATATTAATCAGACGTTTCTGGACTGTGGGAGGAAGTGACAGCGCCCGGAGAAAACCCCCCGAAGCACAAGGAGAACACACAAAGTCCACGCTCCACAAGGTTTGCAGATCCCGTCTGAATCAGGACCTTCTAGCTGTGCAGCAATGCCACGTATTAATGCGGAGCAGACCTGGCCCGTTAGCCACCACTTTTACAGCTCTGTGCACTTCAAACGCCGGAGCGGAGAAGGAACAGATGCTGCGGATTTATTAACACAACAAGGACACTACTAATGGTATGCACTTTATTTGTTTTGGCTAAATACAAGGGAGAAAAGTCCTCCTAAATGGCCGTCCTGATAATGCTGAGAAATCCGTCAGGTCCGGTCTCTCAGGACTGGAAATGAGCAGATGTATTGTTGGATGGGTCCAACAGCGGCAGCAGTTTCTTGGCTCCTGGTCTGGTGTGTCACAGCTTCAGGTCACGGCGGTCCCGTACCACCCTCGCTGCCCTCACTGCCCTCATTGCACTCCTATTGTCCATGGAAATACCAAACACAAAGAGCCTCAACAGAACCACTGAGGACAGCACTGCAACAAACGTCATGGATGTATACTGTCCCAGCTTTTACCCAGATTGAAGAAGGGACACGCCAAGACATGTTTCCAGATGATGACTGGTAAAATTCATATACAGTACACGTAAAAATAAACAAAATACACCTAAGTAACCAACCTTTTTTGAAGTGAATCATTCCAAACCTATAGATAAGTTAGGCTTAAGGTTTTTCTCTCACTAGGGGAGGTTTTACCTGCCACTGTTCATGTTATGTTTATGTAATAATTGCTCGGGGTCATGATCTGGTCTCTGGAAAGATCCTAGAGACAACTTCTGTTGTAGTAGACGCTATATGACTCCCCCAGTTTGGCCCTCGGCACGAGGGCCCCCCTTATGATCCTGGTCCTGGTCCAGGTTTCTTCCCTCCTAAAGGGGAGTTTTTCTTGCCACTGTTTGGCTTAAGGTTTTTCTCCCACTATGGGAGTTTTTACCTGCCATTGTTTATGTAATAATTGCCCGGGGGTTTATGTTTATGTTTATGTTTATGTTTATGTTTATGTTTATGTTCATGTTCTGGATCTCTGGAAAGCGTCTAGAGACAACATCTGTTGTATTAGACGCTATATAAATAAAATTGAATTGAATTGAATAAATATGTTTTGATTCGTCCATCCATCCATCATCCATCCATCCATCCATCCATCTTCCATTCATCCATCCATCCATCCATCCATCTTCCGTTCATCCATCCATCCATACATCCATCCATCCATCCATCATCCATCCATCCATCCTCCGTTCATCCATCCATCCATCATCCATTCATCCATTCATCCATCCAATCATCCATCCATCCATCCGTCCATCCAATAATCCATCCATCCATCCATCTTCCATTCATCCATCCATCCATCCATCATCCATTCATCCATTCATCCATCCATCCATCCATCCATCCATCTATCATCCATCCATCCATCTTCCGTTCATTCATCCATCCATCCGTCCATCGAATCATCCATCCGTCCATCCATCCATCCATCCATCCATCCATCCATCCATCCATCTTCCGTTCATCCATCCATCCATTCATCCATCCATCTATCTATCATCCATCCATCCATCATCCATCCATCCATCCATCCAATCATCCATCCATCCATCCATCTTCCATTCATCCATCCATCCATCCATCCATCCATCTTCCATTCATCCATCCATCCATCCGTCCATCCATCTATCATCCATCCATCGTCCATTCATCCATCCATCCATCGTCCATCCATCCATCCATCATTCATCCATCCATCCATCCATCCATCCATCCATCCATCCATCCATCCAATCATCCATCCATCCATCCAATCATCCATCCATCCATCCATCATCCATCATCCATCCATCCATCCATCATCCATCCATCCATCCATCCATCCATCCATCCAATCATCCATCTGTCCGTCCATCCATCCATCCATCCATCCATCCATCCATCCATCATCCATCCATCCATCCATCCACCCACCCATCCATCCATCCATCCATCCATCCATCCATCCATCCATCCATCCATCATCCATCCATCCATCCATCCATCCATCCATCCATCCATCCTCCGTTCATCCATCCATCCATCATCCATTCATCCATTCATCCATCCAATCATCCATCCATCCATCCGTCCATCCAATAATCCATCCATCCATCCATCTTCCATTCATCCATCCATCCATCCATCATCCATTCATCCATTCATCCATCCATCCATCCATCCATCTATCATCCATCCATCCATCTTCCGTTCATTCATCCATCCATCCGTCCATCGAATCATCCATCCGTCCATCCATCCATCCATCCATCCATCCATCCATCCATCCATCCATCCATCTTCCTTTCATCCATCCATCCATTCATCCATCCATCTATCTATCATCCATCCATCCATCATCCATCCATCCATCCATCCAATCATCCATCCATCCATCCATCTTCCATTCATCCATCCATCCATCCATCCATCCATCTTCCATTCATCCATCCATCCATCCGTCCATCCATCTATCATCCATCCATCGTCCATTCATCCATCCATCCATCGTCCATCCATCCATCCATCATTCATCCATCCATCCATCCATCCATCCATCCATCCATCCAATCATCCATCCATCCATCCAATCATCCATCCATCCATCCATCATCCATCCATCCATCCAATCATCCATCTGTCCGTCCATCCATCCATCCATCCATCCATCCATCCATCCATCCATCCATCCATCATCCATCCATCCATCCATCCACCCACCCATCCATCCATCCATCCATCCATCCATCCATCATCCATCCATCCATCCATCCATCCATCCATCCATCTTCCGTTCATCCATCCATCCATCCATCCATCCATCCATCCATCCATCCATCCATCCATCTTCCGTTCATCCATCCATCCATCCATCCATCCATCCATCCATCCATCCATCCATCCATCCATCCATCTTCCGTTCATCCATCCATCCATCCATCCATCCATCCATCCATCCATCCATCCATCCATCCATCCATCCATCCATCCATCCATCTTCCATCCATCCATCCATCCATCCATCCATCATCCACTCTATGTTCTACATCTCATCCTCTTCAGAGTTCAGGGTTTAGTTTCCCAGTGAGAAATAAATCAAAAGAAATCCCATCACAAAAGAGGAGTGATGTTGATTCTGATGATTCCCTCGTCTCTCTGCCATCAAACCAACACACACTGTATTTGTTGGCCGGGCTGAGCGGCAGGAGGCCCTGGTTATTTCATTCTTGGTGTTTTTAAACCCAGTGAGGAGTGAACCATTGGGAAACGCCGACCAGTGCAGCAGGTATGTTTTTAGTTCAGTCACAATAAATGACTCAATAAACCAAGATTTGTAGTTTTGTGTTCAACCTCACGATATTGCATGTTCACCAGGACCCATCACTGTACAATTACATCCCCCATGCTGGGATGGGGAAAGGTGAAGTAAGGAAAAGAGAGTTTTATAAACTGCCATGGTCCACAGCTGCTACACGCACAAACATGAAAGGAAACATCCTTCAGTAGGTTTACGGACCATGGAAAGCTTCCTGAAGTGCAAAAGCTGAACCCAGGAAGGCCAGAAAATCCCGGTTCATCAGATCCTTTGGGACCCCCACATTTTGCATGATGTAATATATCACATAAGTAATGCTGAAATGTGTTTAAAAGCTGGTATTCAGTAATAAACCTAAATGCACAGAGAAAAAGAGCTTTTAAACTAGAATGATTGCTTCACTTGTCCAACAACGTTGACAGTTCTCGTTTTTTTAGTGTCTGCCTTGTCTTGACACATTTGGGGAAAACCTAGTCTGAAACTCATATGTTCATAAAACATGAAAAAATCCCAGTTTTTGTTATTTATTGGCCTGAAGGCTCTTTGCAGGACGTTTTATTTGCCACGTGAAACTCCAAACAGCACATAAAACCACTTGTATCATCTCGTATGCGGCTCCGGACCTCGGTCATGATGTCATCGTGACATCACCAGAGCTGTACCCTTTGGCTTGGAGAGCATAACTGAGAAACATCATGCCTAGTAGGGTTTTTAGACTGTTAGAGAAAGTACTCAGTCTCATTATTGGCTGCAGGGCAAACATCTCGACTAATGCAGGACTGATCTAGATTGTTTTGTCTCGTCTTGCTCTAACTTCATGATGTACTAAATTGCATGCTCTCCTTTGATAATGTATTCTTTATCCTTGTGTTTTCTTTTTTTGTAATTGCAGGACAATCATCATCTTTTATAGAGCTGTTTGTTTGAGTTCACGTAAGGTGCAGCCAGGCAGTAAAAGTATCCTGCTAGAAGTATCATCTGCTCAACGTGATAAACCCAATGTGTGCTGTGATTTCCGCTTCTTCCTTTGCCATACAAAATATAAATTAATTCACTAATTAAACCGCGTTACAAAAGTCTTCATACATCAAGTGAAAGTCCAATTAACGCCGTACGCTAACCGTCAGCGTAACTGCATCTGCAGCCAAAGATCACTGAGTGGAAAAACAAATTCTGGCCTCCTGGTTGAAATGAAGGATGTTTTCCATTAATAGAGGGATTAGGAGGGAGTGCTGACTAGCAGACGGCTAATGAGGCAACGGGCTACTGTGTTTCCGTGTGTGAGCAACGTGCAGCGTGAGTGCTGTGACATGTTTTAGCACAGATGTGAGCGTGGCCGTGCATGCACACAGATCTGTGCGCGCTGCATGCTGTGTGTTTATAGATGGAGTTGCAGCGCTGCGTATTTGCATCTAAACGAGTTAAACGTGCACGCTTCCACCCACAGTAGCTGAGCAGATGTTAGCAGCTAAAAGTGGAGTTTACTTTCATAGCTGGTTGTACATTAGCTCTCCCTAACTAGACTCCACTGTGTGTGTGTGTGTGTGTGCGAAGGAGAAATGTCATGAGACCCATTTGGAGGTGGAACACGGCATTATGGCACAGCGGGGGTAATTTTCATACCTGTCCTACTGGTAATGGTTCACGTATTTTTATAATGAACATCAGGATTTACTGTACAGAGCCTGTTGTAAATAGTTTATATAAGGCAATACCAGCAAACTTTCGGACTGATTTGTCATGCCTTAATGATTTACCAGAAGGAAATTCAACTTTTAAGTTCTGTTTTCGCAGGAATAACGTTTGGGTGTCATCGATAGCTGAGTTTGTTGATCCCAGCGGCAAAAGAGCTGACAGACTTGACTTTTTTGAGTAGTAGAGAAACTTGTCCTTGGTTCAGATATGATATCTTCCCATTTCTTCTGGTGTTGTAAGTTTAATTCTGGCAGAGGTGTATAGTAACGAAGTAGATGTACTTCTTAAGTAGGTTTTTTGAGGATTTTTACTTTACTTACTTTTTAATCATCAAACTTTTACTTTTACCTCACTACATTCAGAAGTTAAAAAATATACTCTTACTTCGTTACTTTGACATTTGCCACCCCGTTACTGGTGACAAATTAAAATAATCAAAGAATTATATTTTGCAAGAAAGGCATTATATTTTTGGTGTTGTACATTTCATTCACCTGAAAGTAAAATTAAAAAAAACAAAGGAAGGATTATTTTTGGTTGTGTTGCTTCTTTTCATGCGTACTATAAAATACTTGTACTTTTACTTTTGATACTTGAGTATATTTTTTCACAAGATACTTTTGATACTTAAGTACATTTAATGTGAGCTACTGTAAGACTTTTACTCAAGTAATTATCTTATGGGTGACTTCAACTTTTACCAAAGTCTTTTTCAGTTTTGGTATTTTTACTTTTACTTAGTTACTTTTTTCAAGCACTTTATACACCTCTGAATTCTGGGGACGTTTGCATTCTCACGTTGCTGCAGATTTCTTCAGCTGACGAAGCCGTATGTAAGGAAATTATAGAGGGCAAAGAGTTAATTGGTAACTTTATAGAGATGTAGTGATTAACAAATCCTACACACAAACCTCCTTTCTGACGTTTGATCCTGTATGGGTTTGAGATTGAACAGTACTGTCTTTGACTGTTTGATACTCGGTGTTTCACATGTTGACATTTATGCAAATAAATGTTTCTGCGCTGTACTGCACTTCCAACTGTAAGTCTTTCATTGCATTTCCAACCATATTATTCTTTAAAGCACCACAATTTTGCATATGCCCTGAAGAGACAGACAAACAGAAAAGTGAAGGAGAAATAAAGGATCAGAAAAGGAGGTAAGTAAAGGAAAGAGAGGCTGGAGAGCTGCGGGGTGAAAATTGTAAGGAGGGGGGATTATGAAAGATTACTGTGCAGGAGCAGGAGCAGGATGTGGGGGAGCCAGAGTGACTTAGCTTTCATCTGGTCGCGCAAGACAAAGGAGCTGCCAGTGACGAGCCCGGGTCCCCCTGCAGCCACGCTGGCTGTTGGGGAACGTCACTGCGGTGGAAAAAGGTGGGGCAAAAAGTTACACAGACTCTGCACTTCATAACGAGACTCATCCTACTAGTTTGGTCATTTCGAATACCTTTATAACTAAAGCAGAGAAAGAAACTGTCGTGTTGAAGTGAATGGCATGTGTGAACACTAAATGTCAGTGTTGTGCTCGCTCACACACAGAGACATAATGATGGAGTCAGAGTTTGGGTCTCCAGATGAGTGTTTGCAGTCTAACAGAGGCCTTTCTGCAGGCAGACAGTCTAATTACACCTCTGCACCACACCACCCTACTGTCTTACTGTAGGCTTAGCACAGATGAAGGGTTTCTTTGTGTGTGCAGGAAAGATTACATCTTTTGTTCACTTGAACTTGTGTACATATGCCTTTGCAAACTGTGCATGCGTCTCTGTGCATGTGTGGCGTCAGTGTGTGTGTGTGTGTGTGTGTTTGTGTGTGTGTGTGTGTGTGTGTGTGTGTGTGTGTGTGTGTGTGTGTGTGTGTGTGTGTGTGTGTGTGTGTGCGCTACTTCTCACATTCCAGCTCCTTCCTTTCAGCCGTGAACAGAAAGCATTACATGACTTGTGGGCTGGAGAAGGAGAGCGTGTCTGTGGAGGGTTTACATGCATGTTTATATATCCGTCACCAGCCTATCTGCCGCTGCCATCTCTCTCCTTCTCACACACTCATTCAGCCAAGGTCTGAGAGGGGAAGGGGAGCCTGCCGCTGTCATCTATCTATGTCGTCCGCTCAGCCATATCTAATGACCACTAACTGCCATCTGGACTACCTCAACGTGCAGACCTTTACTCCCGTTTCACCAGCCGCGCTGTTGGCCCTCTCATCAATTCAAGTACACACATGTACGAGCTCTCAGCCTGGGAAGCCTAATCTCTGTGGATGTGATAGCATGTCCACATATCATGCAGTATCAATAGTTTTAGAATGTTTTTGGGGAGAAATTACACAGAGAACTGCAATCATATCTCTTATCTCAAACAGATTTTTTAATTTTTATTTGTATTGACAGTCACAGGAATCTGCTGGATCCTATCCCGGCAGATCCCTGACGGGTCACCAGTCCATCAATTGGACACGTAGAGACAAACGACCACACACTCTCACTCCACTTGTATGAAAAAATGTGTTTCATACGATCACCTCTAATGCAGTACACACCCTCCAATAACATACATACATACATACATAAGATAAACATAAGAAGCGAATATATGTATAGAGGGAATGTGCATGACGTCACAGATGCGACTTCACAGCGGCTTACGCCCACTGAGTGGCAGAAAGACTGAGTGACTTTCAGTTTGAGCAACTGGAAAACATCTAAAATGGGAAAGAGCTGTTGTGGGATCGACTGTACTCATAGATTTAGCAAGAAATCAGAGTTATAGTTTTACAGACTGCCAAAAAATAAGCTTAAGAGAGACAAATGGATCGCTGCAATTCTCAGAAACAACTGGATTCCAGACACCGAAATGTGGATTTGCGGTTCCCATTTTGTATCAGGTGATGTATGAGGCGATTTTTGGGTAGCTAACGTTAAACGGTCAAATCATAAAGTTCGGTGTCCTCATCACTTTAATTTCTACAACAAATCCTGCCTTGAAGTCGGACCAAGCGTCAAGACTTTTGTAAGCCTTCAAGCTTTGCTTCGTGTATTTCCCCGGCGTAGAAATTAAGTACATATAAATATCAGGAAACTGGATTCTTGGCCAAATATTAATGTCCATGGACCACTGGTTCTTGGTAACTGTACCAAATATTAATGTCCATGGAACACTGGTTCTTGGTAACTGTACCAAATATTAATGTCCATGGACCACTGGTTCTTGGGGTAACTGTACGGGTCACTGTCAAGTCCAACTGCCTTTAATTTAAGCCGATAATGGGCTGTTATCCTGTCTTCTCCACTAGTTGCAGCCATTTTTGCCACTCAGTGTGAGTAAGGGGGCTGGTCCAGTGGGGAAGTGACATCAATGCAGACCCTCTATATATGACACAAAAGTGATGAAGTCTTTAGTAGTAAAAGAGAAATGTGTAAATGTATTTTATCTCATGTAAATGTTGTGTTTCCCCAGTGAAAGTTCATGCAGGCCTTTAAATTACTCGTTTTTATGGTTTACAGACGAAAGTTAACCACAAAAGCCCCAACATCAGCAACAACAGCTCGCCTGCGCATGATAAACACCTCAAGTTGTGTTACTACGACTAAAGCGTCCTCGTTGTTTCTCATCACTCAGCAATAAGCGACTCTTTTAAACATTTTAAATCTTAATTTTGTGTCTCAACAAGTCAAGCTGTGGGGGAACAACAGAGGCAGCAGATGAACGCAAACTGAAGAAGAAAATTAAAGACAGAAATGAAAGAGTGCACTGCAAAAACTCAAAATCTTAACAAGAATATTTGTCTTATTTCTAGTTTAAATGTCTCATTTTTAGTCAATAAATCTCATTACACTTAAAACAAGAGTTATCACCAGAAAAATAACTTGTTATTTGACAATTTTCACCTGTTTCAAGTGGATTTTCACTTGAAATAAGTAGAAAAATCTGCCAGTAGAACAAGATTTTTTTGCTTGTAATGACAAGATAAATCTTGTTCCACTGGCAGATTTTTCTACTTATTTCAAGTGAAAATCTACTTGAAACAGGTGAAAATTGTCAAATAAGTTATTTTTCCATTGATGAGTCTTGTTTTAAGTGTAATGAGATTTTTTGACTAAAAATGAGAAATTTTAACTAAAAATAAGCCAAATATTCTTGTTAAGATTTGGAGTTTTTGCAGTGTGTCACGTTGGCAGGAGACGGCCCTGTCGGCCTGCCCCCCCGACCCCTCACCCGCCCACTGCCCGGGCCCCGGCGCTGTCACAGCCTCCCCGTCCGGAGGGAGCTTACAGCTGTCGCTCAGGTATCCCTCAGCTAAGACTTTAATCTACGGCAGAAACAAGAGCCACACACGGGACTAATGGCTCGTAATGGCCGGCAAACACCGAAGGAGCGACCTGCAGGGCCTCTCTGCCTTTATCACAATCTGCTAACTCCACTGTCTCAGTGGCTCACCTTAGACCCTCCTCCTCCCTTCATCTCTGTCTTCCCACTTGTTTTTTTCTTTTTCTTTTCTTTTACTCACTGTTATTCTCCCTTTCCTTCGACCTTATTCTCTTTCTCTCTCCCTCTCTCCCTCTCTCCGTCTGTGCTGGCGTTGGGCAGGTCTGTCAGCAGTTGTTGATTCCACGGTTCGCTGCATACTTGTGTCTGACTGAAGCTTTGTTTTGGGACCTGCTGACCCCCCCAACTTAACGGATTCTTCTCATTTAGGTGTGTGTGTGTGTGTGTGAGTGTGTGTGTGTGTGTGTGTGGGGGGGACTGAGGGTTTTGGGAGGTGTGTGTGAGTTTATCTGTACACACGAAGAACGTGCGACCGTGTTTGCACATAGTTTTATTGAAGGACTGTAAGCACAGCAAGGCCACAATCATTTCTGGCGTAAAGAAAACTGAGCAGAGTGGCATCAGCTGCAACACCGAGGGCCTTTTGACAACAGCTCCCTTTGTTGGCCTTTCTTTTCTTTTCCTTTCTTTTTTTTTCCAGGCTTCAGTAACCTGAACAGTTTATTATCCACATCAGCCATTCAGTGGCTCAGGGAGGGTGTGGCGGTGGCTGCACAAGTAGAAAAAGAGTAGGAGGAGGAGGAGACTTTGCAAACTGTGTTTGTGTGTTTCTGGCGTTAAATCATCTTGACTTTCCTTGAAAAATGCCGCGCTTGAGTTGCAATCACCCGGAGTCTGGTTTGTTTCCAGGATCCGTGTGTTTATGTGGGCCCTAGGTGATCTCTAATCTCACTGCTGGGATGCAAGCCCACATCCAATATATAATCTGGAAACTATTAACACCAGACATGCAGTGTGGCAGAAATGGCCCTTAACCCAGGCTTGTGGTGTTAAACCTGTCTTGTTGGCCAGTTTGAAGCCCTATATTTATTCAGCTTTGTCCATCTTATTTACAATCTGTTTTGTTTGCAGCATAATCTTACTTGACATCCCTGTTTAAGTTAATTGCCACCATTTCCAACTGATCATTCAAAAAGACTGATCATTAAAAGACAAGAGGCTTCACCACCGGTTAGGTTGGACAAGCTTAAAGGCACATGGGAGAAGCAGCTAAACATCATAATTGATGATGAAGAATGGAAGGATGTATGGAGACATGCTAAATCAATTTCAGTTTGAAATCACGCCCAAGCAATACAGTTAAAAATTATACACAGAATCCACAAATCCCCCAACCGTAGACATCACTTCAGTCATACTCTCTCACCCACGTGCCTTAACCCTTGTGTTGTCTTTGGGTCAAAATGACCCAATTCTTCTATCCTTCTTTCCTCCTGCCATGCTCTCTCCTCCCTCTCCCTTTCCTCTTTTCCTCCTTTTTTACCCTCCTTTACTCCTTTTTCTTCTTACCTCCCTTTCGTCATTCCTTCCTTTATTGCCTTCTTTGCTTTTCCTTCCTTCTTACCTTATTTTATCCATTCCGTCCTTCTTCCATCCCTTCTTTCTTTCCTTTTCTCCCTTCTTTCCTTTCTTTCTCCCTTCCTTCCATCTTTTCTCCCTTCCTTACTCCCTTTCCTACTTCCTTCCTTTTTTCTCCTTTCTTCCTTCCTTCCTTCTTTCCTTCCTTCCATCTTTTCTCCCTTCCTTCCTTCCTTCCTTCCTTCCTTCCTTCCTTCCTTCCTTCCTTCCTTCCTTCCTTCCTTCCTTCCTTCCTTCCTTCCTTCCTTCCTTCCTTCCTTCCTTCCTTCCTTCCTTCCTTCCTTCCTTCCTTCCTTCCTTCCTTCTTTTCTCCTTTCTTCCTTACTTCCTCCTTTCCTCCCTTCCATCTTTTCTCCCTTCCTTACTCCCTTTCCTACTTCCTTCCTTCTTTTCTCCTTTCTTCCTTACTTCCTTCTTTCCTTCATTCCTTCTTTTCTCCCTTCACCCTCCCTTGACCCGAAGACAGCACAAGGCTTAAATGCAAGATAGAAATTGGTACCTAACTCCTTGTTTTTGGTCATGTTGTAAACTGCAGGTATATTGGTCTAATGTGCTATCTGAAATAGAAAAGATATTGGACTTAAAATGGGAGATGGACCCCGTATCTCTTGTATTGGGCCTCCCAACACAACACTTAACATCAAAACATAATCAGAGGCTGTATTGTATTCTTACTTATTGCAGGGAGGAAGAATATTTTATTGCAGTGGATCAATGAAAAAGTACCAACTGTTAAAGGCTGGCAAAGAGTGATCATTAGAGCACTTTACATGTATAATACATTCAAAAACAGACCAATTCTATAAAGTTTGGGAGCTTTACTTGAACTATGTAGCCTGATGTCTCTAATATCAAGTTGCAGTGATTTTCTTGACTGGTTATAATGTACATTTTTACTGTAACCCAGGGTATTATTTATATGGATCTGAGCTGGTGTTTAGTTTTTTTAGTTTTTAGTTTTTTAGTTTTTTTTTTTGTTTTTTAGTTTTGTTTGTTTGTTTGCCTGTTTTGCTTGTTATTTCTGTGGATCATATTATGTATCCATTCTTTACTTGTAAAAGTGAAAAATTAATAAAAATGTAAAAAAAAAATACAAGAGGCTTGATCAGAAAGGTTACGATCATGTGCATGTACCATGCAAATTTGATTATTCAGAGTCAAGTATCTAATAAATCCTTTGAGTTCCTAATAGACTGTCGCGGTGAGACACATCCTGTCCCATTATTCTAAGTTATTCACCCACTCTTTTCCCAGCATGATCATTATCATGCAGGTACTGAGTGAGTCATCTAATCACGGAAACCACCAGACACCAACCCAACAACAGCAGTCCAGCATGGAGGCTAGAGTAACAGGTGGGGCACAAACCTTAGTGCGTTGAGAGAGAAAACAAAGCAGACACCACCTCCGTAGACACACAGGCATGAAGCTTCATCCTAACACCTACAAGCATCAGGTACACCTGTTCAACTGGTCATTGCAGCCAGTATCTAATCTGCCAATCTCATGGCGCAACTCATTGTGTTTAGGCATGTAGACATGCTAAAAAAAGACCTTATGAAGAGTAAACTAACTATCAGAATGTGAATTGGAGGCGATTTAACTCATATATATGGTTGGATGCGCAGGACTTTGTATTTCAGATATAGCTGATTTGGATCATT
This sequence comes from Cololabis saira, assembly GCF_033807715.1. Classification (NCBI taxonomy): domain Eukaryota; kingdom Metazoa; phylum Chordata; class Actinopteri; order Beloniformes; family Belonidae; genus Cololabis; species Cololabis saira. Next base: position 6,599,958 of record NC_084608.1, read on the forward strand.
CACAAACAATGATCCGAAAAACATAAACTATAAATTGAGCAGCAGTTTTCAGGGCATAATAGACAGTGAACAAAACACAGCGTATCAGCTCAAACATCTCATAGAAATTGTCAAGTACAATAGTGGAGGAGTGGCGGTTTGGGCTTGTTTTGGTCTTGGCGCTGGAGGTATCTCCAGCGCCAAGACCAAAGTGTTCTCAATCAAAATTTGAGACCATCAGCCCCACAATTTAAGCATAACTGCAAATTGAATCACGAAACAGAACAGTAGAGAATAAAAAGAGAACAATGAAAGTGGTTATTTTTAGACCCAAACCCACACATTGACAGGGTTGATATGTGATGTGGCACGACCTAGCGAGAGCTGTTCATTAGCAAACGCCTGCAAACCTCAATGAACTGAGGCAACGCTGACAAAAGCAGTAAACAAAGCTTCTTCCAAAGTGATGTGGAAGATCGATGGCATGATGTTATTTGAGGACTCCCTGATTGCATTCCCCCAACATTTATCACAGGCTTGGCTCCCTCTGCTTGCTGGTGCTTGCCCTCCGTGGAATCCCTCCACAGCGTCTGACCACTCCACATGTTCAGTTAGTCACTGTCTTCCCACAAGACCAAGCCTAAACAATGCTGAACATTTAGAGTCAGATGGCCCTCCTGGCTTCAATCAAAGTCACAGAAACATTAAAACCTCCCTCCGCTTTATACAAATCTATTAAAATGTTGTTCTAGGCTTTCAATACATATTTTTCTCTCTTTAGAAAGAAGACAGGGTGGGATGTGCAGGTTCAGCTGGACGTGGAGCAGGACTAACTTGCAGGCCATCTCAGAGTATAGTTACCCCTTTTTTCTGTCCACCAAACCAATCAGCATTACCCTGCAGAGAAAATGTTTTAATAAGCAAGTGTGCATATCTGTACAGAGATTTACTTATGAAAACACCTGTATCAGAGCTTTACAGTTCTGGCTTTGCATGAATTCATCCATCGATCCATTATCTGTACTCATGCATAGAGGGAATGCGCATGACGTCACAGATGCAACTTCACAGCAGGTTTCACCCACTGAGTGGCAGAAAGACTGAGTGTCAGAAAGACTGAGTGGCAGAAAGACTGAGTGGCAGCGTCAACTTTCAGTTTGAGCAACTTGAAAACATCTAAAATGGAAAAGAGCTGTTGTGCGATCGACTGTACTCATAGATTTAGCAAGAAATCAGAGTTGTCGTTTTACAGACTGCCGAAAAATAAGCTTAAGAGAGACAAATGGATCCCTGCAATTCACAGAAACAACTGGATTCCAGACACCGAAACGTGGATTTGCGGTTCCCATTTTGTATCAGGTAATGTTGGATTTTTGGGTAGCTAACGTTAAACGGTCAAATCATAAAGTTCGGTGTCCTCATCACTTTAATTTCTACAACAAATCCTGCCTTGAAGTAGGACCAAGCGTCAAGACTTTTGTAAGCCTTCAAGATTTGCTTCGTGTATTTCCCCGGCGTAGAAATTAAGTACATATAAATATCAGGAAACTGGATTTGTGGCCAAATATGAATGTCCATGGACCACTGGTTCTTGGTAACTGTACCAAATATGAATGTCCATGGACCACTGGTTCTTGGTAACTGTACCAAATATTAATGTCCATGGACCACTGGTTCTTGGTAACTGTACCAAATATTAATGTCCATGGACCACTGGTTCTTGGTAACTGTACGGGTCACTGTCAAGTCCAACTGACTTTAATTTAAGCCGATAATCGGCTGTTATCCCATCTTCTCCACAGTTTCCCCTACTAGTTTCAGCCATTTTTGCCATTCAGTGTGAGTAAGGGGGCTGGTCCAGTGGGAAAATGACGTCAATGCATACCCTCTATTTCTCTACTAGGTTATGGGGATATGCTGGAGTCTATCCCAGTTTTCTTTGGGTTGGAAAGGCAGTGTTCATCCTGGGACAGGTCGCCAGTCCATCGCAGGACCACACACAAACAACTGCACACATATGGGTCATTCAGAACCACCCATTAACCAGACTTGCATGAAAAGAAAATCCACGCCGGCATGGTGAGAACATACCCACTCCATGCACAAACACACCCTCCAATAACATACATCATAAGATAAACATAAGAAAGACCCCATGGAAAGACCCCTGGACCCAGGAACCTTCTCGTGGAGCAACAAGTGCTGACCACCGAGCAACCGCACGGCCCTTTCAGGGATTCAGCCTACACTTTTCTGTCCTGATTGCTTTAGCATAGCTGTAAACAAGAGAACAGCGTTTTATCTGAGGGGTGTGCGGCCAGGGAGATTGTGCCCTCTGAAAACGGATGTCCTTCCAACGTTCCCTGAATGCTTTGGCTCAGCTCAATGTACCATTTAATTTCAGAACGATATGGAAAAAACATGTGTGTGTGAAGCCAGTCTCATGCCACAGCTTCATGGCTGTTTCAAACTATTTCTGTTCACTTTTACTGTCCCAAAGAGAGAAGGGAAAAAAAGTCATGATAATAATTCCCTTCCTGCCTCTGTGCCTCCTGCGCTGCTGGATAAGACTGTGGGGTGAAATCCTGATGGGTTTTCAGTGATTCACCAAAGAAGAGACACACGGAGCTGAAAAGCTAGAATTGAAACATGTGCTGGGACTTGCTTATGTTTTCTGACTGGTATTAGCGCTAACTTACTGTGTTGGCTGTTCTAGTTTCTCTGCTTTCATTTTCCTTCTGGATTTTCTTTTGCATCATTCCTCCTATTATTCCTTCTTGTACCTTTTTTAATTTGATCCATTGCTTTCCCCTCTGTCAATCTTTTTAACCCTCCTCTTCTTCACTCGAGTCTGTCTTTACCGAGCAGACTATAATCCTGGCTGGGGCTCCAGCCTCTCATCCTACCCTTCAATCTCAAGCAGCCATAATTATAGTCACTCCAAGCGGACAGGCTTCTAAATCATTCAGATGGTTTGGCTTCCTGACTCTTTTATTTTTTCCCTCCTCTCTTTTTGAAATAAAGTGGGAGAGAAGCCTCATTTGGGCTTGTTCTGAAAGCTAAATTATAACTGTGCAGATAAACGTTGCTCTTTCGTTGCGTTGCCTTTTGATATTTTATCTTGCACTATTTCGAGCACCAAATAAAAAAAAAAGATAGGTCAACATTATATGGGGAAAAATGTGGGTTCCCGCTCTCGAGCCGACTTTTCCAACCTATCGTCATTCAGCCTGAATGTCTATGTTGAAAAAAGAACTCCGCCTTTTGACTTTTTAAGACTTCGCTTTTAAAACAATGAACATTGAGGCATTCTGTAATAAATGGATAATTCCTCGCCACAAAAATTATCCAACTGCATTGCCAAGCTCATTAAATACTGAACTGGTCCGAGTCCCGAGCCGTTTCTTCTTCATGTTCTGTCACGTCAGTGACTCATGGAATACTCATTAGTGTCTAATGTCATGATATGTCACAATGTTTGGTAAAACTTGGATTTAAAAGTTTTTACCACAAGGGTTTCCATCATCCAAAATATGGTACAAGAAAGTTATAAGTTAAATTGTCATGGAGAGGGAACTAAACTTAAGGGAGGTTGGAGGTGGCCGCTGGCTGCTGCTTAGCTAAGCTTCATCTCTGGACCGTTCAAGGCCAACATAGAGGAGACTGTTTGTACAATTAACAGCACAACAACCCATATTATCTTTAAAATAAGAATGATCATGTTGTGTTAGGTCTTTGTTCCCAGCCCAGAGATCCAGTTCACTGAAAGTAGCTAGGTGACATCTTACACCATAGACTGCAAAGCAGTTAGGGTTAGGGTTAGGGTTAGCCTAACCCTAACCCTAACCCTAACCCTGATTATGGATAAAGTTGTGGATTTTAAAAATTGTACACAAATACACCACCTGCTACCTTATGCAGTTGTCACGAAGGGTGGTGGATTTGTTTATTTCTGCTGTGAAATTAAAATGGGCATTAATGGAGACTGGCTTGCTCTACCAGCTGGCCCATAGTGGTTGTTTGTGGAGCTGCAAATTACGGGACTTAGGTGCACTCAATGCAGAAGATGGATACACGGACGGACCCTTTCGTCTGTCTCCTGCAAGTTTTACTCGAGTAAACTGTTCCGTTTCCAGGGCCCTTGCCGATCCATCGCTTGACAGAACAAAAGGATGAATACGACCAGAAAACACAGTGGTAGTGTTGAGCAGTAAAGCTAACGAGTCATATTTATGTCTCTTTCTAAGAAAAAGTGCATTATCATGACCTCCTCCACCGTCGCCATATTTCCTGAAACTTCTTCGTCTTCGTCTTTTTCTTCTTCTTCTTCTGGTGTTTTTGGGGGGGTTGTAAACAACCTTTCCGCCGCCAACAGGTTTCTGAAACTGACAAATGAGAATAAAGAAAGAAACTGTCAAAATGCGGAAGTGTACTCTGAAGTCAGCACTGCCCACTTGTGGGTGAAATTACTTAACAACCAGACGCTTGGAAGTATGAGGGTGGTGACTGACTACAACGCAAGAAATGGACGTGCCTGTTTAAAACAAAGAAGGGGCAGAAGTACAACCTAGCGGATGCTTAAATGGAAGGAAGGAGTTTGTGGATATTTATTGGTATAATAATGTATTTTGGACTAAATACTTTACTGGATAGGATATACTGGACCTTTTCTGAATGCAACCAGGCGATTTTTGTGGGAATATTTTTGCCTGGACTGTTCCAGAAGCCTCAAAGGGTAAGTTGCGTCATCTGCGCAAATATTTCTTTGTTTGTTTGTCGTGTCGGTACCAGCTGCTATGATTATAACCTGAAATGGTTTATATTACTGGAATCACAAGAATCTTAGCTGTCTAAGCAAGATTTGTAAGGTTTGTACAAGATGTGTAAGATTTGTAAATGACCTAGCTTTGTAAATTTGTGAGTGAGTGTGCACCGAATATGGACTGGACGTCGGAGCGGCAACTGATTAAATGACGGCAGCCTTGAAGCCTCTTCGTCACAGCGGGCCCCCAGCATACTAGGAGGAACAGATCCCACTGCACACCTACCATTTCAAATATTGTTTCAAGCTTGCAGGCCCCGCAGCCGAGTCCTGGCCGAGGTCTGGGCACAGTTACTCAGCCGGAAAGGATAGCCCACCTGGAGGCTGGTTCAGGTGGAGAGCAGTACAATTACCAGCACAACAAAACATATTTCCTTTAAAATAAGAATGAATATGGTCTGTTAGGTTTTTATTCACAACTCAGAGGTCAAGACAGAGCTAAGAGCTAAATAACTAAAGTAAAAAACTGCAAGCTTCTGGCCATGCCAGCCATCATCAAAAGCCTAAAAGAATAAATAAATAAAATCCCCTCCCTTTCATGTGGATGTGAAATCTAGCTATGGTGACCGAAAAAGCTTTTTAAAAAAGGTTTTAAATATGTTTATTACTGTTGTAAAGTTAGGTGTTTTAGCATAAATGTCCATGGAGATTTCATCACTTCTCCAACCACCTGGTGGTCAGTCAAGGAACTGCAGTCAAATCCACTTCCTGCTTCCAATCAAGGATGCAGCCCATTGCCTGAAAACTAAAGGCTGGGTTAAATGAACATATTTTCTTTGCTTCTGTAGTCATGTAGAAACAGCGATCAATTAATGTAAATTACCAGAGGATAATCAAGGCTCATTGGTGGCATGTTCACATTAGGCCTATCTGCCTTTCTTTAAGGCCAGTACCTCGCATGACATACGCTTCACTTTGACCTAATAACCTGCAAAGGGGGACAGATAGAGAGGAGGAGGAGAAACAACAAAGAAAAGACTGATAGACGCTTGAAGATATAGGCTTGTGATGTTGGTCGATGGGATAAAAAAACAAAGCAGAATGAAAATGAACATGAAAGAGATGGAGAGAAGGCAAACAGGGTGGTGGTTTGTGACACGGAGCAGAGCTTCCTTGTTTTCTATCTGCTGTCCATCAGTTTGTGATCTTCTGCAAATATATTTCATATAAGTTTATTTGGCCAGAGCGAAT